>NC_143021.1:108850738-109151988 GCF_055824585.1 Amblyomma mixtum
TTCGTATAAAAGAGATCACAAATATTGTTCCGGCGCACAGATCCAATTGACGCATCTTAATCGCCGAAAGTGCCCCTCGATGGAGCTGCTTTTGGAAAAGATTGGTAGATCTACCAAACTTCGCTCAAGAGAGTATTTGGGAATAGTTAAGGCAAGATAACCGATGCTGATCAAGGGTAACACACTGTTGGCAGTTGGCAGCAGCGGTTGCGGCCGGGAGCACGCATTCTGAACTGTTTCTTTCCGCCTGTACAGATCACAGCTGCAAGGAACTACCGGCAAGAAAACTTTATCTACCCTGGCTGCAGCGCTTATCGCCCCAAGAAAAAGCATCGAGGCGGTGGCCGTGTCTACTGCCTACTGTCTACCACAGCGCGCCTGCGCGGGACACCAAGCCCCTTGGTTAAAAAGCCCTGCAAGAAGCACCTTCGCATCAGTTGGCAGCAGCGGTTGCGGCCGGGAGCACGCATTCTGAACTGTTTCTTTCCGCCTGTACAGGTTGGTGATTTCTATGCCCTCTTAAATAGTCGGATAAACACTCGGCTGTAGCTTCTGCTGCCATATTCCTGTTCATGCACATACATTGTTTTTTTTGTGTTCCCGTGCGGACTGTTTCACTCGCGATCTTGTTTTCGCTTATCTCCGTGTTGCACCACGCTCTGGTGTAGCAATGACAGGAAAGCAAGAGCTCTCTAAACTTTTCGAAGACCTTAAACGTGAGTTCAAGAATGAAATTCGAGAACTGCGCGAATGCCTGGAAAGATACTTAAGGAAAGAAATCAGAGAAATGAAGGGATATTTGGAATTTGCGAACAAGAGCTATGAGGAAATGAAAACATCTGTTAGTGAGCTAAAAAACGAAAACTCTGATCTAAGAAACGCATTGCAGGGTCTGGAAAATGACCGCGATGCCCTGCTCGCAAAACTCAAGTATCAAGAAGTAAGGCTGATGCAAAATGAACAGCATGCCAGGTGTTTCAACATAGAAATCAAAGGTGTACCAACGGAGCCAGCAGAAAACACCCTGGATATAACCAGAAAACTTGCAGATGCACTTGATGTACCTTTCGAGGATTCTGATGTTGAAATTTGCCACCGGGTTAGGACAAGTGGAAACGCTTATAGTCGTAATATTGTGGTGCAGTTCACACACAGAGCCAAGCGCGACTGTTTCCTAGAGAAAGCAAGAAAAAAACGGCTGACAACAGAAGATATACAGTTAGAGTTGCAGCCCAGTACTCCGATTTACATCAATGAACACTTATCTCCTCCCATGAAACGCTTGTTTGGAGCGGTCAACAGCAAAAAATGGCTGAGGCTTAACTTGGTTAAGCCTGGAGAATGCGAAGCATCATCGTGTCGCGTAATTTGGAGGCGCACAACCACAGCGACGGCGCGAGGTGGGCCCCCGTTTCTCCACTGTCGTGACGTCATCGTGTCACGTGGTGTGACGTCATGTATCACGTGATTTGGAGGCGCACAGCGACGGCGCGAGGTGGGCCCCCGTTTCTCCACTGTCGTGACGTCATCGTGTCACGCGGTGTGACGTCATGTATCACGTGATTTGGAGGCGCACAACCACGGCGACGGCGCGAGGTGGGCCCCCGTTTCTCCACTGTCGTGACGTCATCGTGTCACGTGGTGTGACGTCATGTATCACGTGATTTGGAGGCGCACAACCACAGCGACGGCGCGAGGTGCGCCCCCGTTTCTCTACTGTCGTGACGTCATCGTGTCACGCGGTGTGACGTCATGTATCACGTGATTTGGAGGCGCATAACCACGGTGAAGGGCTGAAGTGGTAGCTAAAGTAGCATGCTTCGTATAAAAGAAAGAACTCGGCTGGAAGTATGCCTGGTATCGAAACGGCAAGATTTTCGCCCAGAAATCAGAAGGCAGTCTCATTGTCCCCATTTGCCATCTTGATGATTTGCAGAAAATGACTTAGGAACAACAAATGTGTTCATCTTTTCTAGTGGCTCCTTATTTAAAATATGGGTTATCTGCCGTCCGAGGTAAAAGATTTTATATCAGATAAAAAACCAGCAATGACATTTTTTCATCAAAATGTTCGACGCTTGCACATAAGACAGATGAACTGACCATGTTAATACATAGCTTTAGGATACCGATTACAGTCATAATGTTAACCGAAACTTGGTTAACGCCTACATCACAATTGTTCCGGCTCTGGTTATCAGTCGTTCTTCTGTAGTCGACATTATAAGCGAGGGGGCGGTGTAGCGCTTTTGCTCAAAGATGATATTGTTGCTGAACCAGTCGACGACTTCACCGCTATAACTTCTGATTATGAGGTATTCACACTACAAAACCGTACAAACTTGTTCTCTGTTGTGTACAGACCAACATTAGGTGATGCCACCCGCTTTCTTGCTTTCGTTGAAAAGCTTTTTAGTTATGCAACAGAAGAAAAAATTAATCTAGTTTGAGGAGGTGACGTCAATATAACAGAGTACACTGTCGGGCCAGTTGGTCATACAGAATGATACAAACAAACGTAGCGTTTAAAACAGGACACAGAAAGATGAGGGCAGGATGGGGCTACACTAGCCCCGTCCTGTCCTCATCTTTCTGTGTCCTGTTTTAAACGCTACGTTTGTTCGTTCAGATTATGACATCAATATAAACATCCTGTAATCTTCTCCACTGCAAAAGGATTTCCAGGCTCTAATTACAACTTGCGGTGTTTCGAATACAATTTCTACAGCAACACGCGTGACTGTTGACAGTGCCTCCTTATTGGATGTATTCATATCAAATATAAATATTCATTCGTTAAAGGCCGACGTTCTGTACACTGATATCAGTGACCATCTAGGCATCATTCTACTAGTAAGTAAGATCAATCATTTGATTCAGAAAACTAAGGAACCAGTTTATGTTCAGTCAATCACGCCATCAAATCTGGAGGCTTTTCGCCACGCCATTGCTCAGCAAACTTCGGATAGCCTTTATTGCGCACAAGACAGTGACTCTGCATATTTCGCTTTTATTAATATTTTTAAACCATTATATGATAGACACTTTCCACGCAAAAAAAATTACAAGGCCATCGAAAGCGCGGAAACCTTGGCTGACCCCTGTGCTTCTTGACATGATTAAACAAAAACATTTTTTATATGCCAAATTTGTAAAATCTAGGGATGAAGCCTCACTTAAGAAGTTTAAGAAATACAGAAACAGTTTAACAAAAAAACTTAGAGCTGCCAAAGATGCTTATTCTTTAGCAATATTTAGTGACCCTGCTAACCAGCGAAGTGATGTACTTTGGCGCAAATTGAATGCTTTGTTACAGCCTAGCTCCTACTCAGCTATTCCTGATATATTGAAACATGATGGGCAGCAAATTTCTGGAGATGCAGTACCCGACGCATTTAATCAAGCACCGCAACAGGACATAGAACACAGCCTCACTAACTACGCTCAGTTTCTTCCAGTAAACAGGAATGGAGCATCACTTTTCCTTGCTCCCACTACCTCGAAGTTTTTTCATGTATCAGAGCTACAAGCAATAGCAAGTCACTAGATGCCGATGGCATCCAGATTCGCCATGTAAAGTTTGTGCTCGATATTATAAGCCCTATTCTTGCCCATGTTTATAACATAATATTATCAACAGGTACCTTTCCTAAGAGGATGCAAATCACCCGCGTTGTTCCCGTCTTCAAGCGCGGTGATAAAACTGCACTGAATAATTATCGGCCTATATCAATAGTTCCAGTATTTTCTAAGGGCATTGAGAAGATAATGCATGAGCGATTACTCTCATTCTTCAACCGCCACCATTTGATTGCAGACTTTCAACATGGTTTTAGAAAGCATCGCTCCACGGAAACAGCCCTCCTGAGCCAAAAAGAAATAATTTTAGACGCGTTCAGGTGTCAGCAGATGGCATTAGGCATATATATAGACTTCTCTAAGGCTTTTGATTTAATTAATCATTCCATCCTTCTTAACAAATTAGAAATGTATGGTGTGCGCGGAATTTCCCACTCGCTTTTGTCATCTTATCTGTCCCACAGGTCACAGTTTGTAGATGCCAATAACGCAATATCTTCACGGAAGGCAGTTACCACTGGTGTGCCGCAAGGAAGCATTTTGGGCCCACTTTTATTCTTAATTTACATAAATGACATTGCAAGCTGCACAGATAATGCTACATTCGTTTCGTATGCCGATGACACAACCATTTTTATTACAGGCAACGTGGAAACAGATTTAGAAATAAAGGCTAATAACACACTGTCTGACTTAGAACGCTGGTCCGCAATAAACTGCTTAAAAATCAACCCGATGAAAACAAAAGTAATCTTGTACACGCCTAGAGGTAAGATATTGACAACTAATATGAATTTGTGTCTGGGCAGTGAGCAGTTAGAGATAGTGGACTCCGTTAACATCCTTGGGGTGCATTTTTCAAAGCACCTTGCCTGGAATGAGCATGTTGGTCACCTACCATCAAAATTGTCATCTGCCATTGGTGTCATTGCTCGTCTGCGTCGCATTTTCCCGACCAAGGTAAAATTAATGTTGTACAATGCACTGGTGGTATCTGTCATGCAGTATTGCATCATGGTGTGGGGCACAACTGGCGTGACAAACTTGCAGAAACTACATTTGCTACAAAAAAGAGCTGTACGTTACATAGCTGATGTCCATTATACATATTCCACAAAACCACTTTTTCCAAAATATGAAATTCTTCCCGTGTTTTGTTTTTATAATTTCAGGTTGATGTTGTGCTACAAAGGTTTTGTAAAGTTTGGCATTCATTACATAATTCATCTGGCAAAACTCCAAAAAACACAAACATTCGTCAGACCCGACATAGAGAAATGTGGTTTGTACACACCCCGAGAACCTCCTATGATGAACAATCTCTATCTTATACATTACGTTCGCTGTTAAACTTACTAGACCGACAAAATTTTGATCCCTCCAGAAACCGAAACTGTCGCATTAAACATTTTTGTCAACTTCTTCATTTCCAAGACTAAACCATGCCTTCCTATTCGCCTAATTTTGTTCACCACTGTTGCTTATGTTTGTTGATTTATCTGTATTACCTTTTGTTGCTTCTCCGATTGATTGCCGTCTTGTTTCATTCTGTATTACCCGTTGCTTTGTGATATTTTTTCATTTTTTTGTGTAAGACTGGCCGTCATCCTGCTGTCATGCCAACTAACAAGGGGTCGGGACCTCGTCAAGCTGTTCGAGCTTTTAGTCCCGTACTCCTTCTTTTCTAAGGAAATAAAATGAATGATTGATTGATTGCAACAGAAGGCAAGCATAGCAGGGGGCGCCAGAATGTCAGGTGAGCTGATGAGATTCAGATGTATGCGTGAATAGGGTGGCCGCAGCTGGCACAGGACATGCATGTTAATTGGAAAGATAACGCATTTGCCCTGTTGTAGGCGTAGTCAGGATGCTGCTGCTGCTGCTGATGATGATGATGACTAGAGTTTTGTGCACCTTGCAACTATCCTCACAGCAAGAGGCAGTCATCAATTCTTGGTTCTGACATAAGTGTACGCAAAAGCTACTGAACTGAAATCTCGCACTGAGTCCCGTTTTCTTGCAGAAGGCTTGGCCTCGAAGCCCGCCACCTCTAGTCCCACATCTGGGCCGCCTCGGAAAACAAGATTTACAGCAGTTGTCAAAGGATGACCGACCATTTCGTGCGCAGGTGGCAAAAGGAGCACTTTAACGGTCGGTCCACTCTACGTTTCAATGTACCGGCGTCATCTAGCGCCATCAAGGAAGGAAGCTTCGCGATAGTTAGGGTGTGGCGGACGGACTCGGGCCTGCATGGTGCGCCCACCCAGATGAATTGAGGTTCAAAGACCTGGGAAACTGTTGTGCCCTCCAGAATCTATCTGCGAATGAGGGAAGGCTAACTAGGAGAGCGGGTAGTATAAAAGCACTAACTTGAGTGGTTTTAAATTTGCCTACGGCATCCATGGACATCATGAACACTAATCGGGCACTAGGTTTGTTCAAGTTCAACGATGGTCTATGTCGGAACTCTCGTCTCCCGACTTTCTTTGCAGCCCAAAGCTGTCTGTAACCTTTGAAGCCTGGGAATGAGATTATTTATCGCTTCAGCGGTGCTAGGCGTCGACACCGACAGCCTGTGGTCGGCAGTATTCACATGATGCGCGCTTCGGACTTCGCCCATAGTGGCTTGCGCGTAACCGGCCCCCGCTTAGCCCTTGACGCGACCAAGCTGGCGCCTCATGGAATGCGCCATCAGCCTCCCTCGGCAGACCAAACGCGGCCATACGTTTTGTTCTCGGGGCGTGCAGGTGATACGTGCACTTCTGATCCAGGACAAAGTAATTACTGTGCCAGTCTTTCAGCGCGTCGTTACGGATTTCGGGACGCCCGGATAGGCGTACAAGATACCACAGCTTGGCCGACACAAAGAAAAGTTGTCAGTTTTATTAAAAATAAACTTATGAAGTAATTAGGTGTTTTTGCATGAACGAACTGCTGCAAAGTGATTCATTTAGCAAATATTTATACCAGAAGAATAATTGGTTACAATATATATCTGCGAGAAAAATGATTATTACTGCAATTTAATTACAATAATTTCAATACAGCAAATGCCTGACAACAGTTAGTAAGTGATAAAGAAGCGCTAAATTCCCACTAGATGCCAGAACTGGATCACAACGAATGCGCTGATTTTGCTAACTGCTCATTTGTTCTTACAACAGGTCTATAGCAAGAGGGGACCACATTTACAGTGAAAACACTGAAGTCTCCAAAACTGAAATTACTTCGACCGAACGGTGTGCCAGCCAGACCCATAGTCCGCTCGATTAAGGAGCATTCACCCGAGGGTGCCGGATCTATGCTGCAACCATTGACTGCTTCCCCTGCTTGTCAGACGGCCTTATACTGGCCCGTGCGTCGGCCCAACTGAAGGGCCGTCTACTTCCAATCTCACAAAACACCAAAGTTTGAAGTGCGTGAGCATTCCGTTCGTCCGCACGCACCGATAACAGTCATTTCATGCATATGCAGCACGCCAACCAACTGGTCATGAAGTGAGTGTATACGAACATTTTTCGAATCACTCTCCGTCCTCACTTCCTCTCGTAAAAATGCACCAATTTAATGGCACCCGTTTTAGGACGGCGCCACGAGGAATCCATCCTCGCCTCCTACGGCGTTCGAATGGAAATTTTCTTCACGTACGGCGGGTAGTAAATGGAAGCGCTTTGCAGCGCACGAACTTCATTCACTGTCAGACCGAGGCGGAAGGAGTGGATGCTACAAAGTAGCAGCACTGGAATCGATCCCCGCACTTTGCGTTCACGCAAGATACCGCCGGGCTGCTTCCGAAAGGCGGCGCACATGACACGTCGCACGCCCTGCATATATGCGCCGTACCGACTCGGTTACACGAGTGGCATCCTATTTTCGTGTCCTACCGGTGGGCAGCCTGAGCGCACGTGACGGCCATACCGGCTCCACTCGGTACCAAGTGGCAGCCCCACCGCGATACTCAAGCCGCCACATTTTATGTCGGCCGCTATCCCAGCTACAGCCCAGCCTGGAGGGAGAGCGCGAAGCTTTATCTGCGGCTGCCTCAAAGAGCGGCCCCGACAGGTTTCCCGCGAACTTCCAAGTCCCGGTGTCTGACTGTGAGGGCCGCGTCCCCCTGGGCTGCATGAGTGGAAATGAATGGTAAAAAGAGGCATAAATATCCGGCAACGCAAATACGCGTGGCGTGCAGCATGCGCACGGAATACCTTATGCGCGTTGCCCTCTCCTGCCGTCTCTCTGCAGGAGAGTGTGGCGCTGCGCTCGAGATTACCAAACTAGTAGCCGGGACCTCGCCGGTAGCGAGCGCTGTCGTTTTAAAAAGATCAGGGCGCCTTACGATAGAAGCCTTCCGAGGAATCGCTTCTCATTTCTAGAGATTCTGTGGCTGAGGCAAGGGTTGCTATAAAAGTGGGTGAGGCACGTGCGAAACCAGGAATTTTATCGAAAAAAGCAAGCACCTGAGATTGGTGACGTCTGAGCATGGCTTTTGGTTCAATCAGTGCTGTGTGCTGGCGACCGTATATGTAATGGTACGCTGAAGAAGTGAGATGCGGCGCAACCAACGAGACATTGAATTGGTTCTCTTATTTATTTTTATTTATTTAGAACATACTGCAGGCCTACAGTAGGCCCAAGCAGGAGGGGCGAATACATAATATATGAAAGAAAGAACAGGTTTAGCAAAATTGAAAAATGTTAAATACAAGTTGTAACACAAAATACAGCAATAAATACAAGGCTCAGATGCAAAATACAAAAAGTAAACGTAGAAATAAATGTCTCTCAAATTAAATGCTGTGAAGAAAACATAGAGTCAAAAGAATCAGCTCTGGTTAAGAGATCTGGCGGACACGTGTTCCACTCCTCAATGGTGCGTGGAAAAAATGAGTATTTAAAGGCGTTAATCCTAGCACTGTAAGGGGTTAATGATTGTGTATGATGATTTCGTGTTTGGCGCGTAGTGTTAGGTTTGAGGAAGGGGTCTGCATTCATAGACAGTTTATGGTTTTTTAGTAAGAAAAGTAGTTTCAGTCTTTGAATTTTCCGCCGCAGCTGTAATGTTTCAATACCGTGAGTTCGCATGAGGGTCGTTGGTGAGTCAGTTACACGATAGACCGTCTGGAGTTTTGGACCGTCTGGAATCTGGAGTTTTGGGGAAATGCTAACATCGGCTCAAGCTGCTTAATTTTTACCGAGTCATGCCTCGAGAAAAGCTTTTGCAGATCATATAGCATGGCGCGGTGGACTAAGAATCATTTTTTTCTCACCCCATGCTTTAGACGAATAGCTCTAATAAGTGCACGTCCAATGCTTGGAGTAGTCTGTAAATTTACGAGGACGGCTGTCATAACTCATGAGATTGTATCGCAAGAAACCGCCGCAAAATGCGTACCAATCTTCAAGAGTCCAGGAAGCGTCATTTTAAGTTCTGTTGTGCGCTTCTGCGATACGGTCATATTATCCGAGGTAATTTGTGTTGCCGCATTGCAGTTCGCGCAGTTCGCCAGTTTCATTCTTCTAGAAGAGAGCGAATTACATTCGGAGTACACGCTTTCAAAAGATAATTGAACGACGCGAATTACCCGATGAGCATGCCCTTCTGCGACTTTCGCCGCTCTTCAGCGTTTGTCTCGTCCACTGTCGTCCTTGTGCCTTTGCGCTTTAACATCATAGCAGTGTTTGGAGCAGATCAAGAGGATCTCAACAACAAAAAAAAAATGCACTGAAGAAGTGTGTTTCAACTCTTCTTTCGCCATTGCGTCGGCCGCTACAGAAACTGCGACATTGCACAAAGGAGAGCTTAATGAGGTGGACGGCTGCCAGCAGCGGTCTTATCCTATCGACGACATCCAATCACAGCCACGCGACCAAATGAGAGCCCCGATAACGAGTGCCTGGCCGCGAATTTCGATGACGGAGCCGCTGCTGGAAAGGCGAGCGTGCCCGGCACGCGCCGTCCTCGCGAGGCGGCGGCGGCTCGTGCCAAGTGGCGCGCCTCCTGCTCTCATTGCCCCGGCTTCGAATCACGCTGCCTGCCGAGGGGAAGGGGCACCGCGACGCTTCGGGTGAGAGCTTATTAGCCGAGCTAGCACGGCCCATATCCGAGCCCTCCCACGACAACTCCTTTTTTGTTTGTGGCTTGTTGCCTATGTCTGCCATTTTGCAGAATCAGGAAGCAGCGCTTGACCTTCGGGGCGCCAAGGTCCCCCCTGGGAGCAGATGTTTTCTGCTCGCATCGCCTTGAAATGAATGAGGCAATTAAGGCGATAGGCTCCCGCCGGTATACTGCGGTCTTGCTCTCTACCCTTCCAATTCTGCGTTGCACACCGGCGTACTACCCTTGCTGGCACATGCTCGTAGATTTTCGCTACTGCCAAACCTTCTCGATACAGGCTGGGTCCTGTCGTTTTTTCTATTTCCGAATCTGTAGTGATAAATCGAGAACGAAGAGGGACCTTGGAACTGGTCCTTTTATTTTTGCGTCTTCACACTCGCAACAAGTGCAAGCTTGAGGAACGTTTCCAGCAATGGACGAGATGCCTCTACAACGCTCTTAATCGGGAAAGTGGCTGAACAGGGTGTGCAAACCTAGGTTAAGCCACTCCACTCAGTAAATATTTCTTCAGAGAGCAGTAATTGTTGTTAACAATGCAAGAGCGGGGGCTAGTTGGTGCTTCATACTGATCAATTCGGGCTACAAGGAACATACACACGGAAACACAAACGGACGTCATCTATGACAAGGAAGTCACCTATGACGTGCCGCTCCGATGCGGTAACAGATACATTGGACAAAAGGGTAGGTGCATCAACACTAGACTGAGGGAACACGCCAACTAATGCGGCCAGATAACGCACCCTGGCAATCTGTCTTCCCACTGTCACCATTGCAAATGGAACCCTAATCACAATGACCCAGCCGTCCAAGGCCACGCCAAAACGAAACCAGAAGAAGGATGCAAGCCTCACCTGGATGACACCACCATACTAGGTCACGGGAAAACAAAAACTAAACGCGAAATCATTGAAGCCTTCAAGATCAGGATTTGTGGAACAAAAAACTGCGTCAGCACACCGTCAATAGCTCTCGAAGATAAAGAATTAGACTGGTTAAGGTCACCGGCCAGATTATAGACAAGAAGCTGAAGGCCGCTTTTCAGATGCAAATTGATTATCTGGTTTGTAAATCATTTTTGCCATCCCACTCTGTATAAAAGCGACACGTTGTGTGAAGTAAACTAGTTGAAAGTACGCGCTTCGTCCGTTTGTGTTTTCGTGTGTCTGTGCCTTTTAGCGCGAATTGATCAGTAATTGGTGTGTCACACAAGATTTTGGTGTATGCGACACCAGTGATGATACCAGTAGCGTTATGCGTCCGATGGCCTTACCATCCCTCATATGCGCTTAGGCGAGCACGTACCGTCTTTGTCAAAAATAACCAGGCTCCATGTTTTGCTTCAGCTTATATAGTGGAGCCCTTGTGGCTTTTCTAAAGATCAAAGGGTGTTGGAAGGTAAGAAGAGCCCCAGTCTTTACCTTTAACGACCATTTCTGCTCCAGGGAAGCTGTAAGGGCTCCACTGTACGAGCTAGAGGAGAACCATGCAGCCTGGTTACTTTTGACAAAGACTGTACCTTCTCAATGTCACTGTGATTCTGCGACCAGATAACCCACAACCCCGGGCATAGCCTGCAGGTTTCTTGAGGGCTTAGTGTAGCCTCGTTTGTGTTCGCGCTTTCAGTAGCTGCTGGTTTCTTTTATTGAGCATCATTTTACTCTTGTGAGTCCGATCGCGGCGGCCGCAAATTTTAACGCACAATGTCGATGAAATCTAACTACATCTCGGAGTCCCTGGAAGCCGGGGTCAATAACCCCAGGGTGGGCCATGACGCGACGATCCCTGTTGTTTACCTCTCCTCGCAGTTTGTAGCAAACAGTTCAACAGCGTGCACCTTATGCGTGGTGCTAATAGTTGCCGTCATCCGGTCGAGTGGTCTTACTTTGCCACTTTTTAATTCCATTGCATTTTATTAACCTGTAGATCTTGTCAATGCTACTGCATAAAATGCTGGCTATGAAATGTCGGGCAGAAGCATTTCACGAAAAACTTAACATAAAAGTGCAGTTTTCAAAGAAAGTGCACAAATATGCAATAACAACAATGTCCTTTGATAGGCTCCTGCAATCCTTAGCCGCTTCTCTTAAAGTTAACAAATGGATAAGCAAAGCGACATCCTTTGAAGCGAAAGCACAATCAAGAAAAAAACGAACAGGAAATTGGAAAATGACTTCGCAGATCGGTCCGCTTCTGCGATCCCAGCCGCGAAAGCAAAAGCGCTGATTATTAATCAGCGCTAATAAGAAAGCTCGGCGAGCTCGTAATTCATCTTAAACTATAGCACCAGCGTACGATGCGAAGAAAATCACTGTTTTTTTTTCGGGGGGTTGGGGGAGGGCGATGGGAGGGGCTTTGAAGTGTAGCTCATGTGCTCTGCATTTCCTGCACCGGCCAGCCGCCGTAAAAGCTTGCATATCACGTCAGTGATCCCTCAAACTGTCATTTAAGCATCTGCCACTTTGGCCGACACAGCACTTCTGCACGAGAGAGGAATGCCGTGATCTTGCGCTCAGGACCAGCGATCGTCCTCTGCGCCTATCTTTGTCCTTGCCTCGTACGCTGGTGATAGTTAAAAAAAATGGCTGTGGCTCAACTTGGTTAAGCCGGGAAATCGCGAAAACAACTGCCAATTAATCACGCTTAAGCTTCGCCTTTAGGAGTGGAACGCGACAGCGTGTTGTAGCGCTGCCACGGAGTCCAAGAACGCCACCACCTGTTCGGCGCGGTGCGTTGCCCTTCGAACGCAACGCTTTTTGAGGAAAGGAAATGGCCTGTAATTCTCTGTCATCTCGGTGGACACCTGAGCCGCAGCGTACAGGAAGGGAGGAAGTGTGAGTGAAAGAAGAAAGAGGGGCCGTAATGAACAAAATGAAAATTGTATTTGAGGAAAGGAAATTAATCATTAACTGTCTCACATATCTCAGTAGACATTAGTCGAAAATTGTATTTGAGGAAAGGAAGTTGCGCAGTAACTGTCTCACATATTTCGGTGGACACCCATCAAATTTCGCGCGCGGTGACGTCACGACAACTAGGGTCAATCTGAAACGCGGACAAATACGCCTTGCTCGTCGGTGAATTGGTTTTTGAGGAAAGGAAATGTATCTGTCTCTCATATCTCGGTGGACACCTAAACCTCACCGTAACGGGAAGGGAGGAAGATGGGAGTGAACGAAGACACCGTATTCACTAGACGCACCTTTGTTCATTCCAAACCATCGAGCTGGCATGGCGGAATAAAGACAAAAAAAAAAGCTGGCATGGCGGAGTGGTAGCGTGCTCGACTCGCACTCCGGAGACCGAGGTTCGATTCCCAAGCTCGGCAAATTTCTTCCTGGGTTTTATTCATTTATCTGGTCTGACTAGAAAGGTTTGACTAATTGGTTAAGTAGGGAATTAATTAAACTCAGTCAAACTTACTTGGAGCATCACTAAACGATCCCTTTAATTGGTTGCATGGTTAGTAGCCAAAGTACAATTATCCTCGTTTGAAATTCGCGCACTGTGACGTCACGACCGTTTTGACCAATTCAAAAGCGTGACATTTCTGTCGAAAGCTCCTGCTTACAACGATGAGGCATTAAAGGCTTCCGCCTTAAAAGCGCGCTTCGATCGCGGGAGGCCACGCCGCGGTGGCACCGCCGCGGCTTGCGACGGCGCGAGTAGGTCGCCCTTCTCTTTGGCGTGACGTCACGAAGACCTGTTGCGCTCCTAGCGGAGAGCGCAGGCGTTAGGCGCCGGTGGTGGTGGCACCGCCGCGCCACGCCAAAGGCTGAAAGTGCAAGTAGTAAAGCTTTCGCTTTCAAAAGCAATAACCACTGTTGCGAGCGATTGACTGAAGACGCCCCTTGGTATTCTCGCATCCCAGGAGCGCCGGGCGTTGAGTCGAACAAATTCACGTGCCTCTGGATCATCTCATCGCCTCTCCCGACACCGGAAAAATGGCACCGGAATTAAGTGCAGCAGAAGCTCAAGGGGCGCACACTACCTTTGCGAACGGCAGTGCATAATAGGCGTGTAATGTTTACCTGGACGGCTTCGCTTGAATTCTATATTTTGCACAAATTGAGCTTTCTGAGCAAAAGATTTCTATCCCTGCGACAATCGTATCTTGCGCGAGCTGGCGAGTGTTGGCCACCGGGGTTTCCCAAATGTTCCCAAAGACAATTGCCAACGTGTGTCGTTCACCTCTTTTACTGCTTCAACGAAGCCCTATTGTTTTGTAACTTTTCAGTGGGGGAGCAGCATGCAGCCAGTTGATATACAGTGCAACTATTACATTACCTCCGGACCGCTGACTCAGCTTGACTGGCTCTCCGATGCACCTCGGTAATGCAGAGGGAGTTCCCACTTGCGCAGCGACAAGAGGTGCCTCCTTGCCCTTGTTAAGGAGGAGGAGGTAGTAGAGGAAATGCAGGGAGGTTAACCAGAATAATAGTCGGCTTGCTACCCCACACGGTGGGAAGGGGATGAGGGGATAAAACAAATGAAAGAGAAAGGAGACTAACAGAAAATGGAAGCCACATGGAAAGTCAGCTTTCGTTAAGTCACTGCCTATCATGCAGGCCAGAAGTTTGCAAGAAGCGTAGCAGTGCCTTGGAGGCCTTCAGCGCCGACGATGGCCCGATAGCCGCGTCCAGTGGCGGAGAATCTTCAGTGCTGTCAGTGGGCGTGGTCTAGACGGTCGAGCGCCCGGCTGAGAGACTGCCTTTCGGCACTGTAGGCAGGGCAGTCAGAAAGAATGTGCGATATAGTCTCGTCATACCCGCAGACTGCACGTGCAGGGCTATCAGCCATACCGATTAAGAAAGAGTTACGGTTGGTGAAACCACAGACGACACAGTAAAGTTTCTTCACGTCGTGGTAGGCCGGATGGAAGCCGGAGCTTCAGGTCTGGGTCCAAGGATTTTAAACGCGAATAGGAAAATTGGCCGGAATTCCACGCGGCAAGCGTGATGTCCCGCGCAATTCCACGAAGCCTGCCTGCTGCGTATGATCTCGAAATGGGGATCGACACAAAATCGCCGTCCTGGTGAGCAGTTCGCGCGACCTCATCCGCGCGGTGATTTGCCTGCTATGCCGCTGTGCCACAGTAGCCATTGGTAAATAATGACATGTCTTTTATTAACGGCAGAGCGATGTAGTTGTCGAATTTCCGCGAACAGTTGTTCACGGGCTCCACGGCGAAGAGCAACCTGTAAGCCTTGGAGGGCAGCTTTGGAATCGGTGAAAATAGACCACCGCTGAGGGAGCTGCTGACTGATGTGTTCAATGGCGACACGAAGAACGGTGAGTTCTGCACCCGTCGAAGAATTCTAGTGAGCTATACTAACTCTAATTTCTGTAGTCCTTGCGGGGATAACCACGGAGCCCGAAGAACTGATAGGATTCACTGAGCCGCCGGTGTAGGCGTGCACCCGGTTTGTTAGGAACAGCCAATCTCCAAAACGTTAAAACGGACGCTTGGGCGAGTTGATATTACATTTTCCTGAAGAGCAGCGCCCGTCTATGTGTCTTTCCTCAGTCCTCGTCCAAGTTCACGCGGTTCTTAAGGAGAATCTCTAAAAACGATGACATCGTTTTGTACTCCGCGCTGTGTGATCCGTTCACATAAACTTGATGTCACTGCTCCAGAGACCATACCAATGCGCAGATTGCGTCAGTGACAAAGTAAAAAACAAAGAAAAATTACTTTTTTAGTCCCATTGGGTACCCTTGTTCACATAAGACATAAGCCATTAGGATTCCTCGTAATCTTTTTTTCATAGATACGATGCAGTGTTCCTTGGTTCTTGCTCAATGTATCCGGCGTCTTTTAGTTGACTAAGGACTCTAGATGTGTTCCCGTTAAAGGGTTTCTTTCTGTTGCCACAATTACCACCTTATCCCAGCGTATCCCGTGGACGGTGATCGGCACAGGTTCCGCAATCACAATCTTTGATGTAAAGTTATGAGACCGGTGACATGCAGAGTGGGTGAGGGATCAAACGCTGCTTATTGACATCCCAGTAGAAATCAAGAGGTAGAAGTGGGCTTGGCCAGGGCATGTAATGCGAAGGCAAGATAACCGCTGATAGTTAAGGGTAAGGGAGTGAATTCCAAGACAAGGCAAGTGTAGCAGGGGGCGGCAGAAAGTTAGGTGGCGTTACGCTTCGCCTTCGTCGTGTGGGAAAACAGGCGCGGCTGCAGCTGACCGCAGATGAGTCACTAAAGGCACGCGGGGTCAACTTCCCGATGAGCCACGGAAGCGGCGACAGTAATCCTCCTCGAACGTAGCGAGCGCACCTTCATCTACAGGACGAAGATATCTGCCAAGGCCAGCAGTACTTGACCTTCCCGAGGGGACTCGGGGGTCAGCTCTGTCCAGTCATCAAGTATGACAGCGGCATCCGTCTTCCAAGGGGAAGTTGACGGCGAGCGTTTTCTGTGCCCCACCTGGCCCTGCACGTAGCCTGGGCCCTGCACTGATGAGAAGCACGTGCGACCGCATGAAAAGCGTGGGAACACCGCTCGCGGACATTCCGGCGACTGCGCGATGCAGATGGGATATTAATGATAGAGATTTATTCATCACCACGATGAAAAGGGCTGAGGAAAAAAGCCAGCAAGGCTTGGCGAGCCCTTGGCCCCCACATATACAAAGGCATCAGAAGAACAAAGAATACATGTTGTGCAACAGTATCACAATAGCAAGAATAGTGCTACAAACTTTTGATGCAAACATTGAATCAAAAGTAAAAATGAAAAGATTATAAAACCAGACTCATTTTTAAAACACAGGAAATGTTTACAAAGGTCATGGATCGGTGTAGTAATTATGTCAATATTTTTATGATGTAACGTGTTTAGGTGTTTAGGCAGCTGGAAGGCAATCATTTGTAATCCGTAGTTTGTTCTTGGAGTTTTAGTCTGCCACGGGGAGTGTTGTCTAGTGTTATACAACTTCTCGCTCGGCGTTAGGCAGGCCAGTGTCCCAAAATAATCAATATGACGAAGTAGCTCCTTCGTATACCTCTAAAGCAGTTGAAAACTATAGATGTCAAAATTTTTCATAATACATGCATCTTCAAAGTACTGGTTTTGTATGCTGGTTGAAACAGCAGTAATATGCACCTTATCGCTTTCTTTTGAAGTAGATCAATTTTATCACGATTATTGAGAGTGGTTGTGCCCCATACAAGGTGAAAATAATTCAAATGGGACCAAAACGAAGATTTGTATGTGAGCTCCTTAATCCTCGCAGGAAGCATTGTTTTCAGGCGATATAGGTGTTCTACGACCCGAGCGAGTTTAGACTTGATAGTATCTACACGATGGTCCCATGACATTGTTTCGTGAAAGACGATTCCATGTGTTTTAAATTTTTCTACTATCTCGATCTCCTCTGAATTAAATAGTAGTTTTTTACTTGCATGCAGAAGTGTATTCCTTGGTCGGAAGATAACAGCCTTGCTTTTATTCACATTTATTTTCAACCCATTTAGTTCTGTGCAGGTATTTGGTTGGCATAAAATATTGTTTCTTTTGTCTACCAGGGAATCGCAGTCATTCATTGAGAGGAAAATACTTGTGTCGTCTGCATAAATAAAAAAGTATGCTTGGTCGGGGATGTTTACTATGTCGTTAATAAATAAGTTGAAGAGCAAAGGCCCCAATATGCTGCCCTGTGGCACTCCAAATTTTTTATTCTTTAAAGAAGACTCAATACCATTAATGCTTGTATATTGTGCACGATTTGAAAGATAATAGTTTAAAAGTTGCAGAGGAAGACCTCTGATTCCATACATTTCCAGCTTTCTAATCAGCAGTTCGTGATTTAGAGAATCAAATGCTGTTTTGAAATCTACGAAGATAGCTAGCACGATATGTTTCTTTTCAAAACTGTCTAGGATATATTCTTTCTCGTGAAGAAGCGCAAGCTCAGTGAATTTATTCTTCCGAAATCCAAACTGCCATCCTGTTATAACATCATTTTTTTTCTGTGAATTTTTGTAGTCGAGAGAAAAAAAGCTTTTCTAAGCCTTTAGAAAAAACAGGCAGCAAAGAAAAGACAGGGAGCAAAGGTCTGTAATTTCCAAGGGAGTTCTTGCCACCTTACTTGTAAATAACTACTACTTTAGTCACCTGTATTTTATTTGGCAATATGCCATTTAAAATGTTGAATAAATGACTTAGTGGCGATGATAATATGTATATAACAAACTTAATTGGCTTGACCTGGAAATCGTCCGCACCACAGGCCGAACTATTAGAAAGTTCCAAAAATGCCGACACAACCTCAGCCTCAGAAACAGAATAAAGGAACAAGCTATTTTCTAAGTGATCATTAATGTAGGGGTATTGTCACAAGGCATGCTTGTGACATCTGTGAAAAAGCTGTTAACAGCATCCGACATAGCGGCACCCGTGAGGACATTATCGCCACATGTTATGGTTTCAAAGGCGCCGTCCTTTCTCGAGGGCTTGAACAGCGAATTAAGTTTGTTCCATAGCAGGTCTGAATCATTGCCACATCCTTCAAAATATTCACAGAAGTATCGATCTCTAGCAAGCCTAATATCTTTGTTTAGCTTATTTCGATAGGCTTTAAATGTTGGAAACGCTGCAGGATCCCGGCATTTGATAAAGTTATTGTATATTTTGGTTTTTTTCTTTATTCGCTTTAAGAAATCAAGTATAATCCGTGGTTTTCTTATACGTGTCGATTGTCTTTTGGTTACATATGAAAAATGCTTTGCATACAGTTTGTTCACAGTATCAATGAACAATTCATAGGCAACGTTGCAGTCTTCCATAGAATACAGCTGAGAGAAATCTGCCTTGCTAATATCGTCGCGGAACATTTCTAAGCTTTTTTCTGAGACGAACTGGGTAGCGTGACATGGCTTTGGTTTGTTATGACGTTTAGTGGTTGGTTTTGGTTTATGGGGTTTAACGTCCCAAAGCGACTAAGACTATGGAGGGCTCCAGAAATTTCGACCACCTGGGGTTCTTTAACGTGCACTGACATCGCACAGTACACGGGCCTCTAGAATTTCTCCTCCAAAAAAATTCTAGCCGCCGCGGCCGGGATCGACCCCGCGTCTTTCGGGTCCGCAGCCGAGCACCATAACCACTGGGCCACCGCGGCGGCCTTATGACGTTTAGTCTTTTCAGCACCCATAAATATACCAAGGTGGTCACAAATGTCACATAGCAGTACTTCTGATTCAACACATGAGGTGTCATAATTTGTAATAAAAAGATCAAGCAAAAGTTTCAGTAGAACAAGTAACACGAGTTGGTTTAGAAATGACATTTTCACAGTTATTGCTCTTAATCACAACATTGAAACATCGCGTATGAATATTGTCGCACATCATGTCCAAGTTCAGGTCACCTGCAAGTATTATCTTTAAATCAAGTTTTATTGCACGTTCACCGGTTAAATAAATTGTGGGCGGTTTTTTACAACGGGCCCTCACCGAACTCACGGTGGACGACCCGTTCCTGATACGCAAGCCTCAAACCATGGACGACTTTCTTCAGGGTGGGTGCCTGTCAGCCCAACGTGAGTTGCTTATCGATGGATGTAAAAGACTTGTACTACTCGCTCCCGCAAAATATGGTGTGCAGAGAAGTCGAAGAATGCATTGACCGACACGGCGTGGTGAAATTTCAGAACTCTTGCGGCCTGTCGAAAGGAAATCTCATGGAATTATTAACGAGCTACTTACTATCCACCATCATCAGTCATAAGGGTAGTTTCTACATTCAGCGGGAGGGGATATGCATCGGGTCTTCGCTCGCCCCCATTCTGAGTGATTTTGTTTCTGGGGCGTGTTGACAGAAGTCTTATGACTGCTATTCAAGCGACAAGCATCATTAAGCTTTCAAGGGTGGAAGAGCGGGCTAGTTGGTAGTTCATCTTGAGGAACAACACAGCGCACTCCTAAGACACGGACAAAGCAGCGCTGTATCGACTTGCCTTTCTTCGTCCGTCTCTTAGGAGTGCGCTCTGTTGTTCCTCAAGAAGAAGCATCATTAAGGTGTTCCGTTATGTAGATGACTATCTAATTCTTTATAAAGAGGATGAGACAGCACGACAGCAACAGCACGTTGGCCAAATCATTGACGTTTTCAAAGAAGAACTAAAAGGACTAGAAATAACGAGCGAACTCCCAGAAAACAACGTTCTGCGATTCCTTGACTTGACGCTAACCTTTTTAGACAGTCATGTTTGTTGGCGGTACGCACCACGAAGCAAAAAGGGACTGCTTCCTTACACCTCAGCCCACTCCAAGATCATCAAACGGCGAATAGTGAAAGCAGCAATGAAAGCCGCATTGACAAGATCCTGCCACCATGATGTACAAGCTAGTTTCGACGCCCAAATTTGTCGGCTGGAAGCAGCAGGTTACCCGACGCAGCTACTGCCCAGTGTCGCAGAAGGAGTACTGCAAGAACTTAGAGGCAGGAAAAAGATCAAGGCCACATCACAAGAAAGGAAGCCGTATGCAGTAATTCCGTGCATTGGCTTTTCACAAAACCTCAAGAAGATAGGCGAAAACGTTGGCGTAAAAGTGCTGATGTCAGCACCAGCACCTAACAAGTTAATGGGCATGTGTGCCAAGGTAAACAGTGAGCGAACGGGAAGGAAGCAGTGCCAAAAGAAGCACAAGAACATGCACGTGAAATGTACTAAAAACGTCGTCTATCAAATACCAGTCATGCGGGCACACCTACATCGGCCAAACAGGGCGCTGTTTAAATGAACGGCTGCAAGAGCATAAAGGATCTTTGAAAGGCGCCATCAGCAGTGAACTGGCAAGACATTGCCGAGAGCATGAATGTGCTCCCCAGCTTGGCAACGCCACAATCATATCTACCTACCCAGACCAACCGACGAGAGAAATTGAAGAAGCCATCAACATTCGGCAAAATGGTGAAGAGTGCGTCAGCATCTCTTCCATTTCACTTCGCGACAGCGAATTTAATTATCTGTGTATGAATGCATAACCTCATGCAACGTGTTTTCTTGTCTATCCCGCCTTCCCTCTTTCTCTTTTTCTTCTTTTTTCTTCCTTTTTTTTGCACGAACGAGAGGTATTATCGTTAACTTTTTTTTTCATTTATAGAGGCAAGAAAGTGGTCAATGAAATTAATGAAGTTCGAAATGTTTCCGTCTGGTGGTCGGTAGATTACAGAGAGAACCATGTCGCCAGTAATTACAGTCAATATTCTTCTCTCAATCCCAACACGTGACGGGGGCGCGTTCCCTAAGGAGAGAGTGTGTGATGGGTGCCACAGCGAACTTTTCAGGACACGCCTTCCTCGGCAGTTCCGGCCCCCATCTTGGAATTTCAGGGAAAGAATACCTTATAAAACTCGGCACCGAGTACGGCCGCGTAGCTCCCACTCATCGAGACTCTTTTACTGAGACGCACTCTCAGTTGCTGTATGTAACTTACTTGTATAAAGTTCTTGTTTTTCCTGCGATCACGTCTCCGACCTCCCTCATCTCGTCTTCGGCCCGACCATGCTGCCTGCGTCGCAAAACTGGGCGGATGAGATTAAGTCTGCGGGGGTACGGTGGCTGCAACTTGCAAAGGACAGGGTTAATTGGGGAGACATGTGAGAGGCCTTTGCCCTACAGTGGGCGTAGTCAGGCTTACGATAATGATGTTCCTGACAAACCCTTTATGATCTCCAGTGCGTAGCTAGAAGTATCCTCCTTTCCCCTATAAAGATGGTGGCGCGGTCATTGCATAAACCACACCGCGAAACGACAAAGTATACTGCGCACATAAAAACAAAGACCAGAATGGTCCTTCTCATCCTTGTTTGTATTTCCGCAGTGCGCTTTCTTGATCATGAATCACCGGCTCGCCCAACAATGCACTCCATTATAATATATACCAGGGAACTTGGCACGTGGCAGAGGGTCCTTTCAACGTATAGGTTCTGTTCGGAGCTTGCTTCTTGGCAGATATGCGGTGTGCACGCTCTGATTTCGGGAGATGCGAGAAAGGGTTTCGCTTAGTTCAGGTATGTATAGAATAGCTTCAGCTTCATTTGTTGTCGGCTGCTGCGCTTCTCGTCTGTGTTGGAGCTTTCTTGTTACATTACTGACGAAATTTTCTGCTGTCACTTTGCTGACGAAATCTCTTAAGCAACCGTTTCGCTCGAGATCCCTATTTACCAACTTAAGTTCGTTATCGTGGTTTACCGGGTCGGAGCTGATATTTTTATAGTTTACTAGTGACAAAACCACTGATCGCTCCTGAGCCATAGGTTGAGCAGATTCATCATCATCATTTATTTACCCTTAAGGGCCCTTGGCTTAGGGCATTACATAAGGGGGGGAAAGGCCGTTTCATAAACAGTGGTCAGTAAAATCAACAAGAAATACAAAGTACAGGATACATGGTCAACATTAACATTATCAAAATATTAACATGAGAAAGACACAGCAGCTCAAGAACAACTTGAGATAAGAAAAAAAAAACACATGCACACGCTCAAAAACACAAAATAACTCAGCCCTTGAAATGTGATGATAATAACTGTCTGAATTTAACAGGTTCTGTTTCATTAACTATGAAATCGGGTAAGTCATTCCACAGTGTAATGGAGCTAGGTAAAAAAGATTTATTAAATGAGTTTGTGGAGCCGTGTATGCGCTGCAGACTTAAAGAGTTAAAAAGTCGTCGTGAGGTGCGAAGCGGCGGGTGCAATACAGAGTTTCTTAGCTGTGGGAAGGTGTAGAACAATTTGTGAAACAAACAGAGCTGTGAAATTTTACGCCGGAGTGCCAGGGGTTGCAGATCAAGGGATGCCTTGATAAGAGTTACACTCTGTTGTCTGCCGTACTGCGATGTGATAAAACGGGCCGCGCGATTTTGGATGGCTTCAAGCTGATCGATTAGATATTTTTTATGGGGATTCCAGATCGCCGAGGCATATTCGAGTTTGGAACGGATGAATGTTACGTAGGCGAGTTGTCGGACAGAACGGGGTGAAAAAGCAAGGGATCGTCTAATAAACCCAAGCGTTTTGGAAGCGTCTGTACAAATTTTTGCAATGTGCTCAGACCAGGTTAGTTTGTTGTTTATGATGATTCCAAGATACCTGCATGATTCTGTTTGGGAGAGTGGTGTGGAACTTTATGAATACTGATAGCTGAGGTTATTTCGCTTTCTCGATACATGCATGAACTTGCATTTCGAAATGTTCAGTTGCATGAGCCATGATGTACACCAGGTTTCTATGAGAAGATCAAGAGAAGATCAAGATATCTTCTCAAGTGTATTGGTCTTGTGTAGACGCTGAAGCCTTAATGACGCGCATCACGCTAGACGAGGACGTCCAAAACCTCAACGCTACTCTTCTCCTCCTCTTCCGGTGTAAAATTTATGGCTGGATGGGTTCGCAGAATTCGGGTGTCACAGGAAGCTTTGTAGATGCTGCTTGTTTAGAATACAAAAATTACCAGGAACTTTAGCGGCTAAAGTGGTGAAAGGCGAAAGCCTGAGAGCTGCATTCTGCTACGCGATTGTTCACTGCACATTTTGTTGGTGCATTAATTAACTGCCAATTAATGACGCTTAAGCTTCGCCTTTAGGAGTGGAACGCGACAGCGTGTTGTAGCGCTGCCAGTCCACGGAACGCCTCTTTCCTGTTCTGTGTTTTTTCCTTCCTGTTTCGTCCTTTTTTGGCGTACGACATTCTTTCAAAACGCCACCACCCGTTCGGCGCGATGCGTTGCCCTTTGAACGCAACGCTTTTTGAGGAAAGGAAATGGCCTGTAATTCTCTGTCATCTCGGTGGACACCTGAGCCGCACCGTACAGGAAGGGAGGAAGTGTGAGTGAAAGAAGAAAGAGGGGCCGTAATGAAGAAAATAAAAATTGTATTTGAGGAAAGGAAGTTGCGCAGCAACTGACTCACATATTTCGATGGACACCCGTCAAAATTCGCGCGTGGTGACGTCACGACAATTTGGACCAATCTGAAACACGTACAAATACGCCTTGCTCGTTGGTAAATTGGTTTTTGAGGAAAGGAAATGTATCTGTCTCTCATATCTCGGTGGACACCCAAACCTCGCCGTAACGGGAAGGGAGGAAGATGGGAGTGAACGAAGACACCGTATTCACTAGGCGCACCTTTGTTCATTCCAAACCATCGAGCTGGCATGGCGGAGTCAATAAAGAAATAAAAAAAGCTGGCATGGCGGAGTGGTAGCGTGGTCGACTCGCACTCCGGAGACCGGGGTTCGGTTCCCAAGCTCGGCCAATTTTTTACTCGATTTTATTTACTTATCTGATCTGACTAGAAAGGTTAATTAGACTAATTGGTTAAGTAAGCAATTAACTAAACTCAGTCAAACTTACTTGGAACATCACTATACGATCCCTTTAATTGGTTGCATGTTTATTCCAAACCATCGAGCTGGCATGGCGGAGTCAATAAAGAAAAAAAAAAAAGCTGGCATGCCGGAGTGGTAGCGTGGTCGACTCGCACTACGGAGACCGGGGTTCGGTTCCCAAGCTCGGCCAATTTTTTACTCGATTTTATTTACTTATCTGATCTGACTAGAAAGGTTAATTAGACTAATTGGTTAAGTAAGCAATCAACTAAACTCAGTCAAACTTACTTGGAACATCACTATACGATCCCTTTAATTGTTTGCATGTTTAGTAGCCAAAGTACAATTGGCCCCGTTTGAAATTCGCGCACTGTGACGTGCACGAATTTTTAGAAAAAAATCGCGTGCTAACTAGCTTCCAGCACGGGTTCAGAAAAGGATTCTCGACGGTAACACAGCTAATTACAGTAATAAATTCATTTGCTTCTTGTATAGATAATAAAGGCCATATCCAACTGTTGTTCTCTTGCCGCACGCTTCTGTCCTACCCCGTGTGTTGGGGGGTCAGGGCTTTTCAAGCTGTTCACACAGCTTTTCTCCTGTCCTCCTCACAGCATCTTTTTGTTGTGGAATAAATTTCAATTCAATTCAATTCAATTCAAATCGATGCAATATTTTTGGATTTTAGCAAGGCATTTGATAAAGTTCCTCATGATAAACTAATTTTTAAAATGAAAGAAATTGGCATTCCTGATATTTTAGTGACATGGATTACTGCATACTTAAAAGACCGCAAACAGTTTGTTGAAGTGGGTGGACAACGTTCGGGCTCTCTTCCAGTTTCATCCGGTGTTCCCCAAGGAAGTGTTTTGGGTCCTCTGCTTTTCCTTTTGTATGTCAATGATATTGTTCAAGTTGTTAACCCACCAGTGCATATTCGATTGTTTGCTGACGATTGCATTCTATACCGAGAAGTTACAAATAAGGAGGATCAAAGTGACCTGGACAGTGCCTTGAATAACGTTTTTGAATGGTGCGACCGATGGGGCATGGTTCTGAATGCTGACAAAAGTGTATATATGCCGATAACCCGAAAAACCATACTTCATAGCTACACATATAAATTAGGCTCTCTCCCTCTTCAACAAGTATCCAACTACAAATACCTAGGAGTAACAATAAGTAGCAATCTATCGTGGAACTTGCACATAAACAATATCTGCTCTGCGGCATTTAGGAAATTGTGCTGCTTAAGACATAAACTAAAAAATGCTCCTTCTAAAATTAAGCTACTTTGTTATTCTTCAATAATTAGACCTAAACTCGAATATGCATGCATAGTGTGGGACCCGTATACTAAATCTAACGTAAAAAATCTGGAGAGAATACAGAGAAGAGCTGTCAGGTTTATCTTTAATAAATATGCAAGGTCTGACTCCCCCACCACTTTAATGGAGATTAATAAAATTGAACTACTTGAACATCGGCGAAGAAAGCTTAGGTTAGAATTTATTTCTCTTTTATTACATAACAAACTTGGTTTGGATCCCTCATCATACTTAACGCCGGCACCAACCAGACAAACTCGTCAACACCATCCCAGTTCTCTAACCCCTATATTCGCTAGAACAGACACTTACAAGTTTTCGTTTTTTCCACGCACAATAACAGATTGGAATGAGCTAGTTAAACCATTATCCCAAGAGTTTTAACCAATTAATTTTTCTATATTGTGTTGTTCTTTTTTGAAATGTTGCGTTTTTTTTGTCTCTTGATTGACTTTGTTCGCCCACCCTGCTTGGACTCAGTGTCCGCAGTATTTTGTAAATAAATAAATAAATAAAATAAATAAATGACCGTTTCGACCAATTGAAAAGCGCGACATTTCTGTCGACAGCAGCTGCTTACAACGATGAGGCTTCCGCCTTAAAATCTGTGATCAGCATACCTTTTTTTTTCTTTATTGCCTGGCTTTGGCTCATGACATTGCACAACAAAAATACACATAACGCTATATACATACGACACTGTCGTGGTCAGCCAGCACGAGACTGGCTTCGTCAGCTTAAAATTCCCGCAACATACACAGCGGCTCTAGTCTTGAGAGCCACTCGGGAGGCTCCGCAGCTGCTTTTTGGATTGCAAGAAACCAGTCCATGCTTTCCCGAAAATAAATTCGGGCCGGTCGCGCGTCTTTGTCACAATGGTAGCCTGCCATTCTGGAGCGCCATATACAGTGGGGCCCCAAGAGCATTATGATATCAAAAGGTGCCCCACCCTCATTATCAGTGCTTAAATAGCGAATTCCGTGCGCGTCAAGTGATAGCTTTTTCTTTATGGTCCTTTGTAACACGTCCCAAAAATAAACCCCTTCCCAGCAATGCAAAAAAACATGGTCTATTGTTTCAGGCTGTTTACAAATTAAGCAGTTCGATCCCCACGGTAAAAAGAAATCCTTTCCCTCTAGAAACTTTTTAACTGGTAACGTCCCGGTGTGTAACTTAAAAAAGAAAGTCTTTACTCCTGGTGGCACCTGCATTTTCTTCACCCTTTTTAAAACATCCCCTCCCGGGCCTTCACTGTACAAGGCCCTATACATGGGCTCTGGGAAAACAATATCACAAAGATCATTGTACAACTTTTGCCTTTTACTTTTCCACAAATAATCGGTGGGAAAACGTGTCGAAAGAAACCGAACGCTTGCTACAATCTCTTTGTAGTAACCAAAAGTTCCACCAGAGAGCTCTTCTGTGGATACCACAAACTCCGGCAGCAATATGATCAGCATACCTTAAAAACACATTTGGTTGTGGTATGAACGAGTGCGGGCCTTTGTTTTGAATAGCCTCTATCATGAGTGGCAGCCAGAACTGAAATTGACGCTCCTATTGCGTTTCCAAAAATCTGCTTGATACGTTGCCGTTATGAGTAGCATACAGGTGTGTAAGTATCTTTTAGTGCCCTTGTAATTATAATCTTTTTCGCGATCTAAACACTGTTAACCAATTAGTCCAAACGCTGTCACTTTTGAAATATGCAATGGCCAAGCAGAAGTGAAGGAGCTCACTGATATCTTTGTCGTGCAACAGAATACAAACAAGAAATCATGATCCGTTATTTAGAAAAATCTTTGCTGGTATTTACGACAAGGCCGACCGGGATACTTGTGAACAAGGAACAGATATCGAGCGACACGAATACCTCGCTTTCATTCAAAACGATGTCCTTGACCTGTTCACTGAAGTCCTGTCAGTTCCTAATGTGCGTTGTTGTTCTCCCAACGAACTGAACCAAATCGTTGGGCAGGCAGCCTGACAACTGGAAAAGGGGCGACCTTATAATATCCACCAATGCCCATAGCGAGATTGCCATTTTATGAATCTTTGGCAAGCCGTACAATCCGGGAGCTGATCCATTATTGCAAAGAAGCCTGCAAGTAAAGCCTTTTTTGGGAAGACAAAAGACAACTGAGTATGTCAGACAGAATTTTTGAATACCTAACTGTGCTCTTGAAGTCATGCCCTTGGTAAGCTTACAGTTCGTCGTCGCGTCATTGAGCATCTCTCTCATATTTTAGTTGTACGCGGAAATGTCAAGGTCTGTTAGTCATGTTTTCCTTGTTAACGGGGAGAGGGCCTTGATCTTCGCTTCGGGAAGAATGTGATCACAAGATGGATTTCAAATTCCTTTAAGCATACCCACCGCATTTGTTCTGACATATTCTTCGACGTCTCGACCAAGAAGGCTAACGGCTTTTTTTACGGCACAGATCATATTCCGTATGTCCGGCGGCTTTTCTTTTCTGACAGAACAGCGCAAAACACCGGGACAAGAGACAAGCGCTGTCCTGTCCTGGCTTTTCTTTAATGATATTCCACGGTCGCCTCAGCATCCCTAATGCCCGTGTACTGTGCGATGTCAGTGCACAATGCAAGAGCGGGGGCTAGTTGGTGCTTCACACTGATCAATTCGCGCTACAAGGAACATACACACGGAAACACAAACGGACGAAGCGCATGACTATGCGCTTCGTCCGTTTGTGTTTCCGTGTGTATGTCCCTTGTAGCGCGAATTGATCAGTATGAAGCACCCTGTAGATATTTCTTTTGGGGTATACTACGACGTTTTTTTTAGAGCGAGAAATCGCTACGTTGTAGAGACAATCGATAATAAAGTTTCCTATTTAGGAGCTTTGCCATGGGAAAAAGACGTAACCTCGCGAACGTCACTGAGTTTTATCAAGTGTTTGTTACTCGATCACGTTGTGGTGACATCACGGAAACCGCTCCGCCGACAGCCAGCCGCGCTGCAGCACACAAAAGCAAACGATCAAAATAGCCGACGGGCGGTTGTGCGGTTTTGTGCGTGTAAAGACGCTTTCTCGGCATTTATCGTCGTTAAGCGCCGTCAGCCTTTCCATGGAAATTCGAATATTACCAACTTGAAGTTTTCGTCCGTCACTTAGTACGGACACGAGAGCGTGGCCGCACAATGCGACGACGCGGACAGGCTTTTTGCTGCGATATTTTTTTTTCCAGTGCAGCAGTATTACATTCATCGTAGCGGAAATTCCAACACCGTGCATGCAGTTCCCGCATGAAGACGCATTTCTTACCCATTTACTTATCTTGAGTAACCGCTTACTCAAAAACAAAGTGATCGCTTCTTTTCACAGGCAAGAAAGAAAGCCTATAGACAAACGTCATGTTGGTAAACAAACGTGGAACTGCTGTCTGCCGGCAGCGATGCGGGGTGTAAACAAAAACGTAACATGCCCACTCCACTCCAAGCGATGCTGCCTTCGAAACCAACTCACGTACGCGAATGTTTCAAACCGTGCGCGTCGCTTTTGATTAGAAACATTTCTGCTGGTGACCTGAGAGCAGTTCAGCACATTTTCAACCTGTTAGCCAGACGAAATTACCTGGCGAAGCGCTGCACCGGCTTCCTTCTGCGCTCCTGTATTTGGCAGCAACGGCGCGGCTTCGGTCCTCGACTACGTTGACTTATTAAATGAAACCGAGAAAGCACGAGGTATAGAGGCAAACTAATCGTCTGCAGTCTCAACATCGCGGCCGATACAGCATACCCGATCGCTAAGTGCAAGAAGGACGACGGGATGCACGACGCGAGGCAGCTTTTTCACATGACGAACCTTTGTGATGTGCTTCCGGTTCTCGTCAAGCCACGTCAGTGCGGAGAACGCGGAATATTACTGGGCACTGAAGTCATACAGTTACTTTGAATAAGGCATTTTTTGTTTGGTTGGCTTTAAGGCAGCTGCACAAGTGCATACGTAAAAGTTGTCCTCGAACTTCAAACGAAATGTACGTTTGCTCTGCAGAGCTAAATATTGTAAGTCATTCTGCTTATTTTAAAATTTGTATTCAAGTGCGCTCCTAATCCTGCTTGATCAGTGGCTTTTGGTCTGGTACTGCTGCTTTTGCCAGCTTCTCATCGACCTGCAATGGTAAAATTCAGGCAGTATGAGAAATGACACTGCGCCATTTTTCCGAGATCTTAGCGACGTTTAACCATTTTCTAGGACATGTGTCGAAGAAGACACATTTGTTGAAGCTCGTGAAAGTGAATATAGAGAAAAACTACGCGTCCTACATTCCTACTGCCACTAAACACTGCTGCTTCAAACGTCGCGCTTAGGGGCCCGATGAATGCTGAAGGCGACTGAGAGCAGCTGTTTTTTTTTTTTAGCGTAAAGCGATGCCCGGAACGTAGTCCAGGTGATTGCCATTTGAAAACAGTCAATGCGTTCAACTTACGATTACAAGCACAGGGAATGTCGCGTCCAGACTTCTCATAATGAGAGCCCGACAGAACGCGAACGAGCTGCAGGCGTTGATTCTTGCACTGTTCGCCGCGCGACTGAAGAGCAACCATGCGGATTAAGATACGCAAGCTATCAAATTTCTATGCACAAATGCCATACTAGCCGCGCAGCCAATCCGTCGCCGAACTGTTCCCGATCCACGGCCGCTGCGCATCGCTTTGGCCCATATCTGAATGCGATAAATTTGTGGAAACTTGTGCCGCTGCTCTTCTGCAGCATTGTGCTTCAACCACCCGCACAACTTGCCGGAATATTGTGAAATGCGTTCAAAAAGGCGCAAGCGTGGCGTACCCAAGGCACACGGTACCGCCTTCTGCTCACACAACGAGTAACTGCTGACTCCAGCGCCACCGCATCTCCGTGACGTCACGGCCTGACTCTTGCCTATTGGCGAAATGCTTCTTTCGCTTGCTGACATGTTTTTGATAATTCATCATCAACATCATCAGATTAAGTACGCCCACTGTAGGGCAAAGGCCTCTCCCATGTCTCTCCAATTAACCCTGTCCTTTGCCTGCTGCGGGCATCGTATCCCCGCAGATATTATCCGCCCACTTAACTTTCTACCCGCCCCCTGCTACGCTTGCTTTCTCTTGGAATCCACTCCGTTACCCTTAAAGACCAGCGGTTATCTTGCCTTCGCATTACATGCCCTGCCCAAGCCCACTTCTTCCTCTTGATTTCAACTAAGATGTCATTAACCCGCGTTTGTTCCCTCACCCACTCCGCCCTCTTCCGATCTCTTAACGTTACACCTATCATTTTCCTTTCCATAGCTCGCTGCGTTGTCAACGTAAACTAAACCTTTTCCTTAGCCGTTTCTGCCTCAAAAGTGAATACCGGTAAGATACAGCTGTTGTATGCTTTCCGCTTAGTGAATTCACGATGGTTCTTTCCTTTCTTCGGAGAGGTACATGCCTCTCCAAACGTGGTTGTTCGACGTTGATGAATGAGGAGACGGTCAATGACGCAGATGATGTAATAAAGGAGTAATTACTCATTGACGTCCAGCCGAGCGCAGCCATACGGCTACAAAGGAAAGCCGTTATGGCTGCGCTCGGGTGGACGTCAATGAGTAATTACTCCTTTATTAAAAAAATGTACTCCACCTTGGAGGATTCCCCTAAAACATTTGGTCGACGCAGATGATGAAGACGAGACGAGGAAATATATTCACAGAAATTTACATGAATGTGCAAGGGCAAAACTTAGAGTTGCAGAAGCAAAGCCACATGGACGAATTGAGCAAACTGCAAATAAAAGGAACTGATCTCACACAGAGAAAACACCTTACAAGACCTTACTTATCGACTGAAGGTATCGGTTAAAGCCTAAGTACTCGCAGAAGTACGTGCCAAACACGGAGACTCTATCTAGACTACGCAAGTTTAAGACTAGGACTGGTGTGCAATGATTTTGCTTGCATTTTGACATGCTTCACAAATGAAGAAGTTAGGGCGGTCATGTTTGAAGGCCCGCCCTTAACTTCGCTGACCAATAGAATTTTGATATACTATAGCCACAGCTCCTGTTGGTTGGGCACAACCTTGAACCCAGGGCTTGGGAAAAGTAAAAAAAAAAGAAATATATGAAGAAAACATTCAGGACACCCTCTCTACGCCGGGCTGCTCCACCCTCTCCGCGTGATTCTCTCCCCTTCTCCTTTCGCCACCTCACCCGCGTGTCGAATCTCGAAGTTGAGAAGGTGTAGGTTGCGCAACCACGTGACGAACCACGAAGAAAGACACAGAGACACACACAAGCGCACTAACAACTGTTTACTTCTTCTTGGAAACGCATACTTATACACCCGGTCACGCATGTTCACACGCAATCTTTAACCACAATAGTCATGCCAAAGGCTGTTAACACAAACGCGAGCGCAAAAAATTGATTTCAGCTACGTACAGAGCCAAGGAAGTATCACTGATCAGTCTACTGCGTTTTCCTTTATGTGGAAAGCTTCCAAAGCCAGCGCGTGCGTTCATTTTTGCTTTTGCCTAGTATCACGGTCTCGTCAAGTCGCGGTGAACAATTTCGGCAAGAACTAAGATGGGACATAAGGTGTGCCCCCTTGTCTGTGCTGTTCTTAACTTTATTCGCATGCTCCCTGAGTCGCTCGTTTATGCACCACCCTGTATGCCCGATGTAGGTCTCATCATATCAAAGAGGGAAGGAATATACCACCCCAGTGGCGCAAGGGATGTATGATGTCCCGTGCCTGATTAGGCAGCCACTCCTTCTCTCACCGCACTTGCGGGCGCACAGCTTCGCCAGTTCATTCGGCGCGGAAAGCGCCAGAGGGACACCATGCCTGCCTGCGACTCTCTTGAGGTGATGAGACACCTTATGCAGATATGGCACCACCACAGGCCTGAACGCTTCACGTTCTCTCGTCACCCACGTACTTGGCGTACCGTCTTTATCTTTCGTGTCAGGGCCTCGGGAACCGCCGTCAAGAGCGACATAGGGAAACCTGCTGCCGGCGGACCTGATTGTCAAAACTTTCCTGCACACACGACTCTTTGAGAGCCGAATCCATGCAGAGGGAAGCAATGCCTCTTTTCACAATTTTGGAGTGCTCACATTTGTACGGCAAAAGTTCCTTTTTTGCACGAGGTTGGTAAGACCAACATACATGCCGTACCCAGAACTCTAGTGTAAGGATTTTGAAGGAACCAAGTTGCGCTATAAAAAAGACAGCCACAGGAAAAACCAAGGAGACAGACAGAGCGCAAACTATCAACTGAGTTTATTTGTGTGAAAGTATCTTATATAGTCAGAATCACAGCAAAAGAACAAGGGGAATGAGAGAGGGGGTACAGCCAATCAACTCCTGGTCAACAACACGTGCGCAGAAAATAGTTTTCCTTATTATACAGTTTGACAGAAGTGTCGCTTACACATTTATCACCGTTTTCTTTTATGTGATAGGCCTCCAAAAGCTCCCGCGCTGTTTTGTTTTTACTTCTTCCTAGAATTTTAATCTGCTTAAGCAGAGGCTCGCATACACTGCAAGCAAGGCAATGAGCAGGCAAGTTTGCTCCTTTTTTCCGAATGGATCGGGCATGTTCCCCTGCATAAAAGGAAACGGTGATAAATGTGTAAGCGACACTTCTGTCAAACTGTATAATAAGGAAAACTATTTTCTGCGCACCTGCTGTTGACCAGGAGTTGATTGGCTGTACCCCTCTCTCATTCCCCTTGTTCTTTTGCTGTGATTCTGGCTATATAAGGGACTTTCACACAAATAAACTCAGTTGATAGTTTGCACTCTGTCTGTCTCCTTGGCCTTTTCCTGTGGCTGTCTTTTTTATAGCGCAACTTGGTTCCTTCAAAGCAATGCACCAACTTGCCCAACAAGAAGTTCTTCTATACTAGTGTAAGGACCAGGAACTGCAAAACACTCCTGTGGGGTAACTCGTGAATGAAACCAAGACCTTGTCCGTATTGCTTAAAGACATCTAAAACTTAACCAATCGCAACCTGGTGTATCAGTCGAGGTGGCCAGCGAACAAATGCACTTTATTGCTGAACGTACAGTGCTTTTATAGCCGCAAGGGGTGTGGCAACCAAGGCGCATATCTAATCTAGGCGAGCACGATGAATCGCCGCACCAGGCATGGCACATGCGTCATTCCCGATACATCTTCCCTCCTGTGGAGAAGAGATGCCAAGTACTTGGTTGAAATTGCGGTCGTACCGCAGACGCTGCGGTGGTCTCCTATCTCTGGTAGATCGACGCAATGCAAGATCCTGCGGAGCCATTGAGCTCACAGTCGGTCCAGTCGTAGTCACGGGTGGCGGCGCCTGCGGAATGTTCTGGGAGCTCACAGGCGACTCTCCAGTTGTAGCAGGTGCCGTGGGTTGCAGTGCTTCACACGCTCGTTCGCTCTCCCGGTCTTCACATTCGGGGGCTTCTTGCTGGAACAGCTCACCAGTTGGAAGCAGATGCTGTCGGTTGCGACGTAGCACTCTGTTGTCCTCGGTAACTACTCGATAAGACCTTGGTGCAACTGCTCCGGTAACGTGAGCGCGGCGATTCCATGTCTTTTCCTGTACTCTCACGACATCGCCGGTGTTGAGAGGTGGTAACGTTCTCCCCCGAGTGTCTGCCTGGGCTCGCTTGAATACTGGTATGCTTGGCTGCTGCCTGAAGTCTGGGAGCAGAGTGCGAAGCCTCCTGCCCTGCAAGAGTTCACCAGGGGAGCGGCCATCTTCGAGTGGAGCGGATCTGTAGTTGAGCAACCCGAGCCAGAAGTCTTCTTTTGTTTCTTCCGTTTTCTTTAGGATTCTCTTCACAATCTGAACCCCCTTCTCAGCGAGTCCATTCGATCGCGGGAACTCGGGGCTCGACGTGACGTGGCTGAAGTCGTACCTGGATGCAAAGAGAGCAAATTCATAAGACGAAAACTGCGGCCCGTTGTCCGTGTGGACTTCCATTGGAATGCCGTGTCTTGAAAAGATGGCGCTCAACTTCTCAATTACGGCACTGGATGTTGTACGAGTCAGCTTCTCCACTTCCGGGAAGTTCGAATGGGCATCAAAAACCGACAGGTACGAGCTCCCTCCGTACTGAAAAATGTCGACGCCTACGCGGTACCATGCATGGGCCGGTGTAGGTCTGATCATAAAAGGCTCACTTTGCTGTTTGTACGTATATTTGCGGCAAACCGCACAACTCTGCAACAGGTTTTTGATATCAGAGTTCAGCCCCGGCCAGAACACTAGGCCCCTGGCTCTTGCTTGGCACTTGTTCAAGCCCATGTGTCCCTCATGAATACGTTCAAGAACTTCCTTTCGCATTGACGTCGGGATTACAACTTTGCTGCCTTTAAATACAATTCCTTTAATCAATGACAGCTCGGACGCGAATGGCTTCATTATTCCCACAATGTCACCTTGGCCATTAATGTAGCGCATCACTGACTGCAAGTCCTGATCATCCGCCGTTGCTTTGGCCAGACGGGCCAGTGATCTAGCGCTTACCAAGGTTGACATGACTGCAACCGCGTGGACTTCCACATCTTCCGTGTCGTCGGAGTAGTCCTTGGTCGCTGTCCTTGGAGCCCTTGATAGCATGTCTGCGAGAAAGAATTTCTTTCCTGGTACATACTGCAGTTCAAAATCATAAGCCATTAGCCTCAAGAAAAAACGTTGAAGCCTGGGTGGCATATCACTTATTCCTTTCGCTGCAACACCAAGCAGTGGACGGTGGTCAGTCTCGATAACAGTTTCACGTCCATATACGAAGTGATGAAATTTTTCACAGCCGAACGTTATCCCCAACGCTTCCTTTTCAATTTGCGAGTACCTCTGCTCTGAGCTGGCCATTACACGCGAGGCATAAGCGACTGGCCGCCAGTTTTCACCGTGGCGCTGTAAAAGTGCAGCCCCCAAACCGTTCTTTGATGCATCTGCCACGATTTTAGTTTCTCTGGCTGGGTTGAAAATCGCTAGGAGAGGCGCACTGCTAAGCATGTCGCAGATCATCCTCCACTCACTAGCGTGGTTTTCGGTCTACTCGAAGACAGAGTCCTTTTTGATGAGGCTGCGAAGAAGCGTAGTACGTTCTGCGAGATTAGGCAAGTACTTGCTGAAATAATTTGCTACTCCTAGCATTCTGTGGACCGCGGCTTTATCCGTTGGGCATGGAGTCTCCCTCAACGACTGTGTCAACGCTGGGTTAGGCTTTATTCCATCGTGGCTAATGACGTCACCCAAGAATTTAATTTCAGTCACTCCAACCTTGCACTTTTCAGCGTTGAAAGTTAAGCCTGCTTTTTCTGCCACTTGCAGCACTTTCCGCAGGCGCGCATCGTGTTCTTCCTTAGACGAGCCCCATATTAGAATGTCATCAATGTACACTCTCACACCTTCACAGCCGTCAAATATTTCGCTCAGGATCTTCTGGAAAACTTCCGGGGCTAATGAGATTCCGAATGGGAGTCTCAAAAACCGGTAACGCCCGAATGGAGTACCGAACGTGCATATAGTTGCTGTGGAGTCATCCAAAGGTACCTGATGAAAACCCGCCCTTGCATCGAGGAGCGTGAAGTACTTAGCGCCGGCGAGCTCAGCTTCTATGTCCTCGCGTCTTGGCATCTGATAATGCTCTCGCTGTATGCACTCGTTGATACTTCTAGGGTCCATGCAAACCCGTATTTTTCCGTCTTTCTTCCGCACGATAACCAAAGGGCTCACCCAGTCTGTCGGTTTCTGGACCCTCTCAATGATGCCACTTCGTTGCATGCGCTCCAGCTCCTCCCTCAGAGGTTCCCTCAGCGCCAAGGGCACCCGCCGAGCTGGCTGGACGACTGGCGTCGCATCCTTGCGTAGGACCATTTTATACTGGCGACTCACGCAGCCGGTTCCCTGAAAAAGCTGGCGGAATTCGGTTAGAATGTCCTCATTGCCGCCGGCTGCGGTGCTTCCTTCTTTTACAGCATCCACTGCACGTGACACCAGACCCAGCGACTCGCATGCTAGTAATCCCAGTATAGCTTGGTTGCCCTTTTTGACGACATAGAAATTGACGTCCTTCGACCGGCCGTTCACGGTCACTGGTAGCCTTGCCATACCGAAATGTCGAATGACACCACCGCTGTATGATCGAAGCACCGAAGAACTCGGTTTCAAATCTGCTGCCGTCTTGCATCGTCGGTAGATAGAGTAGGGCAGCAAGTTGGCCTGAGATCCCGTGTCCACTTTTAAGTTAACCATCTGGTCAGCTACTTTCACATGTACTACCCAGTCCGCTCTCGCGTCGATGCTCGAGACTGTTACATCGAGAATGTCGAAGCTGTCTTGCTCCTCGCCTACTTCTCGGATTTGCGGGCCCTTTTTGCAGCAAGCTGCCAAATGGTTAACACCTCGGCATATGAAACACGTTTTGCCGAACGCAGGGCATCTGCCGGGTATGGCGTGTAAACGGTTGCATCTGGCGCATTTCCGAGATTGCTGCTTGTCTTGCATCACTTGCTTATCGGGCTGAGCCGACGGTTCTTTTTGCAGCGCGTGCTCCGCTTTGCGAACCTGCCCAGACCGCTTCATGACTAGCGCCACGTGCTTATCGGGCTGCGCCCAGGCATCGTTATGCAGCGATGCTGCTTCCTCCGCTTTGCAAATCTGCTCAGCCTTGGCAAGTGTCAAGTCTTTTTCTTTGAGGAGCTTTTCACGCAGTCGTGGGCTACTGGTGCCAAACACTATTTGGTCGCGGATTAAAGAATCAGCTATTCCCGAAAAATTGCAGCTTCTTGCTTGTTTTCTGAGGTCCCGCAAGAAATGCTCGAATGACTCCCCTTCGCCTTGCACTCTGGATCGGAATATGTACCGCTCATAGACTTCATTCTGTTGTTCTTGGCAGTACTCCTTGAATTTCTTAACAACGGTTGCATAATCTTGCTTGTTCTCGCCCTCGAGAAAAAGGAAGTTGTTAAATACCTCCAATGCGTCGTCTCCGGCAGTGCTGAGCAGCAGTGCTGTTTTGGCGGCCGTGGTTCGGGGCTCTTTTGGAGATTCCGTTGCTTCCAGAAAAAGCTCGAATTTCTGCTGGAACAATTCCCAGTTCTTGGCAATATTCCCAGACAACAGCAGTGGTTCAGGAAGCTTCAGCAGTTGCTCCATCGTGTTTCGGTCGCTGCAGTCTTATCCTCAAACGGCAGGCCCCCCGACGTGAGCTATCCCACTTCTGACACCATGTATCAGTCGAGGTGGCCAGCGAACAAATGAACTTTATTGCTGAACGTACAGTGCTTTTATAGCCGCAAGGGGTGTGGCAACCAAGGCGCATATCTAATCTAGGCGAGCACGATGAATCGCCGCACCAGGCATGGCACATGCGTCATTCCCGATACACCTGGCTGGAAGAGTCGCGCGCTAAATACAGTAAAAAGTTGTCCACGTACCTAAATACTTTTAAAATCTTTCCCTCACTGAAAACATCGTCTAAAGACTTGTCAATACTCGATAAGAAAATATCACAGAGAACTGGAGCAATACAGGGCCCGATACCAGTGCCGTTTCGCTGTGAAAACGGCTGGTCATTAAAATCGATGAATGTGACCTTAGGATAATATTCTAAAAGATTTAAGAAATTCCCCAAAGAAAGTCCCGAAGCGTTCTGGAAACTGAGCTCACCATTTTCCTCAATGCATGATTTCACCGCCGTTTTCACAGCGGAACGGCATTTGTATCGGGTCCGGTGTTGCTCCAGTTCTCTGTGATATTTTTTATCGAGTATTGACAAGACTTATCGTGTAAAGATTTTAAAAGAGTTTAAGTACGTTGACGACTTTTTAGTGTTTTTAGCGCGTGACGTTTCCAGCCAGGATGCGATTGAGGAAGTTTTAGATGTTTTTAAGCAATACGGACACGGTCTTGGTTTTACTCCCGAGTTACCCCACAGGAGTTTTGCAGTTCCTGGACCTTGCACTAGAGTTCGGCGTACGGCTTTCGGCAGCAGGTTTCCCTATGTCGCTCTTGACGACGGTTGCCGAGGCCCTGATACGGAAGATGAAGACCGGTACGCCAAGTATGGGGGGGACGAGCGAACGTGAAGCGTCAGGCCTGTGGATGTGCCATATCTGCATAAGGTGTCTCATCACCTCAAGAGAGTCGCAGGCAGGCATGGTGTCCCTCTGGCGCTTTCCGCGCCGAATGAACTGGCGAAGCTGTGCGCCCGCGCGTGCGGTGATAGAAGGAGTGGATGCCTAATTAGACACGGGACATCATACATCCCTTGCGCCACCGGGGTGGTATATTCCTTCCTTCTTTGATGTGGTGAGACCTACATCGGGCAGACAGGGCGATGCATAAACGAGCGACTCAGGGAGCATGCGAATAAAGTTAAGAACAGCACAGACAAAGGGGCACACCTTGTGTCCCATCTTAGTTCTTGCCGCAATTGCGCACCGCGACTTGACGAGACCGTGATACCAGGAAAAAGCAAAAATGAACGCACGCGGCTGGCTTTGAAAGCTTGCCATATAATGGAAAACGCAGTAGACTGTATCAGTAATACGTCCGTCGCTCTGTACGTAGCTGAAATCAATTTTTTTGCGTTCGCGTCTGCGTTAACAGCCCTTGGCATGACTATTGTAGTTAAAGATTGCGTTTGAGCACGCATGGCCACGTGTATAAGTATGCGTTTCCAGGAAGAAGTAAACAGTTGTTAGTGCGCTTGTGTGTGTCTCTGTGTCTTTTCTGCGTGGTTCGTCCCATGGTTGCGCAAGCTACACTTCACAACATCATTTACCAACTAAGCCCAACCAAAGTTTTGTTGAATTTCGAAAGATGACCAGTTCAAGGTAAACAACAGGGCGCATGACTAGCTGACTCATCGCGCAAATGTCGAATGGCAAAGGTAGGAAACGAGCCCCGCGGCGCTTCGTTGCTGGCAGGAATGCCAGCAAACAAAAGGGCCCTCGCGGAATTTTAGCAAGTTCCCATGTTTCCGCGAAAGTGCTACGCCAACAAGCTTTGTTGGTGCCCCGGCGGACGCCCGCGGTCAACAATGATAGAGTAGGCAGGCATAGCGACGGTGCTTAGCGGGCAGTCACTTCACTTCACACCACATGACAATACTTTAATTTCCTTCATAGTGATGGTTCAACAGCGCAAACACACACAGACCAAGAAGGAGACAAGACACACACAGCGCTGAACTTACAACTGATTTTTTTATTATGAAGAAGCATGTCGTAATATACACACACGAAAACAACACACATGAAAAAACAGCGCACATGCGCAATGTCAACAATCTCATAGTACTAAAAAAGGTAAAAACCGCTTTAGAAGCACGTGTGTATCCACAGAACCACTATCCACTGTGTAGCATTTTCATTTCCCTTACAGATAATGTTACAGATGGGGCACTCACGCATCCTTTATCTTTCCTGTTAATGTGAAAGGCTCAGCAATTTCTCTAGTGCGCTGGTCAGAATGACGAAACAACACATCAGTATCACCAAAAAACGGCGTGCATTTGCATGTGAAACAATGCTTTGCTAGGTTTGTTTCCTTGTTCTTTAAAGAATTAGCGTGCTCCATGAGCCGCACGTTAATACAGCGGCCAGTCTGGCCGATGTAGGTTAGGCCGCAGGACAAGGGGATCTGATATACTACGCCAGTCTTACAGGGAACATATCTTGTCACATGATTGATGTGGCAAGGATCTCTTCTGCGCCGCTCATGCCTTCTTTGAACCGCCGCTCCCACTCTTTCTAGCTTGTTAGGAGCAGAAAACAGAACTTCTACCCCATGCTTGCTCCCCACTTTCTTAATCCGGTGCGGCAGCGCGTGGACATACGGCATAACCACTATCTTTCTTCTTCCTTCTTCCGATCCCTTCTGCTGCCCAGACGTGTTTGCAGGCGATTTCAGTGCACGGAGGACTTTGCCTGCACTCGAGACGAGCACTGAATTCGGGAAACCAGCTTCCCTACATCTGTTTGCCTGGGCTAAAAGACTAGACTTCATTTTATGACCACAAGATTTCTTCACTGCCATGCCTAAGCATCCCGTAACAATACCACTTTTTACGATCTTAGAATGAAAGGACTTGTAATTTAAAAGGGGCTTTTCACTCCTAGGCGAATACTGCCAACAGACATGATTGGGTTCGAAAGACAACTTTAAATCAAGGAATTGCAAGTCTGTTTCTAGAGGGACTTCATGTGTGAACGTCAGTCCCGACCCATTACGTGCAAAAACATCAAGGACATTTGACACAAATTCCGGATTCACGGACCTAGCTAGCACTAAGAAATCGTCCACGTAACGCAAAATGCGTATGCAGTGTCCGGCCAAATCACTTTCAATTTTCATATCAACCCGGCTTAGATAAATGTTGCTTAGAACGGGTGCTACCTTGGCACCTATGCACACACCTGATTTCTGCATATAAAGTTGATCATCCCACTCAACAAACGTGTTACTCAAGTAGTAAGATAACAGTTCTAAAAAGGATCCCGTTGTAATTCCACACTCATTTTGGAACACGCATTCATCGTTGTCCTATATGCAGAAATCAGGTGTGTGCATAGGTGCCAAGGTAGCACCCGTTCTAAGCAACATTTACCTAAGCCGGGTTGATATGAAAATTGAAAGTGATTTGGCCGGACGCTGCATACGCATTTTGCGTTACGTGGACGATTTCCATCAAAACCAAACAAAATACCTGGAATCATTGTCCGATTTGCTCAGCAATCTGTTCGTGACTTGTGGCTGGAAGCGCGTAAAGAACTTCGAAAGAGTTTGTCGAATGTCACGTTCACCGAAAACGTGACTAATCAGAACAGGGACCTGCTGCGCCGCACAAGGGATTGGGCAAAGAGCCATGATTACAAGCTTTCGTGGCATTGCAATGGCAAAGTACTAATCAGGAAAAAGGAAGGTGACAGCGCCGTTGTCATTCGCCGTGCCGCAGATCTTGACAGTCTGTGATAAACTTTGGCCTAGCACTCCTACCAGTTTTTTCTTTTCGACCCCCTATCTAGTAAAATGCTTCCTTCTTTTACATCTCAAGTTAACTTATATAAGCAGCGATGGCGTAGAGGTAGAGCATCCGCCTCGCGTGCAAGAGGACCGGGGTTCGAATCCCGGTGCCACGCAATTCTCCACCGGAAAAAAAAAACGCGTGTCGATGGAATTGCATAACCAGGCTTGGAGTGCGGCCTGATTTCGGTCACCAGAACCGACAACGCACTTCCTCACCAGAACAGGATTTGACCACCCTGGTGTAGTACTTGGCCACAACCTTCTATGAACAAACCAATTAACCCTCGGCCCTCAGTCCCCAGCGGCTGCGGAGCAACTGACCAAGGCGGCGGTCAGATCTGTGACGCAGCGGAGGGTGCTAAGAATCTCTGGCTCCGGACAGGCCGCCATTGGAAACTGAACCTGGCAACGTTTAACGCAAGAACCTTATCAAGTGAGGCTAGCTTAGCAGTGCTGCTGGAGGAATTAGCCGGTATTAAATGGGATGTCATAGGGCTTAGTGAGGTTAGGAGGACAGATGAGGCGTATACAGTACTAAAGGGCGGGCATGTACTGTGCTATCGTGGATTAGCAGATAGGCGAGAACTAGGTGTGGGATTTCTCATAAATCAGGATATAGCTGGCCACATCGAGGAGTTTTACAGTATTAACGAGAGTGGCAGCTATCGTAATTAGGCTTAATAAGAGGTACAAGCTGAAGGTGGTGCAGGCCTACGCGCCTACATCAAGCCATGATGACCAGATAGTTGAAAGCTTCTATGAAGATGTGGAATCGGCAATGGCCAAAGCAAAATCACAGTACACTGTACTGATGGGCGACTTTAATGCAAAGGTAGGTAAAAAGCAGGCTGGAGACAATGCGGTAGGCGACTATGGCATAGGTTCTAGGAACAGTAGGGGAGAGTTATTAGTAGAGTTCGCAGATAGAAATAATTTACGGATTATGAATACCTTCTTCCGCAAACGAGCAAACAGGAAGTGGACGTGGAAGAGCCCCAATGGTGAGACTAAAAATGAAATAGACTTCATACTGTGTGCACACCTGGCATTGTAGAGGGTGTGGATGTTCTAGGTAAGGTCCGTTGCAGCGACCACAGAATGGTAAGGTCTCGTATTAGCTTAGATTTGAAGAGGGAACGGAGGAAACTTGTGAAGCGAAAGGCTATTAACGAGTTAGCATTAAGAGGGAAGGTAGAGGAATTCAGATTGTCGCTGCAGAACAGATTTCCGCTATAACTGAAGAAGACGACCGTAGTGTTGAAACAATGAATGATAATCTCACAGCTATCGTTACAGAGTGCGCCGCAGAAGTAGGTGGTAGGATGGTTCGACAGGATACCAACAAGCCATCTCAGGAGACTAAAGATCTGATTAAGAAACGTCAAAGCATGAGGACGTCTAACTCCACAGACAGTATAGAACTAGCAGAGCTATCTAAGTTAATAAATAAGCGCAAGGTAGCCGACATAAGAAAGTTTAACATGGAGAAAATCGAGCATGCTCTAAGGAACGGAGGTAGCCTAAAATCAGTGAGGAGAAAACTGGGCATAGGTAAAAACCAGATGTATGCGCTAAAAGACAAACAGGGCAATGTCATCAATAATATGGGTAAGATAGTTGAATTAGCCGAAGAGTTCTACACAAATCTATACAGTAGCGAATGTACTCATCAAGTTACTGAAGGAGGCAGTCGAGCACAGCAATGGGACATCCCGCCAGTAACGAAGGAGGAAGTAAAGAAAGCCTTAGGACGAATGCAGAGAGGGAAAGCAGCTGGTGGGGATCAGGTAACAGCAGATTTGCTGAAGGACGGAGGAGAGATTGTTCTACAAAAACTAGCCACCCTGTATAAGCAATGCCTTGTGACCTCGAGAGTACCAGAAGCTTGGAAGAACGCTAACATTATCTTAATTCATAAGAAAGGAGACGTCAAGGACTTGAAGAATTACAGACCGATCAGCTTATTGTCCGTTGCCTACAAGGTATTTACTAAGGTAATCGCTAATAGAGTCAGGACAACCTTGTACTTTAGTCAACCAAATGATCAGGCAGGCTTTCGTAAAGGATACTCGACAATAGACCATATTCACACTATCAATCAGGTGATAGAGAAATGCGCAGAATATAACCAACCCCTATATATAGCCTTCATTGATTACGAGAAAGCATTCGACTCAGTGGAAACCTCAGCTGTCATGCAGGCATTGCGGAATCAGGGTGTGGAAGAGTGCTATGTGAAAATATTGGAAGATATTTATAACAATTGCACAGCTACTATAGTTCTCCATAAAGTCAGCAATAAAATTCCAATACGGAAAGGTGTCAGGCACGGAGACACGATCTCGCCAATGCTCTTCACTGCCTGCTTACAGGAGGTATTCCGGGGACTGGAATGGGAAGAGTTTGGGATAAGAGTTAATGGAGAATACCTGAGGAATTTGCGATTCGCTGATCGCATTGCCTTGCTAAGCCACTCAGGACAAGAATTGCAAAGCATGATCAATCAGCTAGACAGGCAGAGTAGAACGGTGGGGCCAAGAATTAACATGCAGAAAACCAAAGTAATGTTCAATAGCCTTGCAAGGCAACAGCAGTTCGCAATTGGTAGCGAGGTGCTGGAACTAGTAAGAGAATATGTCTACTTAGGGCAGGTAGTGACCGGAGATCCGGATCATGAGAGGGAAATAACTAGAAGGTTAAGAATAGGGTGGAGCGCGTATGGCAGGTTCTCTCAGATCATGAATGGTAGCTTACCCATATCCCTGAAGAGAAAAGTATATAACAGCTGTATCCTACCGGTACTCACCTATGGGGCAGAAACGTGGAGTCTAACAAAGAGGGTTCAGCTTAAGTTAAGAAAAACGCAGCGAGCTATGGAAAGGAAAATGATAGGTGTAACGTTAAGAGATCGGAAGAGGGCAGAGTGGGTGAGGGAACAAACGCGGGTTAATGACATCCTAGTTGAAATCAAGAGGAAGAAGTGGGCTTGGGCAGGGCATGTAATGCGAAGGCAAGATAACCGCTGGTCCTTAAGGGTAACAGAGTGGATTCCAAGAGAAAGCAAACGTAGCAGGGGACGGCAGAAAGTTAGGTGGGCGGATGAGATTAAGAAGTTTGCGGGGATACAGTGGCGGCAACTAGCAAAGGAGAGGGTTAATCGGAGAGACATGGGAGAGGCCTTTGCCCTGCAGCGGGTGTAGTCAGGCTGATGATGATGATGATGATGATGAACTTATGAAGTCTTAAGAACATTCTCAATGCTGATGGCCGGCGAAGCCTCAATTGTATTCATTGTAACCTTAGATCAGGGAGAAATAAGCGAGATGAACTCGATCATCTTCTTACTGAAGCTCAAGTACGCTTTGATGTTGTTATGCTTACTGAGACTTGGTTTGCCTCGTAGGAGGATGTGTGTACATATCAGACACATAAATCGTATTACATGAACCGTAGTGACAAAAGGGGTGGTGGTGTTGCAATGTTACTTTCAAATTTATTGGATTCTGAACAACTTAATGAATTTTCCTGTATTAACCCCTTTTATGAAACTATTGTTAGTAGATGTGGTACTAAAGTATTGTGTGTATGATACCGTCCTCCTTCTACCAATGTCCAGTTGTTTTTGACTCTTCTTGATTCATTTTTAGAATTTGTGAGTGCAAGTAAATATAATTTATTTTTTGGTGGTGACTTGAACATAAATATGCTCGTTGATAGCAATGCAAAACTAGAACTCGAATCCCTCTTAAATTCTCATTCCTGTCAGAACTTTATAACATCAGCAATACGAATCACTACACAATCAATGACACTTTTAGACCTTTTTTTAAGCAACTTCGATGCATCCCTCGTTAGAGCTTGTACATTGATTCATAGCATCAGCGACCACCTGCCGATAGTTATATCAGTAAATCAGTGCACTAAAGCAGTAAAGACCTCACGTTCCGTATTCTCTTACCGAGTTATTAATCCTACAACGCTCTCTACACTTAAAAACCGTCTAACCACAGTCAGCTGGGACGATGTGTTCGCAGCAAATGACCCGAACGTAGCATATGAAACATTTTTGCGTAAATTTTCCGAAGTATGCTTTGAGTGTTTTCCAATGAAGAAGTGCAGAACCTGTAAAAACAGTCGCAAACCCTGGATAACTAAAGAATCGTTAAAACTTTTAAAGAAACGATATCAATTATATAGGACGTTCATACGAACTATATCTCCTGAAGCCCTTAAAATATTCAAGTCATACAGGAATTTTGTCACGAAACAACTTCGGGCAGAAAAAAGACAATATTGTATTCACCTCTTAAATTCGACTGAAGGGCGCACAGGCAATGTTTGGAGGGCACTTAAAGTTGCAACCCGAACCTCAGCAGAAGCAATAAATAAAATAACAAAAGATGGAATAGAGTTACAAGGTGCTGAACTAGCCAACGCCTTTAATACTTTTTTTCTGTCACTTCGCGACGTTAGCGAACCCGCCGCTGACTTAGCTCTTATGAATGGCCCAAATGAACAAACAATATTTTTAGAACCAGTCTCGGAAAGTGAAGTTGTAACTACATTTTTGGCAGTAAATAACAGCAAAGCAACTGATGCCTGTGGCTTTCAGATAGAGCCTATAAAGTCTGTAATAATAGAAATAGCCCCTTGCGTTACCGAAATTTTCAATAAATGCTTGTTGACGGGAATTTTCCCACATTACATGCAAACAGCAAAGGTAACTGTTATATTCAGGAAAGGTGACAGGAACGATATGTCAAATTATCGTCCTGTATCGGTTTTACCCGTCTTTTCGAAAGGCCTGGAGAAAATAATTCTGAAGCGCCTATCCTCATTTACTGATCGTCATAACATTATATGTTCCGCCCAATATGGGTTTCCAAAAAACAAGTCAACAGAGCTGGCACTTTTGGCTCAAAAGGAGTTTATTTTGTCAAATTTAGAACGCAAAAATATGGTGCTTGGACTGTGTCTGGATTTTTCAAAAGCGTTTGATCTCATAAATCACAACATTCTCATTAAAAAACTGGAGCATTATGGCATTAGGGGGAAAGCACAAGAATTAATCACATCTTATTTGCAACATAGATCTCAGTTTGTAGTAATTGGAGGACAAAATTCTGCAGTACAATCAGTAAAAACAGGTGTCCCACAGGGCAGTATTCTGGGCCCGTTTCTGTTTATCCGGTATATAAATGAAATAGTACGCCTTGACGAAAATGCCCACTATATAGTCTATGCAGATGACACTAGTTTATTTTTTTCGGACAACTCATGTGAGACCTTAGCTAATCAAGCCAATAGCGCGCTGTCTAAAATAAATACGTGGGCTCAAACAAACTGTTTAGCACTTAACCATCGCAAGACAAAAGCTGTACTATTTCACCCCCGCCACAAGCAAATCCAGTTGCCGCACATTGTGTTAAACAATACCAATATTGAAATAGTAAAAACTTTTAAATCACTAGGTGTATACTTTGCTGAAAATATGACATGGGATGAACACGTCGGCTATATCGTAAATAAGTTGTCGAAAACTATTGGCATCATACGCCGCCACTGTTATTATTTCCCTACCTCAGTTAACGTCCTTTTATATAACTGTTTATTTTCCTCCACATTAAGCTATGCCTTTTTAGTATGGTCCACAACAACAGCAACAAACATTAGCAAACTGTTAAAATTGCAGAAACGGGTCTTACGTTTGGTCTGCAATGTTCCGTATCGCTCCCATACTGCAGACCTATTTAAAAAACACAATATCGTTCCTGTTACATCCCTATACAATTACAAACTATCCCACCATTATAAACAGGGAATACTAAAGAATAATGATGCATTAACTAACCTAGCAGGATTGCAGATAAACACCACCACCACCTATAACGTACGCTATTTGGGACCCTGGAATGCCACCAAATGCCGGACTAACTACGGGAAACAGATTTTGAAATACCCATTGCCGACGGTTTTTTAAATTATCTTTTTACTGAAACAAATAATGACATTTCTGCGATTTCCTCACAGAAATTGCGTACCTTGTTTGTATAATCTGTTTATTTTTTTTTCTTGCCTCGCTTTGATGTTGACGTGTACGCCTTCGCCGCACACTGCTGCGCTACTGTGTACGCTGGGAGGTCAGGACTCCTCAAGCAGTTTTTTCAGCTTTTTACCTGCCTTCCTCGCAACATTCCTTTTCTGTTGCGGAATAAATTTCAATATCAATTTCAATTACATGCTGGGGTAGGTCGTTAATGTAAATAAGGAATAACAAAGAACCGAGGACGGAGCCCTGCTGGACGCCGGAGGTTACTGGAAGCGGGCGGGAGGGCTGATTATTAATGAAGACAGACTGAGAACGATGCGTGAGGAAGTCTAATCCACGCGATGATGTTTGGATCTAGGTTCAGCTGAGAGAGTTTCAGAAGCAAGCGTTGATGAGGTACTTTGTCGAATGCCTTAGCAAATACTGATCAATTCGCGCTAAAGGCACAGACACACGAAAACACAAACGGACGAAGCGCGTACTTTCAATTAGTTTACTTCACAAAACGTGCCGCTTATTATATGGAACGGGATGGCAAAAATGATGTACAAACCAGATAATCAATTTGCGTCTGGAAAGCAGCCTTCACCTTCCTGTCTATAATCTGGCCAGTGACCTTAAGCAGTCTAATTCTTTATCTTCGAGAGCTATTGACGGTGTGCTGACGCAGTTTTCTGTTCCACAAGTCCTGATCTTGAAGGCTTCAATGATTTCACGTTCAGTTTTTGTTTTGCCGTGACCTAGTATGGCGGTGTCATCCAGGTGAGGCTTGCATCCTTCTTCTGGTTTCGTTTTGGCGTGGCCTTGGATGGCTGGGTCATTATGATGAGGGTTCCATTTCCAATGGTGACAGTGGGAAGCCAGATTGCCAGGGTGCGTTGTCTGGCCGCATGAGTTGGCGTGTTCCCGCAGTCTAGTGTTGATGCACCTACCGGTTTGTCCAGTGTTTCTCTTACCGCATTGGAGCGGCACGTCATAGATGACTTCCTGTCGCATTCAACAAATCTTACTTCGTGTGCGGTTTCGCACAGCAGTTTTTTTCTGTCGATGTTGTTCGTTTTTGCGCACATTCCTATAAGCTTTTTGCGGGAAGAAAATACTACCGGAGAGACAGAGAAAGGAATTTTAATGAGGGATATTGTGCTTGCCTGCGATCTTCATTAGGCCGTGCGACACTTTGTGGATATATGGTATAACGATGGGCCGAACCTTTTCCTGAGACGATTCTTCCTTTTTTGAAACCTCAAACGTCATCCTTCTTAGTAGCTTTTCTGCAACTGAGGTCAGTAAGGATTTTGGATAGCCGCTTTCTTTCAGTCTGGCAACTTTAGCCTCAAGGCTTTTTTGCACCATGTATGCACAGGACTTCTTAGTGGCCTGTAGCATGAAGGAGATTGCGATCGATCTTTTAATGAGCTTCGAATGGCCAGAGGCGTATAACAGGATGGCTTTTTCTCCTTTGGTTTTGTATTGCCAACAAGTGTGCAGATCGCCTTCCATTATGTCGAGGTCCAGGAATCTCATTCGTGATGCGTCGGCGAGTTCGTGCGTGGATTCCAATCCGGCGAAGGCGCGCTGGAAGGCCTCTATGATCGCTTCTGTGTTACAAGGAATCCAGGTAGGTCGACACCACTTCCAGAAAACCTTCGACACTTTCGGCACAAATGTTCTGGAATTTCGTGGCACCGAAGCTCTCGATTGTTTCTTTTACGGCTGTCAGAGCACCGGACTTTGGGATGCTGTAATACATGCCCACAACATGTCCAATACATGGCTGCGGTGCCACGAAATTTGGTGCCACGAATTCGGTTCCACGAGTCTGGTCATTCGAGGCTTGTTAATGATGGCATAGCAATGTCATGCCTTGGGTCATCATTGAAGAATTCCTGCCCACATTTGGTAGAGGAAAGCTTCTGTGCACAGGTTTCAAGTCTCAAAGAGGCTGGCTTTCCGGTACAGAGCCTCGCGCGTCTGGCGGAGAGGCTCTTGGTGAAAATGAAAGGGGGTTGCCAAAAAGCCCAGGAAAGTGCCGATCACAAAAAGGTTGCTCCCATACCATAACTACATGGTGTCTCCCATCGTCTAAAAAAAGTTGCAGGCAGGTTCGGCATACAGGTGGATTTTGCTGCTGAGAATAAGGTTGGCAAGATTTGTGCCGCAGTCAGGAAAAGAATGGACGAGTTGAGGCCCATTGCAGGAGCATGCGCTGTCAGACACGCCAACACATACGTGCCGTTAAACATGGGCGTTGTGTACAGAATTCAAGGAGAGGGCTGAGGCGGGCTGGTTGGTTCATGTTGAATGGTACGGCAAAACAGCGCTGACGGACGGGACGGAAGAAGATGAGACAAATACATGCGCTGAACTAACAACCAAATGGTTTATTGCGAAAGAGGGGTGCAATATAAAGCATAGAAGAGAAAACTGCGGTGTAAACATGACAAGGCATACATTCCGGATATCATCAATGATTAAGAAAAGCGATCTCCTGTGGGAATAGAGCCACCGATGGTTGGCTTACACATACGTTGCCTAATGTATGAATGTGAAAGGCCTCCGATATCAGGCGTGAGGTGTAGCGCTCCCGAAACGTCATTTTTGTTTTTGTTTGACCATGGTCAGTGACCAGTGAATCTCATCATGTGATCTCTATACTTGGCGATGATAGTGGTTTGGTCTAAAAATGCCTCACATTTGTCGCAATCTGCGAAATGAATGACCATGTTATTTCGGCGTGACTTGTTTTCTATGTCTTTCGCGTGTTCGCGTAGCCGATCATTGACGCACCGTCCGGTCTCCCCGATGTAAAATCGGCCGCATGACAGTGGAACCTTGTAGATCACACCACAGCAACAGTTGACAAATTTGTTTCTGTGTTTCTTCTGACATGCCTTCTTTCCACTTTCCTGATTCACTCTCTTGCACAGGCCTCCCAACTTGTTCCTGGCAGAGAAAAAGAGCTTCACGCCGGCTTTGTTCACAATCTTTTTCAGGTTGTGCGATACTTGATGAACATACGGAATACATGTTATGTTCTTATTGTCCAGTTTGCGCGTCTCCTTCTGAATTCTGCATTATTTCAATATAGACTCTGCTATGCTAGATAAGACCTTCGTCGGGTAGCCTGCAGCGGTAAGCCTAGTAACCTGCGCGTCAAAGCTGGCTTGGGTTTTATGCGCACATGATCTAAACAGAACACATGATCTAAATGATACAGAATACCCGTATCATGTGGGAAAATGTATTATGGGCAGACTGGAAGGTGCCTCAACGTCCGCCTTATAGAGCACGAGAGGTCGCTGGGGACATCTGCCGCTTCATCTGATCTCGCTCTACATTGCCGTGACTGCAGTAAGGAAAATGACAGCGTGTGTGCTCCTGATTTGGGGCGCGCCGACGTTGTCTTCAGGCACAGGTATGAGAAGTGCCGGGAAATAGTAGAGGCGTATCTTATCGCCACATCGCGCATTCCGTGCGTTGCAAATCCTTCGGTGGCGTTACACCAGGTAGCACTGGAATATCTTGATAGTACTGCTGCAGTGCAATGAGGCTAATGCTCACGTGTGGTTTGGTTTGCTGTTTTTGTTGTTTTGTTGTTTGATGCTTTGTGCGCCTGCGCGTGCTGGGTTGAAGCCTTTATAACCACGAGTTTTCCTAATAAAATTTCAGTTGATAGTCAGCGCTTGTTCGTTTACGCCTTTCTTCCTCTGTCTTCGTTTTTCGCGCTGTACATAATGTTGAAAACAAATCCGCTTGTGCTTGGATACAAACACACATACTGATATAAAAAAACTACGAATACACAAAACTGGTCCATGTGAGCATGCAACTCTGAATATGGGGCAAAAAAATGTTACATAACAACGACTGCCATGCGGTATACACATAAAAGAAAACAAGATCAGGTAGCGGCGTACAGATCTGCTAACACGTGCAGAGCACAGTTACACGCAAGACGCACAAGGAACACAACAAACGTCCACTGGCATGCAAGTGTCTCTACACCCAAGTTTTTTAGCGGCGCTGAACAGTTCCGTGCACACCGCCCGTCGGGTGAGCGGGGACGTTGACGTCTGTCGAGGCCGGCGTGGCGATTATGTTTATTTATTTATTTTATTTATTGCATACTACCAGTCCTTTCCAGGACTAAGGTAGGAGTGGAAACATTACATTGTATAGTGACAGAAATACCAAGACAACTGGTACAAAAAAACCCGTAACAAAAAATGCTTACTAACTACTACACAAATGGTCATAAAGCAGAGACGAAAACTCATCACGAGGTTCCACAGACACCACGTCATCAGGTAGCAGATTCCAATCATGTGCGGTCAGCGGAAAGAAGGAATATTGAAAGCAATCTTTAGCAGCACGGAATTCTTCGACATATCGAGTGTGTTTATTACGGGTTATGCGAGATGTGCACTCCTTTATATAACATTGCTTATCAATCCCAACAGTTTCATCCCACAAAAGAGACACAGTCGTTTATGTTTTCGTCGAACAGAAAGGAGCGGTAAGTTGGCTTCACGGTACAAAGCTGATACTGAATCTTTCCTCCGAAAGCAGTTGAATATGAAACGTAATGCGCGCCTCTGAACATGCTCTAGTTCCTGCACTAACATTTTGCTTTTCAGGTCCCACACCTCGCATGCGTACTCCAGTAAAGGGCGCACCAACGTTTTATATGCAATTAGCTTTGTTTCACTTGAAGCAAACTTTAGTGTTCTCCTGAGGTAGCCTAACTTCTTATTAGCTTTACCAACAATGGACATGACGTGTTGCTTCCAATTAAGGTTCGATGTGAGAGTCACCCCTAGGTAACGAAATTCATTTGTGCGTCGGAGCGTGTTTCCTTGTACGGAGTAGCCAAATTCTAGTGGTTGACGTTTGTGCGATATATTCATGCATGTTGATTTAATGGGGTTTAAGGACATTTGCCACAATTTACACCAGTCATTTATTTTATCCAAGTATTGATTTAGTCTAATTTGGTCATCTACTGTTTGAATCCTAGTATAAATGATGCAGTCGTCTGCAAATAATCTTAATTTAATTGAACTTTCCGTCACAAGATCTTTAATATACAACAGGAACAATAACGGTCCAAGCACTGACCCTTGCGGCACCCCTGATCTTACTTTGCATGTTCTGGACATAGTTCCTTCGATGGATACGAAATGTCGGCGATCACTCAAGAAGCTGATCTGCCCCAAAGACGGATCATCGTGCCTTCACTGATGGGGTAATACACGTTTCCCGTATACGGCGGCTCAGGAGTGGATACCACTCGGTAGCGATCTTTGCCATGATGGTGCCATCGGGGACCCCACCTCTTACTGTGAGAAAACTGGACTCTTCCCAGGTTTATAGGCGAGCTTGGTTCGTCGTTCTGCAAGGCGGAAGTGCCCACTGCGGCTCGTGGCATCTGAATGCCGCCTGTCATGACTCGGGCCTCTGAAATCACACTGACTGACGGCGGGAGCCTTTTTTCCGCAACTAGCTTGCCACTGCACTCGCTTTCTTACGGATGCAAACTTCTAAGGCTCCCTATTGCTGTCAGGCTTGCGTGGCTCATGAGGGACTCGCCCGAACGGGCCGGATCTGCGTGCTAAGCACCGAAGGCTCAGCGAAGTAGCTCGCTCCGGGAACACCGCGGAACGGCCCCGCCACAGCGAAGGCCGGTAAAATCCGAGCTCAGCTCTCAACCGAAGATGTCCGATATCAAGCACGGGACAAAACCCAAAAGTGAATGTCGTCTGAGGAGGCACCGAAGAGACAACCGAAAGCGATCGTACGCTTCGTTCGTGCCCTCTTGCCAAAACGTGAAATCAATGGACCTCAGCGTCACCTATCTCGCTCACAACAGTAAGCGATCAAGTCGGCAGCGTAACCTGACTTCTCTGTGCTCTACAGAGGGCACGAACAAGACGAGAGAAAAACTGCGCGTAGGAAGGGAAGATCCTTTCGCGCCATCCCGACCCTGTCTCTCACCGCGGAACAAAGGTTCACGGGTATCGCTAGGACAGGACTCAGCGGATCGGCTCTCAACCCCTCGAAAGCGAGAGCGAGTGCCTTCTTGCGGTAAATCTGTTTTACTGACCGTCAACAGCCCTGAGTCGTGAAGGAACTTGGTTAATTTAGAAAGAGATGCTGCGACGCTGTTGTGTGGACTCGACATTCTGGCACGAGCCGTCATGACCCATCAAGGCAAGCCCCGGGGTCGCCAGTTCCGTCTGTCTTCGGCCCCTCGGCGCAAGCTGCAATACAGGCTAGCGTTCCGGCGCCAGGTCTCTCTCAAGAGACAGAATCCCACGGCACCATGCATGCGCACGACGCAGTACCAGTGACTTTCCGACGCATTGTCTCCCTGAGACTACTGTGAATTCTAAACGCCAAACGGGTCAACGCGCTGGGCCCTGAAAGGCTCTTTGGGCTGGAGATAATCCTAGCTGCTCCCGAGGAGTCCGACCAGTTTTCCCCCCGACACAGCGTCCTACCAAGCCAGGCCTCTGCTCTGCCACTCCTCGGCGCGGCGCGGGGTTGCTCGTACGCGCTGTCCCATTTGGCGCCAGCGCGATAGCATCCACGCAAAAGGCGGCTGGCTGCATGCATCTTGCCTCACTTCAGAATAAAGGTTCTCTTCTCCCGCACCCATCGACCCGAAGTTACGAATTCACAAGTTTGCTGACAGATCCTAACTAATCGCAGCGGAGGACAGAAAGGCGTCTTATGCGCGTTACCACCTGGCTTAACTAGCCCTCAAGCTTACAACTGAATGCAGTAATTACAAAGGTAGGAACTGCCCCACATTGGGGCAGTTCCTACCCCATTCCTGCCCCCATTATGTGGGATCGTCAGCATTGGAGTGACGGTGTGCTAATTAGGTGGCACTTCACCCACAGCCAGCGTTTTGTACACGCATGCACTCTTGCTCCGAAGGAAGGAAGGCGCAGTTAAACGAAAGCACAAGTGTTTATTACACAGTAAGCTGCATTACATAGCACTGCACTAATCCCCAGACCTCGGTGCAACCCATAGCTCCTCCAAAGCACCGAAAGCGGGCCCGCGAAGCCGCGCGCGAGAAGCAAAGACTACATACGCGCGTGACGGCACAGCTGGGGGCGATCGCATGCCACGCGGCCAACCAAAGGGTTTAATCACGCGCCACGCAACACGAGGGAGGATGGGGCATACATGGAGCACATCTTGACGACGCAGGTCGCAAGTCGATGGCTCATCGCGCGCCGTGACCGGCAATGGCCGGCGATGACGGAGAACCAGCCAAATCAGGCCCTCCCGAATCGGGAGCGCTTCGGCGCCGCACAGGCGGGCTACACGACTCCGGAGGTTTGGGTCTGGACTCAAGCAGACGTACTAGGTGCGCACATTAAAGCACCCACGCTCTTGGTCGTCCGGCAAAGGCACCCTGGAGCCAGACTCTACACACCTTTCTGCTGCCCGCGTCGGTGGCGATCTCTCCGTTCATTTCCCGCTCAGGGCCTCTCGCTGAAACAACGCCCCCCACCTATCGCTCGGAGGGATCCGATGGGGACGCGAAGTCGGAGCGGGAAGAATGGAAGGGAGGGTGATTTACTGCGGTTCTAGAAAGAGCTTCCCTTGCAAGGGAGGACAAGCAGCGCGGCTGCCCGCATTCCGCTCGCAGACACCCCACATGGGGTCTCTCTAACGAACGAAACGGCCGTAGCGCGTGCGCACTCGGGTAGCCGAAGATGCTCAATCCCCACAGTTGTTACAACAATAACACCAGCTGCAACAAAATACGCTGAGGAATCGAAGACGTCTGACTCACCAGCACGGTTACGAGCGAATGTTTGCTCACGCCAGGGAAAGGGGGAAACTCCGAGGCCGGAAGGGTCGAGCTGGAGGGAGAATGTTCTCACCACGAGGCCCCCCACCCGCGGAGAGCGGAGCCTCGCGCGTGAACGTGAGCGCGCTTCCCAGGTCCCGAGCCGAAGAGGGCCGTCTCCCACTCGCTCGCGGGCAGCACATAAGCTATCCGTGGCGCTCGTATCGCTGCGACGCCGGCGCCATCCCTTGTTAGCTAAGGCGGGTGCATTGCGATGAAGCGAACCACAGGGGACTTGTTGAGGGTGCATTGCGGGGAAGCGAACTACAGGAGAGGAGTAAATCGCGTCCCCAGAAGGGACTACAGCAACCTTGAACACGAAACAAACATTAGCAGTCACATTCTCTTAGCCGAGCATATTCTATTAAGATTTGTTGATAGGAAATTTATACAATTTTCTCACTGCGTTCGATAACTGCGTTCGATATACTACTGTAAATATTTTTTTTGCTCTTGCTCCTCTTTCTGTATCAGAAAGGAAACAAATAAATCAAATCAAATCAGAAATCAAATATAAATGTACCAGAAGCCGAGGAATAATATTTCGCCACGCGAGTAAATGCCTAAAATAATCAAGTACTGTAGCCGACAACTTCAAAGCGGCAACTAAAACAACCTTGAACAAGAAATAAAAAAGTTGACAATCAGATTCTCTTAGCCAACACAAATTGTGCTCTTTTTTGGCTGTTTCGTTTCAATTTTCGCAATGCATGCCTTACTCCCTTCGCATTATAGAGTGTGGGAAAAAAATCAAGGTTCATAACAAAGCATTTACGTCAAAATTCATAAACGGACCTTTATTTGAAGACATTTACGGACACTTGTTGATAGAAAATTGGTGCGTTTCTAGTTTGTATGAACTATTGTTTACAAAAAGTTACCAGCAAATTAAAATATTTCGGTACAAATGAGTGAATTCCTAGAATTCTCAAGTATTACTGCCTCGCAGTTCAAGGACATTAAAAGAACTTTCTAAGCAAAGACAGGAGTGAGTGTGGTTTTGTGTTACACAAGCACAATGATGAGTTCGTTACAGCAAATAATTTCAGTGGTGGCACATCCCATACGAAAATAGTGATTTCTGCTGCGTATTCGGCCTTAAATTTTATACTCAGGCAGTCGTAGCAGAAATTAAATAGACTTAACATTTCAGAACTAACAGAGATTTTTCGCAGGTCTGGCCAACCCTCTGCCGATTCGGCAACACGTTGGTTTTGCTATTGTTGCAATTCTTGATAGGTCATATTTTTCCCTGCAGCCGAAGGGTAATTTACCGTACGACATGCGCTAATACTCTCTAATGTTATCTGCCGCCGCGGTGGCTCAGTGGCTATGGTGCTCGGCTGCTGACCCAAAAGACGCGGGTTCGATCCCAGCCGCGGCGGCTAGAATTTCTTTGGGGGAGAAATTGGGAAGTTAGACCCCATAAACCAAACAATCTCTAATGTTAAAAACGTTTCGCTGTAGGGTTTCCGAGGGATTATTGCGGCAGGCAAAAAAAAATTCATGTTTAGCGTGGCACCGATGTGTTTCCACGCTACTGAACGACGCGTTCTCGCCTCCTGAACTCCGTTCTGAACCTCCACTAGAAGCACACTAACTTCGCCTCACAATGCCGTGCGCACTGCTCGCCATGCAGTAGCGCCCAGTCCGCTTCATGCCACTCCACGTGGGAGTGCCCAATTCAACCCTCCTCACTACCCACCTCCCCGAGCGACCAGCAATGGCTGATCGCACGGGACTGAAAACCCTGCCCACCAATGGCCGCCCCGCTTTGCGCGCTGAGGAAATTCTGTGTAACATGTGCAGGCTTACAGCTTCGAAAACTCAAGTTTCTTCGTTCCTGCTAGAGGTATGACTTGGCGAAGCCATCTGTTTTCTCTGTAATAAAGTTCGTGGTATCTTTTGTACAGCCTTTAATTGTCAATTTCCGCTCCTGCGTTATATGTGGAAGATCATTGCTCATGGTCTCGCTCAGAGTGTTATTTTAAACCATTGTTGACTTGCGTGGCGGTGGAAGCAGACTTCTATTTTAAAAGAAATCCTTCGATGTCTGTTGTATAATATGAAAACATCACCTCATAGAAATTGTTTTATCCTCCTTCAGTTACCTTCTTTCCATGCCCTCTTTCTCCTGAAAGTTGTATGTGCTCATTTCAGCTGTTCTCAATTCATGGTTCCTCATAAACTAGCCTGGTCATTCAGTTTCAACCTGATGCGTAAACTCCCATAGCAACGCATGCTATGGCCACTGTGTGAGAAATTTCATCGTCCCCTTTTTTAACTGGTTGCCTGATGACGCCTTCACTATGCCATCAAAACAAGCGTTGCAAAAATATTTTGGACCGAATTTTTCAGGTAACAAATAATTTTACACCGCGGTCGGACTTGTTTTTGTCTCCTCTATGTCGATTGAAGTTTGCGAGTATTAATTGTTTTTCACCGAAGTCAGTGACGTTTTCGTACTGCACTGTAAATTTCTGTTCATGCCGCCTGTTGCGACTGCAGAGTGCAGCCCGAGAAGTATCTTTGGTTTAGGTTGACCCGCTGTTTATGTGCTGAATGTTTCAGTGGTGGGAATAAAGCAATTTTATTATTACTATTATTATTCGAGGGATGGCAGTGGCCACTCACAAGGTTTATCAGGATGCCGCAACGCGCTAAAACGGCCTAAAACAGTTCTTTGCCCGCGATAAGCGAAGACTGGCTAATGCACGAAGCCCGTCGGGTCTCTCGTCTTGCACCGAATAGGAGCACTTTCAGGCACTCGACGGAGTCGACACGCTGCATTGGGCTCCCACGGCACATGACGCCTTCCTCAGAGATCGTTTGTTAGAGAGCAACACTCAGTGGTCGCAAACACGCGGCCAGTTGCTGGCGCATCGCCGCCACTCGGCAGCGGCCGAAGCTATTCATTTGCACGCCACGCGCATCTCCGGGAGTCGTCCGAATCGAATCGCAAAGTGCCGCTGCAGAGGAGCCCAACAGAATGCGTTTCTGTTCGCAGCCAGGGACGCATCCCGCCCACTCGGCCGTGAAGGGGTGCGCCTTCTAGTCCAGTGCGTGACGCCATTTTTCCACATGCCATTGCGTTTCGACTGCAGGCGGCAGAGCTTGTTCTCACAAGGAGCCCGATGATGGCATGTCGATCTCCTAGCGGACGTTCCTGTGACCAATGATTACCAATTTACCACTTGTCCAGCTGCTGCTATTGATTACTCGCTCCGTCAGCAAATAGAGGCATCGATCCTAGCAGGCTTAATCGCACGTATCACTGAGCAGACGCCGGCTTGTGTCGAGCAGACGACGAGAAAGTTAGACTGAAACCTGCTTCTGGAGGCCCGCGGGGAGAATTCAAGGGAGATATGAGAAGCGTGAAAAGGATTTTGCTATGCTGACGGTTGTAACAGCGGGCCTAGGTGGGTTCTCTTGAACATAGCATAATATATTATTTCAGGTACTTTTTCAAAAAGAATAGCTTAGAAAAAAAAAAGCATTTCACTGCTAACGCTCTCCTAGAAAGGCACGGTTCAGTTTTTCGCACGGTATTTGCAGCATGGTCTAACGTTCGACAAAAAACCGTCTGGTCCGGATGAAGCATTACAACAAGGGGAAGATTGCATTACTCACCAAGTCAAAAACAAAAGAAAATAACATACCTGGTCCCATAGCGCACCATTGTTCACAATAACGCTGTCTCAGGAAAAGAAGTGGCAGATATAGCCTTCAGGATTCCTCGCAATCTTTCCCCATAGATTTGATAAAGTGTGCTTCAGCCTTGTTTAATGTGTCCGGCGTCTTTTGGACGACCACTGAAGCTTTGTCGACTTGTCAACATCGCCTTTGAACGCAAGGTCGACACGAAGGCGGAGTGGTAGCTTCTACATCAGGAGGTTTTCTTTGCGAAGTGGCAGCTCGAATTCAGCATTCCGGATGTCTTCCTTGAGATTTACCAACCAAGCGATGAGGCGCGCAACAAAAAAGCACGAATTTTCTAAGTAACGGAAGCTATGCACTTTGCTGACCGAAAATGAAAACTACTTGAAAAGAACCGTCCTTGCAAGTTCAAAACCTGCCACCATATCTCTTGAGTGCTACCAATGAAATGATGGTTTGGTTTCGTCTACGGGGTTTCGAAGTCCCAAGGAGCTCAGGCTGGACGCCAATGCGAAAGGCTCGTGAAATTTTGACCACCTGGTGTTCTTTAGCGTGCGAATTGATTAGCGCGAATTGATCATTTAGCGCGAATAGATCAGTATGAAGCACCAACTAGCCCCCGCTCTTGCATAGGGTGTTTCACGTAACTACCAATGATTTACAAAAGCGGTAAGCCGCAGCTCGTTGAAACCAACGATACATTGTTCGCCATCACGTGGCGCTCCTGTCAAGCCGCTGCTAAGAGCGGCGGCCGTTCACTTCGCCACGGTCAGCGGGCACGCTCCGTCTGCTCGAAACGCCGTTGAGAGCGCTGCAATTTAGTAGCGCACCTGCGTAGTCACGTTGTATTTTTTCATAAACAGATTCACAACAGCGCTACGGCACAAGGACAGAAGAAACACGAAAAACACAGGACGGGCGCTGACTACCAACTCTTTATTGCGTGAAAAACCAGCACAGATTTATACTATTTCCCTGACCACGTGATGCACTGTCAGCCACGGGACACAGCGAAGGAACGCTTCACACGTTTGGGGAGTCATCACACAGCTCGACAGAACTCATAAAACGTGCATGCACTATCAAAAACTATAGCATTACCAAGCTAATGATAAAGGGACTAACAGATACAAATATGTGCATGGACCAGCTACAGCCAATGACAACTGCAGCTCAGATAGGCAAGAAAATGAGTACTTCAAAGCAAAGCGGAATCTTTGGGCTACGTAAAAAACATTCAAGAGAGCGAGAAGGCGTAAAAGCATGAGAAAAGCATGAGCAAAATGGCGATGAAAAAAGTAAAAGTTGCTAGGCAATAGGCACAGTCAGCAGGCTAAAAGCGAAAACAAGAAACCGACACCAACAAATAACACGGTAAAAGTAACAATCGTTAAAAAGGGAAACTAAAAGAAAGAACAAAAACATGAACCACCACCGGCCAAGCAATGAAGACGGTAAAACAACTAAGAGTCTTTAAAAGACAGAGGAGCAAAGTTCCGCATAAGGTCAACAAACAAAACAACGCAAAATAAAACACTATAAGGTGAGATGCAGGAAAAACCGTTTGTCAGGATGTCTAGCAGTTAAAACGCAAGAATCGCGTCCGTTCAAGAAAGGTCCTTTCTTTCTCCTGTAAACAGACCGATGAGCTGCTGATGCACTCGTCCCCAGCCTTTTCAATCAAAAAACCTTCAATAATCTCCCTTTCTATTCTGCTCCTTGCGGTCGCCAGAAACTTGGTATCTGAAAACATAGGTCGACAATCGTGACGGGGTTGGTTACAATGTAGTGCCATGTGGCTCCCAGACTTGTTTTTTAAGTTCAGGAAGTGTTCGCTTGCTCTGTCATTGAAGCAGCGTCCGGTCTGGCCGATGTATACTTTTCCACAAGTGAGGGGAATCTGGTAGACAACTGCGGATCGACATTCGGTGTACTGACGGGAATGTTTTACTGAGCAGGTCGCCCGCTTCTTCCGGTTTACCATCGGACACACTCTTGCCAACTTACATGGGGCAGAAAACACAACGTTCACATCGTACCTGGCTGCAACCTTCTTAACATTGTGCGATAGCTTATGGATATAAGGAATTACGGCAACACGTTTCCTTTCCCTGGGCTCTCTCCTTCCCTCTCCTAGCTTCATTTTCTGTAGTAAGGTCAGGGAAATAGTATAAATCTGTGCTGGTTTTTCACGCAATAAAGAGTTGGTAGTCAGCGCCCGTCCTGTGTTTTTCGTGTTTCTTCTGTCCTTGTGCCGTAGCGCTGTTGTGTATCTGTTTATTGAGCATGAACCAACTAGCCCACACCAGAATCCTCTTAGAACGTATTTCTCCTACATTGGGCTCTTTTTTCTGTCAACGACCTAAGCACGATTCTGCTATAGCCCTGGTCAACCTGGTCGCTGTCACCACCTGCCAGTCGAGAGTGCTCTCGTACTGCCTCAAGAGAAGAATAATCCCTCTAGAGATTCAGACCTTGTTTGGTGGAATGACGCCATCCTGGGGCCATGCACGACGCGTCGGCAAGGTGCTGAAGTCTGAGTACTGGCGACAAGTTAGGTTATACCAGGACTGCCTCAGATGTGTCATCCAGAACGAGTCTGGGAGCCGTGGCGAAGCCAGGAAATTGCAGGAATACAAGAGGCTCGCAGCCCAAAGCACAGAGTTTCTGTGGCAGCGAGCACGCCTCAGCCTCCCTGCTCAGCGCAAAGAGAAGATCGTCCAACTAAACCAAGTCACCGTTCTCGGAGACGCCAGACTTCCAGAGGACATCAGGAATATTCTACAGAAAGGGCCTAAGTACTCCTATGAACCTACTGCTACTCCTTCCCGGTTGTTGGGAATGGTCAGGGAGGTGGCAGACCGAACGCACATCCAGGACAAGGAACGGCTCATCGGAGACGGTGTGGATTGCGTCATCAAAAACGTGAGTCATGGCCGGAAGCTACGTCCGCCCCTCGTGAAAGTCACGAAATTTATGGAAGACAACAACCTAAATGTGATGCAGGCAGACAAAGAAGGCGGATTTGTTGTAATGCCGAGTGGTGTTTTTAATGACAAGGCACTGGCTGCCATAGCAAAGAATTTTAAGAACGTAAAGTCTCGAGAGGCAAGGAAGAAATCAGCCGCGATCCGTCTTTTAAAAGAATGTCATTCGGAAACAGTAGCGAAAAAAGTGGAAAAAGCAAAAAGTGGATGCCTTGAAATGTTCTTCTCAGGCAAGACCCACAAGCCTGACTGTCCGCTACGAAGTATAGTTTCGGAAAAAGGCACCTGGCAGGAACACCTTGGACATTTCCTTCGTGACAGCTTGAACCTTTTGACTGGAGCTGACCCATTTCAAGTACGCAGCTCTTTGGAAGTTGTCGAGGACCTACTCCAAGGAATGCAAGATGCTGCTACGGCCTTTTCAATTGACGTAGAAGACCTTTTTTACTCCATTCCCCATGAAGGACTTTTCACAGCTGTTATCCAAAGGATAGACGAGATCGGAGCCATCAGCTTTCAGAATGCAACCGGAATAGGTCAAGACAGGTTCATCACCCTACTTCAGTTTTACCTGCAATCCACAGTAGTGTCGTACATAGACCAGCTCCTGATACAAAAATCGGGAATATGTATTGGTTCCTCCGTTGCCCCGGTGCTCTCGGATATTTTCTTGTCCACCATGGACCGGGCAGTTCAAGAACGTTTACATGACAAGCACATCGTCAAGATCTATCGGTACGTGGACGATTTCCTCATCGTGTTAGACAGTGCTGCTGCTATTGACATGCCACAAGCCGTCAGGGACATCGTCGGAGTGTTCAAGGACTATTCTGGTGGAATGAACTTCACGTGGGAAATGCCAAAAGAGAACAGGATCCAGTTTTTAGATATGTTGCTGGTTTTTAGTGGTAAGTGAGTGTGTTGGTCGTACAACGTTAGATCGAAGAAAGGTTTACTCCCCTTCGACAGTGCGCATTCCAAACCTGTCAAGCGGGCAGTCGCAACTAGCGCACTTCATGCGTCACTAACAAAAAGTTGCGAGCACATGGCTGATTACAGCTTTGATAACCAGGTTGAACGCCTTCTTTTAGCTGGCTACTCACCTTTCCTCATAGCAGGCCTGTGCGAAGCCTTACTACAGAAAATGAAGCTAGGAGAGGGAAGGAGAGAGCCCAGGGAAAGGAAACGTGTTGCCGTAATTCCTTATATCCATAAGCTATCGCACAATGTTAAGAAGGTTGCAGCCAGGTACGATGTGAACGTTGTGTTTTCTGCCCCATGTAAGTTGGCAAGAGTGTGTCCGATGGTAAACCGGAAGAAGCGGGCGACCTGCTCAGTAAAACATTCCCGTCAGTACACCGAATGTCGATCCGCAGTTGTCTACCAGATTCCCCTCACTTGTGGAAAAGTATACATCGGCCAGACCGGACGCTGCTTCAATGACAGAGCAAGCGAACACTTCCTGAACGTAAAAAACAAGTCTGGGAGCCACATGGCACTACATTGTAACCAACCCCGTCACGATTGTCGACCTATGTTTTCAGATACCAAGTTTCTGGCGACCGCAAGGAGCAGAATAGAAAGGGAGATTATTGAAGGTTTTTTGATTGAAAAGGCTGGGGACGAGTGCATCAGCAGCTCATCTGTCTGTTTACAGGAGAAAGAAAGGACCTTTCTTGAACGGACGCGATTCTTGCGTTTTAACTGCTAGACATCCTGACAAACGGTTTTTCCTGCATCTCACCTTATAGTGTTTTATTTTGCGTTGTTTTCTTTGTTGACCTTATGCTGAACTTTGCTCCTCTGTCTTTTAAAGACTTTTAGTTGTTTTACCGTCTTCATTGCTTGGCCGGTGGTGGTTCATGTTTTTGTTCTTTCTTTTAGTTTCCCTTTTTAGCGATTGTTACTTTTACCGTGTTATTTGTTGGTGTCGGTTTCTTGTTTTCGCTTTTAGCCTGCTGACTGTGCCTATTGCCTAGCAACTTTTACTTTTTTCATCGCCATTTTGCTCATGCTTTTCTCATGCTTTTACGCCTTCTCGCTCTCTTGAATGTTTTTTACGTAGCCCAAAGATTCCGCTTTGCTTTGAAGTACTCATTTTCTTGCCTATCTGAGCTGCAGTTGTCATTGGCTGTAGCTGGTCCATGCACATCTTTGTATCTGTTAGTCCCTTTATCATTAGCTTGGTAATGCTATAGTTTTTGATAGTGCATGCACGTTTTATGAGTTCTGTCGAGCTGTGTGATGACTCCCCAAACGTGTGAAGCGTTCCTTCGCTGTGTCCCGTGGCTGACAGTGCATCACGTGGTCAGGGAAATAGTATAAATCTGTGCTGGTTTTTCACGCAATAAAGAGTTGGTAGTCAGCGCCCGTCCTGTGTTTTTCGTGTTTCTTCTGTCCTTGTGCCGTAGCGCTGTTGTGAATCTGTTTATTAAGCATGAACCAACTAGCCCACACCAGAATCCTCTTAGAACGTATTTTTTCATATTTGGCGGGCTTTCCTTAGATGCCGGAAAAAAAGGATCCCGTGGAGACAGGATGTTACAATAAACTGGATCGGTTTATAAACCTGCTCTGCAGCGTAACGTAACAGTCTTGGTCCTAAAATGAAGATTTGAAAATTTGCATAAATCATCTTAGTTAACTTGTTAAGCGCAATAAAAGATATTCTGAGGAGTGCCACGCGGTGGCAAACAATGTATCGTTGGTTTCAGCGGGCTGCGTATTACCGCTTTTGTTTAAATCTGTGGTTCAAGTTACGTGAAACACCCTGTGTATGTCTAGCTTTATCGACTTCCTACCTTCCTTTTGTGTGGCTTTAGCTCTCCCGAATATCTAGGGAGCAATGAAATGCACAGGGACCACCTCAAGAACTGCAATGCTTCCTTTGAGTTTCACACACACTGCACCTGTCGAGAAAGACGTCCGGTTGCGACGTTCTTTATGTACGCTTGGTCACAGACTGTGTTGGAAATTTGCGATTGATCGTCAAATATGTATGCTCGGGGACAGCTTTATGTGGCTTCCACGAGCGCGCCCTTATCACGCGCTCACGAGGCAGAGATAGGCGTCGAAGCTGGCGGAGCGTACCTTCCCCTGCTTAGTCACAGAGTACTGTCACCGTGTGCAAGCTCGTCCATATACGGTTCGTTTGCGTGCGCGTCAGATGCGTCAGCGGGAGTTTTCGCCTTCATCCCTGGACGCCCTCCTCGAGGTTGGCCAGGCGTGGTCACTTGACTGAGGCTGACGGTGCACCAAGGCAGACGGTGCACCAAGGCTGACGGTGCACCGTTCCCTGTGCTCAGAAACGCGTTTCGGTGCCCAAAAAGAAAACCGGACGCTATCGCGTGGGCGCCTGCCCCTCAAATCACAGCGCACACACCGGTGCACAGCGCGTTCACTGCATGCGCTGAGCAAATGTCGTGTTTGGTGTTTCCACCGCATGGCCAACTATATTGATCTTCTCCACAATACCTTCGCAAGACTGACCTCTCAAGTCTTCTGTCTTGCTGCCAGGCATGGCGCACTCTTGAGCCATTAGCGTTTCGAAGGGTGGGGGACATGTTACGAACCTCTCAGCGCCTGGCGCCCTCTCTCAGCGTTGGGCTGCATTTCGGTTGCCGGTGGGGCTGGCGGCTGTAAACTGGGGAGGACACAAGAACTATGATGAGGCGCACGATGGCGCTGAATAAGTTCTAAATCAGAGCGATCGTGAACTTCGACTCCATCTCGTGCTGCGCTGCTTACAGACACAGTGTCCCGATGTTCTGCGGTATTCGGCTGCTGGTTCCTTTCTTGCCAGAGCGTAGTGGTTGTTGTACTGAAAACAAAAAGCATTCACTCAACCGTTCGGAATTCTGTACTGAGCGCGCATCGAAGGGGAACTGCCACGTGCATTCACAGGAGTAATCGATGCCTGCCCGCGAAGGGCGTCTTTGTAGCAAAGAGAAAGAACCAAGCTCGCGCGGCCATTGGCCGATCTCAGTTGCTAGAGTGGGATGATTTCCGGGCAGCTGAAACGCTACGGCGAAACAAGCTTCGAAGGGGCATCCCATGCGGCACCCATTAGCACGGCAAACGCGCCGCGTCTCATTAGTAAAGAATTCCCATTAATTAGGTTGCGTTGGACGTGCAACTCCTGGAGGAAAAAGTAGAGAGGCGGCTGCGACGACCGAGGCGCCGCTCACTGCTCTCGTTCGGGGGGCAATTATGCTCGCGCTAACGAGGGGTGGCGCCATGCGTCACTCCTACGGTGCGATCGGGCCGGTCATTACGAGGTGGCTCGCAGCGGCGCCGTTGGAAATTACCAAGTCGGAAACATAACTCACGCAGCATTGTTGTTTGTTCAGCGGCCGCCGCGGCAGGCTTTTTGACGCGCATGTATCTGGGGAGAAAGCGCCGGTGACGAAGTTCGCCCCTGCGGTGTTTGCTTTGCACTCGGCCGCCTTCGTTGAAGCCCCCCCTCCATGCATTATTAACGGCGCCTAATTGTTTGCGGAGGCCTGCGCTGCCATTTTCGTGCTCTGTTCGCCTTTCGGCATTCGCGGTACAAAATGGCGCCAGAGGTTCAAACTGCTTCTTTTTTGAAGTCCTAATGGTTAACCCGAAGGTTCCCGCCATAAATGCAGTAGTAGTTCGTGCATCCAAGCGTGACCATCAATCGGAATATGCAAGGTGGCGCCTCGTGCTACCCTCACCACCCCGTGCACATAACCAGCGCCTACCTCCCCAGACCATATCCTAACACACTCATGCGTGGAAACTTGAGAATTGCAAGAGCACAAGGAGTGCGGAGCATCGGCATTACACGAATGTAATCGCCATTTAATTTCTGTAACCCAGCTGAAGTGCTGCGACTCTTTCTTCTTAACAGTTCCATCGATAGCTTCACATCCCCGTTGGAAACTACTCGAAATTTTGTTTTGATTTCACCCGTTTATGTCTTATGTATGTTCCTGCGCTTTCTTTCTTTCCTTCTTCCTTTCTTTCTTCCTTTATTTCTTTCTTTCTTTCTCTCTTTCTTTCTCTCTTTCTTTCTTTCTTTCTTTCTTCCTTTCCTTCTATCTTTCTTTCTTTCTTTCTTTCTGATCGTCTTCCTTCCTTCCTTCCTTCCTTCCTTCCTTCCTTCCTTCCTTTCTTTCTTTCTTTCTTTCTTTCTTTCATATCATCTTCCTTTCTTTCTTGTTTCTTTTTATTTATTGCTTTCTCTTTCTTTCTCTCCTCCTTTCCTTCTTTCTTTCTTTCTTTTTTTCTTGTGTTCTTTTTCTTTCTTTCTTCCTTTCTTTTCTTTCTTGCCTTTTTCTTCCTCTCTTTCTTTCTCTCTCTGTTTATTTGCATACAAACTGGCTCAGGAGGCATAGCAAAAGGCCCTGAAAGTGCCTGACTAGGCTATGCCAAGCTGGCAGCGCAGGCTGCAAATGCTATCTACAGATGGCTACACGTCACATGCCCACCAAACATATCAGCGGAACTAAAGTAAAAAAATACAATTGCTTCGGTACAAATGTTATCCCCTGTGGAAGGAGAAGGGCAAAATTACTTTGAGCTAAATCATTTTCAGAGCAACTGCAATAAATTTGGCGACAAGTGCAATTGTTTTTACGGGACGTAATCAATGACAATATAATGCATGATCCACACAATGCAATAACATCCATGTAGTACAGTATGAAAATGCAACCCAGTACATAAGATGTAGTCGAGGGTTTGACGGCATACCGTCTGGTCAGGAATCATGGTGATGAGGATTGCTGGTCACTGGCCAAAGTCAAAAAAGATGGAAATACGTTTCGGGAGCGCTACGGCTCCCTTGTTCACTATCTTTGGCCAGTGACCAGCAATCCTCATCACCAGTACATAAGACTTACATCAAGAGTTGACTCAGGGGTTAACTCTCATACTTTCTGCTCTGATAGAAATTCTGCTTTAGCTTGCTTCTTGAATCCCTCAGTTGATAGTTGGAGGTACGAAACTTCGTTTTTCTTTTCACTCTGCAGTAATGTGGTATGTAATCTGCCGTGCCTCTTTTTTTGGGCTTTTGCCCCTCCTTCTTGGACCCATCTTAGGGTCTGCAGTATTCTGTAAATAAATAAAAAAACATCATACTGCAAGCACTTGCACATCAACTTCACACCGCAAGAGCGCGACCAGTAAGACTAGTTTGCAACAGCTCACTTCACTGTAAACAACCAGAAAAATATGGGAGGGGAGACTTAAGCACCGCCTTGTCAGCTATAGCGTTATAGGTCAACTCCCATATATGCAGAGCCGGTCATTCTCTACGTTCGTACATCCCCGGGACATTCCTGACAGTGGATGAGGGATGCGCTACTGCTCTGCGATGGCGGGTGCCGCCCCCGGCGGGCGTTGTGCCACCCAGGTTGTTCTGCCCGCTGCCAACTGCCACGGTGGCCAGTTTGCTCACAGTCCGGTGGGCAGGTTGCGACCACGTGACACGGTCGCGTGGCCCACCTGCCTCATGCAATTGTCCTATGGGCATTTTTCGTGGATTTTTCGCCCACGGACAACGACGCCGACGGCGTTGCGACACGAGCTTCCTCACGCCCTCGCGTCGAAACACACCAGCAGGACGAGGGATCTGGAAATAGGAAGCATACACTCGTCACATTCCTGATGGAAAAGGAAGCACGACGCTTGGGGGCCCGTACGGAACCCTTGACTGACATTTGCGGTGTGCCGTTCCTTGCCTTCCATCGTTTTCTTGACACTGTTTAATTAATATATTCAAGAAATCAAGCAGCGCCGTCAGGCATTATACGATGGCCAAAACATCTGCAGTGTTTTAAAAGTAAACGCGGCATTAAGCGGTGATTGGGCGGAGACTTGCGTGGCGTATGCGCCACCCGCTTACACTCCTACAGCGCCATCCCACGCCAGGCGTCCGAAAGAGCATGCATGCTCGGTGCTGCCTCGCTCCCCCTCTCGCGCTCACTTGAACCCTCTGGGAAGTCACAATCTCTCCGTGTGCCTGTTTTGCTGTGCGGCTGGGCATGCGCATTGAGGTGATTGCTTTTCTTCCAGTGTGGTCTTGCAGGCTCGTCTCCCGAGAGTCGTCAGGTCTTACCTTCAACGTGTACAGAAAAGCAACTGATACCGGCCACTGCCTTCATTTCACTTCCGTCCTCCCTGTTTCCCAAAAGCGTTCGGTGGTTGCCTCGCGCATCCACCGGAAAGAAAGGACATGCACGAAAAGCGAGGACAAGGCTACTGACTACTCGCACATACGTCACGAGTTTTCTGCATGCGGCTTCCGAGGGCATTTTATTGACTCCGTGGAGCGCCAGCTCGCCCGTCCTGCATTGCCACCGACCCTAGGCACCCAAAAACGGACTTCAGTTCCGTACGTCCCAGGGGTCAGTGAGACGTTGGCGCGCATACTGCGTCGGTACGCATTGCGCATGTGCCAGCTCATGAACTTAGGAATGAATCGGTGAAAGTGAAGGATACACTGAAGAAAGAAACGTTTCCTGGCGTCGTTTACGCCAATCAATGTGCCGACTGCGCAGCCGTGTACATCGGTGAGTCCGGGGATTTCAGACGAAGATTTCGGGACCACCAGAATGACGCGAAGAATCGACGGGTGGCTTCAAACGCACTTACCGAACGCTCGGTATCTACCAGCCACAACACTGACTGGGAAAAGGCACGTGTCCTTGCAAAAGAAAATTACCGAACATCGCGGCTCTATCTCGAGTCGCTGATTATCCAAACGACAAGAGATATCTTAAGGAAGGTAATAGCAGCGCAAAAAAAAAAACGGGGACACAAGAGAGACACAACCAACAGGATTGGCGCTGACTGGTATTTAAAACTCGGCCGTTTTCAATAAAATTTCAGTCATTAGTTCAGCGCCAGTCCTGTTGGTTGTGTCTCTCTTGTGTCCCCGTTTTTTTTTTTTTGCGCTGCTTAAGATGAACCACATACTAGCCCCTACAAAAATTTTGATCGACAAGAAATACGCTGAACCGTTGTGACGGCAATGCGCTAGTTGTCTGGGATGTGACTTCGGCCGCATTTAAGGCAACAATTTTCCGCTTCGCTTTCATTGTGAGCAAGACTCCCAGGAGCCGAAACGTCATTTCATCGTTCTTTTGGTCGATCCTGTCCTTCCACGGTATGTCTTTTTTTCTTTTGTGGAATGGGACAGTTCGCGTGTTTTTACGAAAAAATGAGTCTGGTTAGTACCAAATTTTCAAAAGCGCAGGCGAAGACAGGGCGACACAACTGGACCGGACAATAGCTACTCACAACTAGGTTTATTTCTTGGAAAAAACAGCGCTAAACGAAGGACAACGAAAAAGAGTACAACAGGACCGGCGCTCTTTTTCGTTGTCCTTCATTTAGCGCTGTTTTTTCCAAGAAACATGTACCAACTAGCTCAACTCTCTGTTTTAACTTGGTTTATTACGGAGCTTTTTTGGTGAATAGTTGCCTGTGCATTGGCTGTCAGCGAGGACTTCCACAATGTACTCGCCATTTTCCGAACCAAACGGCGAAAAAATCGCCAATACACAGTGAAAAAGGAGGATGACACATCTGTGCAGCTCTTGATATGACACCAGATTGCATGGAAGAGGCACCAATCCTTACTTGCACTGTCACACGCGTTATGCTTACGCGCTTGTCACCAGAGCCATAATTAAGCGACACTTAGTATGTGGTACCTTGTCTTTATCTGCGCTTTCAAAACTGGGTATGCTGTGCCAGCGAGCCCCACAGACAACCTTGTCGAGGTGAGCCGCCGGGCCCTGTGACTGTTGTAAACCGATGGCCTCTTGCGCCCTTAAGCGAGACGCGAGCGCCGATATATCCTGCCCCACTCAAGTCTCGCGCAGGCCGGTCCTGGGAGACGCGTGAGCATGCAGGCGCGTAATGAGTGGGAGTATCCTTGTAATCGGCCCTTCGTGATGGCAGCAGCACAGGGTCCTTGCGCACCTCCACGCACAGCCTGCATATCAGCCGGGCTGTGGGGTTCCACGTTTTGTGTCGGCGCTTGCAGGAAGAACCAACTCTGGGCACTCCAACCCAGCCAAAGAACAGGTAGAGTGTAGCAACACGAAATCATCACAGGAGTAGAATGAGAATTCTATAGAACAGAATTTTTAGGAACCGCAGAATAGGTCGATGAAACTTCAAAAAACCAATGAAACAAAAGGTAAGGGCTTCACATTGAAGAAAATTTTATACGAAGAACCAGCTGGGACTGAAAAGAGGAAGACACTATTGCGGACTTAATTTTAGCATTAACTTATGCATTCATAGGAGCAGTACAGCATTTTACCAGTTGTGTTTAAATACATGTATAATTGCTTTTGTGTAAGATCGCACCACAACGTTTCCTCCCTTTTAAGATTGAAGAAAAGGTTGGCGCAGACCCCATTATAATTCCGCCAGGTTTAGACGGGCTGGAAGTGCGCCATGGCATGAATCACCAATTTTGCAAAACAGCTATTTCCACTAAAGTGTAGCTCTTTTAGCCAAGAGGGAAGCGAGAAACGAGAGACAGGTTTCGCTACCAGCGTTCACTTGAGTGGCCCCGTTGTACTTGCGTGATCAGGCACACTGCAGTGGGTGAAGTCATATTCTTTGTTGAACAGAAAAATAAAGGTTATACACCTTAATAGTTTTGTAAATTTAGCATTACGGGCGTATAATGAAGTTGAAGTGAAAGATGGCCGAGGAAAATGAAGGAAAGCTAACCACCTACAAACTAAAGCCGAGATTGGGACGAAAACTCGTCTGGTCGGGGACAAACATACTGACGGTGAAGAAGGAACGCCGACCAAAAGAAAAAAACAAAAAATAACAAGACATTTCAGCTCCCGTACGGATGCCTTGTTGCCATTGAAATGAAGCAAGCAGCTGAGTGGCATTAAATATGCTTGAAAAGAGGGCGCAGGGAGCGTGCGTAGACTGGTTTCAGATTTCCATCGTTGCGGTTGAGGGTGTGACTAGTGGTTTGAATGATTAAAGATTCCGAGTGCAGGCGGGGGCGTAGCTTCTTTTCGGTTGACAGCACGTGTGCCCGACCCCGACGGATGTCGTGGCCTCCTGTAGACACTGCGTGCTCGGCGATAGCATTAGAATACACTTCTTTTTGTTCCGTACATCGTTACTGTGTTCTTTTAGCCGCCTCTCGAAGTTACCGGTTTCGCCAGTGTATGCGTAGTCACAGTCAGAACACGGAACCTTACGCACTACGCCAGGGTATTTTTTCTATCTACAAACTACATCATCGGCAGTGCAAGTAGTCTGAATGAGAATAGCGAGAAAAATATTCTAAAATTAACTTGAAATTTCACGGCAATGTATCCGCCTCTTTTGACCATCAAACGTGAACTGCTTGGAACACGGAACGACTGCCGAATTTAGTAAGAAGTAAAGCGTGATTGGGCTGTGCGGAGTCACGATGGGGACATGTGCCGTTTTGTCGCTTTATGCGGCGGCTTTGTCTGTCACGGTTGACGGAAGACACGCAACCTCCAATGCATGTAAGTTAACGCGTAACAGTTATAAGCATGACATAACATTAACCGAACTCCAGAACGCATGCGGCCCCATGCACTCCTTCCGCACAAAGTCTTTGCGCGCAGTGTTCATGAAACGCATGCCGGACGAAAAGCTTGACACACAATAATCCTCGCGATCCTGATTACGTCCACTGCTGGACTCCCTCAGTCAACCCCATCATGCCCACCCTTCCTACTAATCTCATATATAGAGGCTCGCACATCGTGGCCATCTTCTCCCACCCAAGATGCTTGGGGAACTGAGGCCCCACTGGCGTTAGCCGCCTACGGCCGAGCTGCGCTATGGGAAATCTGGTCATCAAAGGCCCAACATGTTGTTCCTATCTTAATGCACCGATCACATCCCATCTATGACCACAGTTAGTCATCAGAAACACATAAGACAAACTACAGCTACCGAAGTGGAATGCGCATACATTCATGGAGTTTCAATTAGCTAGAGCCAAGGATTATGAAAAAAAAAAATGGTAGGCTGCAGCTCGCTGAAACTAACGACTTATTGCTTGGCGTAGCATGGCGCTTGTTAGCGTATTCTTATAATCCTCTTGATTCATTTATTAATCGAGACACTGTAAAACAAGAGCTCCAAGAAATGTTTGCGAAACAATTTGAGCTTTTTGTGGAAACATACATCTAGTGTGATCCCTTTTTCCGGCATCTAAAGAAAGTCCGCCAAATATCGAAAAGCCACGTCACAGCACTCGTGCTCAGCGTCGTTGCAGCCCTCCCGACCGTATATTGAATGAATGAAACGTGAGCGCTGACCGTGCCAACTGAGCGGCCGCCCCTCGCTTGGGTGAGCCACACATACAAGCAACTACGCGAATTCTCTCCTCTGTGTTCCCATTTGATCTGTCATGCTATGGTTCAATAAAAGCTCCGTCTAAAAAGGCTTTCGGTGACCGAGCAACGCATCACTTATCGCTGAACGCGGAGCGCGCCTTCCGTGTTCCGGGAGACATTGCTGGTGCCCTTTCAAGACTCTAGTGGCAGCGACATCGGGCGGTCATTTCGAGACAGATATGTGCATGCAGGATCCGTTAGTTCCAAAGGCGATTATAAGCGCAATAATACGGTAGCGTAAGAGCACTATCACGTGGCTTCTTTATATTCCGTGTGATCTGTTTAAGAATTGCTTTAATATAGGAGATACGTTGCTACAAGAAATTTAAATTGTTGTTTCTGAACCCCCTCTACAATTTTACGAGACGCCCTTGGGCATAAAAAAATACTGAATTATCGTATGTTTTTATTCTTACCTGATTATGGAATTTAAGAAATATAAACTTCCAGCAGCGCCTCGCTGCACCAAACAGTGTCATTACTTCCGCCCCGCTGCCTTCTCAACACTTTCTCGCAAGGCTTGGCTCAATGTGTATGCAGATCGCACTTCTTAAATTTCGGAGCCCAGAAAGCAGTGAAAATATATATTCCGCGAAGGAAGGGCCTGTATTACTTGGAAAATATATGAGGCTTCTAGAGATAGAACAAAATACTGTACTGCGTGAGGCAGCAGTGCGCGAATGTCATAGTATTTTTCCCAAGGAAAGCGAGCAGCGGTGCGCGTAACCAATATATCGCTTTATCTCCGCCACAGGCATAGATGAGTTGTAAACAGGCGATGGAAAGAAATGCCAACAGAGCGGAGCCTTGGAGCTCCGCTGTTCAAATTTCTTTTCATCGCGCTTTTATTAGATGTTAGGAAAAAGACGTTAGAGTCGTCGATGATACATTGCAGGACCACTCTAAGATCTTTTTCTTACCGCCCAGGTAAAAGGCAGCAAATTCGAAGCGCGTAGACGACGCATTGTTAGCGTTTCTTTCCATCGCCATAGTACGCTTGCGGCAGTGTAAAAGCGTGTATTCAAACTCTTTTTCCTCGTCTACTTCATTCTTTTCCATTGTCTTTCAATTCTCCGAAGCTCGCCCCGATAACACGGACTTGTGACGTGGATAGCACTTCTGAGAAGAGTGGCGAGCGCACGTTTATTCTGGGTGCACATTGCGCGGCGCCCAGCGGGGGGTCAGGTGCTGCAACATCGAACGGCTTACACGCGCCTCTCCATTGCGCTCCATTGCGCGCACGAATTTAATGGGCCGCAGAGTTCCGCTGTGGGCACAAGTGTGTGGAAGAATGGCTGCGAAAGCAGACATCCAGGGCCGGCGAAAGATGGGGGAGGGGAAGGCCCATTTGCTTCTCAAAGGGCTGCGTTATGAGCGTCCGCGACTCGCAATGGACCCTCATCGGAATTTCATGAGCCACGTTTGCGAGGAGCCGTTGTCGCATCAGATTTATCGGTGACACCCGCCTCCGAGCCCCGCCCAGTCCGTTATCGGTGCCCAGATTTGCAGACCTTGGCTGCTCGCCGCCACACCTCTGCTCGCCCCGTGGAGGCCCGCGCGTGCGTCCACTTATCGCCCCATCTCGCTAAGTACAGTGTGTGCGCAGCCAGGCACGTCCCCTTTCGCAGGCTCGCATCCACCTCTGCCCGCTCCATTGTGCGGAAGGCTCACTGCCCGCGTGGCTGCAGAGCGCCGCTCTGGTCGCTGGCGTGTAGCTTTAATGACTCGTGTCTCTGCGGCCGTCGCACTAGCTGGAACCTTGATTTGACCCGTCATAAAAAAAATAGAACTTCAAAAATGATAATTTCGAAACTCGCCAAGTGATATCTAGTGACCCCGCGAAGCATTTTTTGTGCAAGATGCTCAATTTCTGACTTGCATCATCATCAGCATCTCATCATTATATCCATATCACCTTAGTGCACGCTGCCAATTTGACGAGTATACTTTCACGTTTGCTTAGTCGGCTGAGTTAAAGGCAAAAAGAAGAAGACGGAAGGGGAGTATCATACTGCGGTGAGTATATGACGTTGCGTATTTATGACGTGTCTCTGCACAGGCCACTCAGGCCGCGTGGGGCATGCCTCGGTGCACTGTCTACCGACTTTTACGTTGCATGTCCCGTGCGACACACTCGAGAGTTACAAAATGGTCCACAGCGCGCGAGCGACTGGGTCTGCGAGCAGGGAGCCCAATGACTCATCACTTACAAATAGCAAGCCCTAAAAGAGTTTCTGTGAGAAAAAAAGACAATCTAGTGCCCAGAAAAGCCTACTGTATATGAATAAGTGCCGAGAGAAATTGCTAAGTTGTTTTAAACTTGATTATTTTGCTCTCAGGCAGCATTAAAGTTTCCACAAACTCCAAAAGGAGACAGGGCCATAATATGCCCACTGGTATCCCATGCTTTACCATAGTAATTTTGCGGAGCTTCGCGGCATTAAGCTTCCTTGACAACGATTATTTAGCACTGACATAATGTGCACTGTATTTGCAGACATTTCTGCGGCAGGAGCGCGCCGAGTCTCAGTCTCGGCCGCTTTTAGACAGCCTTTCCTTAAACCACCTTTTTCTCCTGTTGCCTTTATTTTTGGTCTCGTCTTCAATAAACTAGTTTTGCTTCTCAAGAAGTTTGCAGTTGCTGCCCCAACCGGCAACGTGTCGCCGGACGAGCGTACGAAGACGCGAAGTGCTGTACGATCATCGGCCAAAGTAAGAAATTTAACTGGTGCCTGACCAGGATGACCAGTGTGTCAACTAAACTGGTGTCGTTTGCCAGGATGACCAGTGTTTCAAGTTAACTAGTGCCGTGACTAGGATGATAAACCAGTGTTTCAAGTTAACTCCCACTAAAACCTCGTCCGTGGCTTCACCACCTTTCGTCACTGAATAATCCGTTTTGCAGCCTCAAATATCTGCCTCGACCTACAATAAAGGACAGTATTGCAACAAAATATGTCCTCCGAAAAGTATTAGGGCAATTTGGGAAGAGCTTTCTCGCGCCCGACCGGGCCGACAGTTTGCGCCGATGTAAACACGCCGCACGTGTCGGCCAGCTAGGCGCCAGGTGGCGACGAATGGATTAGTTTTGGCGTCTGTCATTAGATGAACGCTTTTTCACCTCAAACTCCATTGAAAGGAGTCACCGCGGCTTGGCGTGAACGTAGAGAATTTTCAGCCCACGCTCATATGTTAACCTGTCAATGAAGGCACCGTAAAAGTTGACTTACCGTCAGGGTCAGCTCCAATCTCTGCGTCAATCTCCTGCCACACGATGGCTTTCTTCGGTGCATCTTTGTACTGCATGTCGCAGCAGTTCCATAATATTGGTCGCATTTCCACAGCTATGATTAATTTATGTTATACTCGATGCGCACAAATTTAGACGCCATGTTGACTGTGGTTGGCTCATAGAATCAACAGCAGCGGGCGGAAGCTAGATGCGGGAGCAGAGCGCCCTCATTGGTCCGCGCTGACAGCTCGCATTCGCCGCTTCCGGTGAGCGGCTGACCGCCATGCGAACGTATCTAGCACTGCTTGGTCGGCGGCGAACGGCCACCGGCGGCCAAGCACCGCCGCCGGGCGGCCGTTCGCAGGTTTTCCGCGAGAAAATCGCTCCATGTGGGTCGGGCTTTAGTCGGGCTCAATCGGGCGGCGGCCACCGCCACTGGGGTCCCAGACTAGGATCGGTCCTTTATTAGCTGGTCCAAGCATACCTCCTGTCCCTATATAGCCTAATGAATATTTTCACCACCACCATTCCGGTCATGCGGATCATGCCTCGCGCAATATGCTACCTTCTTTGAAATGCTTCTGGATATTGGATATGGAATGATTCTAGGAGTAGGCGGGATGATAATGATTGCTCGAGAAATCATTATCATCCCGCCTACTCCTAGAGTCATTCCATATCCAATCAACTCCGCACACGCTTAACCGGACACGTGGGCTCTTGCCTGCAGCATACGCATGCTCATTACAGCGATCTTCACTCGTATAAACACGGCTGATCCGTTTTTCGTTTCATATGTGAACAAGAGATCCGTACGGATCCCGAAACGTCATTTGTTTTTTACCCTATTGTTCCTCAATTTTTTGGCGAGTGTTAGGTTTTTAAGAATGATGTCATTTCCTCGTTAGACGAGTTTTCGTCGAACTCTGGACTACCGGACTCAGCTTCGGGGGTATGACCGCCGCTACTGCTCGCGGCGAAGTTCGCACAAAGTAGCCCAACTCGTTACGGATAGGCAGACAGACGAAAGCCTTCGCAAAAATGTTGACAACAAGCGCTATAGCTGTTCCAGTATACCAGTGGTTTATCTACGATCCTTTCAGGTAAGCGCTCAGAGAGTACGTCGCAAAGCAAGCGAACGAGAACCTCTTGACACGAGCGAACAATACTCACTCGCAGCTCCGAACGCACGTCCGTGTGCGGTGGATCTAAATAATATAGAACGAAGATGTAAGAACAAAAAGTCGTAAGATGGCCCAGAGAGCAGCTACGGAGCTCATGTGAAGGTTTAACGCATGATATCGTCCTCCAGGAACACGAAAAGTACGCAAAATGCACACGGAGTCTAACTCAATATGGCTGCAGTGCGGCGCGCAGGTGTCGTCTGCTGCCTTCCCCGCAGCCTCAAGTTGCCCGCGGACTGCCATGGGCGAAAAACGAACGCGTTGCTAAGGCGATGCAGGCAGGTAGGCGGAGCTTTCGGGCTGCCTAAGAAAAACAAATACCGGACTCGAGTCCGCAAGTAGTCCCGGACAGTCCGGGGCTGAAAAACAAATGCGCCCACTTATTGCTCTTCCATGCCGGACGAGAAGAGCGTTGTCAGTTTTTAGGTTCATTCGCTTCGTGGCACCATGGTTAACGAAAATTATTTTGCGTGGGTAAAAGGTTTTTTTCCGCGACGCTGACGAGGTGTCATCGCAGCAGAAGTAAAATGACACCGGTTAATTGTGCGCAGTAGGGCTGCTGCTTTCAGTTTTGTGTGACAAGTGGGAGAAATTTTAAGTTTGTTTATGTGGAGCTTAGGAACTTCGCTGCACAGGCAGTACAAAAGAAGGAGACGTTTACGTGCATTAATTCACATATATATCCAACAATTTACAGTAATAGTATATACAATTTTTTTGCAACTATCTGCGGCTATATACATTATATGTACCAGCAGCGCGAGCACAACATAGTAAGAAGAAGGAGAAGATAGTACAGAAGGAGAAGATAGTACAGAGCGCTCTTCTTCTTCCTATGCTGTGTTCGCGCTGCTGATACATATGGATCGCAACCAACTAGCCCGACAGATGCTGTTATTATATATATTACAACTCTTTGTATTTATAGTCATTTATACACTTAGAATTGGTGTGTATTTGCTTATATTTGCAGGTATTTACAGTCTTAGGAAGTTTGCATTGTAGCGGAACCACTTTTGTATGCGCGAGGAGGAGAAAGCATCTCGTGCGCGAGCGGAGCTCAACAACAAATAAAGCTTAACACACCTAACGCCCGGGTAGAGACGCCATTTTGTACGCACTCCTGTGTTTGATCGTCCTCTCCTGCGGCGCCCAACGACAACGCCGCTAGAAGAGACGCTGACGCGGCGCTAAAGAAAGGCTGCCTTGTAGTTCGGCCTTTACGGTGACTGCCACTGAACACGTGCGGAAGCGGACTTGATTTCCGCTTTGTCTGCGTCCTTTTCTTCAAGCGCTTTTTTTTTTAGTTTTGCATCGTTTTATTAGCGTCTGGTTGTAGTCAGGACCAGGCAGAACTTCCGACATGCTTTGGCAACAGCTGCTGCGCAATATATTTGCGAATGATGTTAATTTTTCGCTTCTCAAAACAATCGTAGCTGCAGGCTGCCAAGGACAGAGAATAATCTTTATCTAGTTGTAACGATTATAGGGTATCCTGGCAAAAAGTAGAGCTATGACATGAAAGCTATTGCTTTCTGGGAGTTTCGAAAAATGTCTTCTCGGGAAGATTAACCACGCCTTATTTATATCATTCTCCGATTTTCCTTACTAAACATGACTGAATCGCAAGCCATAATAGCACAACTTATTATTGACTACACCTGCCATCTGATTTCATATATCCTCCAAGCGGTTTCAGTGCGTCTCTCAGGGATGTTTCAGCGTTGTAGCTGAAAGACCTACATGATTCGAACAAGTCGGCACAGCCTTCCGTCGCAATTGCAACGCCGCTGCTCCGCACTCTCTGTGGATCCTTTTAAAACCATCGCCTGAACCGGCTCCACGGTAAGCAGAGCCAGAAATGGCGCGCCCTATGGCGTGTCCACACCTGACAGGCAGCCTGATGATCATCATGCGAGATGCACAGCGCCGCCTCACGAAGAAAGAGAGAACGTTTAAACAATTTGTTTTTTTTTTTATTCGTGAAGTCTGCCTTGAGGCATAAGTTGAGAAAAGGGGGAGTGGAATGAAGGTTACAGAAAGTTAGAAGAAGGAGTGTAGACCAGTTTCGGCGAGGTACTCGCATAGGCTGCTGGTGAAGTGATTGTCCATAGTCCACTTCACATAGTCCCCGTCGCGGTTCCACCACAGGCCGACCTCCCTGAGGAGCCGTTTTCTAATAGGGGCCGTCGCTGGGCAAGTCCACAACAGGTGCCGCACATCACAAATGTCCGGTGCAGCGCCGCAGTGAGGGCACCTGTCAGTTGCTGGCAGATATTTATCACCCCACCGATAACGGACAGATGGGGTCAGGGCCGCCCCTGCCCGAATCCGGCGCACTGATACCTCCTCCTGCCGAGTTAGACTACGGGGGAGAGGGTGCGAACACGGAGGAATTAGAGCGCGTGTTCGCTGGCGCAGAGCTTGTGAATCGGAGACATGGGACAGGAACGGATCTGGGGGAAGAGGGGAAGGTGGCGGGTCGTCTGATGTGTCAATGTGAGTCATAGCATCTGCTTGAATGTTATGTGGATCGTGAGCATGACCGCGAATCCAGTGTATGCGTACAGGACATGGGTATTTTGCGCAGAGTAGGTGAATTGATTGTGTAATCTGGAATGTGCGTCGAACAGCCTTAAGCTGTTTAAGGGCGGCGAGGGAGTCTGTATAAATATGAACTGCACTGAATGTGGGAACGAGCGGAAGGGAAGCAATGGCATTGTAAATGGCTTGAAGTTCCATTGCCAGGGGGGTACATGTATCTGCGGTGTACGTCGCACGAGAGTTGAGATGCGGATGGGAGGGACTATATACAGCGGTAACTCCCCGCTCTGCAGTATGTGACGCATCGGTGTACAATATGCACCCTTCAGGCAGATGCGCGGCTGATACCGACGGGGAAACAGTGGGGCGATTGTCTGTGAGCTGACAATACGACCACGGAGGGAGCGTCTTTAAACAATGAAGTTGTAGAGACTGTTTGCGAGCTCTGTTTGCCACCCGCTGGTCGATGAGTTCACTGAGAGTATTAATTTGGGCGAACTCCTGAAGCACGGGTATGGGTGTCAAACGAGGCAAAAATGTTATTGCGCGCATAGCCTCACGATTGATAGCTTCAAGGGAGTCCCACTGTCTGCGGGTGAGACGTTGAAATTGTGCCTGATATATTATCCGTGGCTGAAGGATAGAGCGCACAAGCTGGCGGGCCGTATGAGCACGTGCGCCACCAGATCGCATAGCTATGCGACGAATCAGACCTATAGTAGCGTGAGCTGATTTACGTGTGGCTGTCAGCCAAGGGGTGCCAGTCCCAGAGGTATGAAGGAGGAGGCCAAGAATACGAACAGTTTCTACCTGAGGAATCGGAGAACTATCTACTGTAAAGTTTAAAGGGACTGCTTTCCGTAAGCCGGCTTTGTTTCCAATGCGAATGAAACATGACTTAGTAGGCGAGAGGGTTAGACCCAGAGGTGGGAGGCGAGATGTCAAGACATCTAGCGCATGTTGGAGGGCCGACTGATGGATAGACGCATCTGGGTGACAGCACCACAACGTTATGTCATCGGCGTACGCAAGCACACGGATAGAAGGGATGGTTTCTAGGGCTCTAACAAGAGGAATAAAAGCCACATTGAATAATGTGGGGGCGAGAACGGAGCCCTGGGGCACTCCTCTATTGGAAGTGAAGTTACCAAAGGGCTTTCCATGGACCCGTACACTGAAGGTTCGATTTGTTAAAAAGGCGTGAATGGATAGGAGAAACCGGTGAGGGAGACCAAGAGTTTGAAGGGAGGCAAGAATGGCAGAGTGAAGGATGTTATCATATGCCTTTGTTATGTCTGTCGCGATCACCGTTCGAACGAGGTGACTCTGCGGAGAGTGGTGAAGCACGTCAGTAGCCAAAGTAGCAAGACCATCCTCCGTTCCAATTTGGGGACGGAAACCTATTTGGGAATCTGGGTAACAATCGTGTGATTCTAGCCACCACGACAAACGTGCGGCGAGAATGCTTTCGTAAAGCTTGCAGATGGTAGGCGTGAGAGAAATTGGACGAAGGGCCGAAAGAGATACTGGAGGCTGACCTGACTTGGGTATTGGGACCACAATAGAATGCTTCCACTCTCCAGGGATGACACCAGAACGCCACACTTGGTTGAAAGTATCCAGTAGGGTTTGCAAAGCAGACCCATCCAAGTTACGGAATAAAGAGTTTGGTATGCCGTCGTGCCCGGGAGAAGTGGTAGTCTTGAGGCGTTCAATGGAGGCTAGCAATTCTGCCATAGTTAGATCAGAAGTAACCTCATCGGAAGGCTCTGTAACCGATAAGACTGGAGGAGATGTAGGGGTGCAGTTATGGTGTGGAAAAAACTGACGGGCCGCTTGTTGTGCAAATGTATCTTCGTCCACATTCAGCGCGAGGCGAATGCTTTCAGTGTAATCTGCAACCTGAGAAGGGCGCTCCATGGCGTGAAACACTCTCCAAAGATGTCGATTGCCCTGCGTAGAGGACAGGCGGGCACACCATGCAGCCCATGAGCGTTTCCTGCCTAGTTGCTTTGCATAACGCCGCGCTCGGGCGGTAGCTCGGTGAAGAGAGGGAAGAGCCAAGGGGTCTTCAGGGTTGCGAGAAGCATAATGATCGGCCTGGCGACGAAGAGCCCACAGATTCAGGAGGTGTATGTCCGGGTTTGGGTCGCCTTCATTTACAGTACTGGTAATAGTATGAGTTGCAAGAACATCAGAGAGGGTAGACACTGCTGAAGACGGGTTGAATGTTGATAAACGATTGTCAGCGCGTACAGAGTCCCATGATGTTATGCGTACGCTGCGGCGTACTTTCCGTAGACGCGAAGGAGTGAGGGAGATAAAAATAGGGCAGTGATCACTACCCCAAGAATCTGATTCAGGCGCCACTCAGATGGTACTCTCCCCCACCGGAGTGGAGCAGGCGCGCAGGCTAGCCGATTGGGGAGAGTAAGAAAGGAGGATGGGAGAGGGCCTTGTATGGTCGGATCGACCGTATTCGGCAGGCATTGTAAAAATAGAGGAGGCGCTGGCCTGACTAACGACTGAATTTTTCAGCATGGCCCTTACACCCAGGGATTTTAGTGGCTGTCTTTCTTTTTTGGATTTTTACCCTGTGACGCGACTGATTCTGACCGCCTGCGTACACAGCATACCTTCACCCTCTGTTACCATTTTCTCTTTCATTCCACAAATTATGTGCCTGCTTGGGAATCAGTGCTCATTTGTTATTCAGGCTTATTTGCGTGCTTTTTTCTTTACCGTGCGGCGTTTGTGTTCTGTAATTCCCTGCATCCTGAACCACCAACTAGCTCATAAGCAAATCGTTTTACTGTGGCCAGAATTGATTTATTTTCTGCAGCGTCCTGCAGCACCAGGAGCAACATTCCAGGGGGGGAGGAGACTAAAAACATTAACTGCTATGACCAAACGGACACCAAGAGGAACATTTTAGAAGTAATAATGGAAAACATGCACCGAAAGAGGACAACCGTGCGCCACAAATACAATCACAGAAAAGTAATGAAAAACATGCACACAAATTCTAAGGACGATTAGCATGCGAAATGCGAAATTTAATGCGAAACTTGAGCGCAGTTCTCTAGGTGTCTCGGGCTCTGTAGGCGCATTGTTTTGCTTTGCTGGGTCCTCAGTACGTCTGGCGACGATGTCATTTCGGTAGTAATATTAGTTGATGAAGACGACGATGTGGAATGCAATGCAAGCGAGAAGGTGTGTATTAGTGCGATAGCAGTATTAGTTGAAGAAGAAGACCCTCTGCAATGCGCAGCGCGAGAGTGTGTTGCAGTTTAACGCGAGGCATGGTAGGCTGCGCTGATAGCAAGAGTTCTTTAATCAAGGAGCTCTTTACCTATTATCAAAGAGCTCTCTGACAGCCCAACGTTATTGTGCAGTGGCCAGCGATAATGATCTGTCCATGGTGCCGAGGGTTTGAATCCCAGTCTCGGCAGTGCTTATTTATTTATGGTTTGGCTCGGTTACACCAACGGCCGCTACGCGGCCCAACCCACGAACGATCCTTAAGAGCTGCGCTCCAAGAGACGCCAAAAAGATAATGAAATAATACCCACGATACGCCCGTAGTGCCTTTAGGTTCGTAAAAAAACAAAAACATTCTCACGCACCGGTCTTAGAAATCTGCGTTTGGAACATACCTCTGCGTCACCGAGCCGCTTGAGACGCCTGATAGAGACCTATAGAAGAGGTACGCAAGCAAAACTTGTTGGCCGCGGCGGCTAGAATTTCTTTGGAGGAGAAATTCTAGAGGCCCGTGTACTGTGCGATGTCAGTGCACGTTAAAGAACCCCAGGTAGTCGAAATTTCCGGAGCCCTCCACTACGGCGTCTCTCATAGCCTTAGTCGCTTTGGGACGTTAAACCCCATAAACCAAAACCAAAACTTGTTGCTGGGCGAGTTGGTTCATATTTTCTTTCGTTCAAATTTAAGCAGCGCTAACTTTTAGGACGAAAACACGGACATGACAGGACGGGCGCTGACTCCAACTATGTTTATTGAACACGTTTTTCGTAGAACATACAAGAAAAGACGACCGTGAGCGCATGCGCATCTGCTACAGACCACAAAAGGAAAGGCCAAGATTACAAAGATGACAACAAAGGTAGATTAATGAGGGCGGCACGCATTTCGTCGCTTATTTTTAAGCAATCTGAATTCGCTGGCATGCAGGGAGACAGAAGTGGTGCTGACACACATGTCGCCTTTTGCCTTGATGAAAAATGCTTCGGATAATTCCCGAGCTAATCTATCTTTGCTCCTGGTTAGAATTTTGATTTTGTCAAGCCGTGGCTCACAGTTCTCATCGTTTTGGTCCTTGCAAGAACGGCAATGGGCGGGTAGATTCAGGCATGAATCTGATGCGTTTCCCAAACTTCGTTCATGTTCCCTGGCAAGTTCGTTGACACAACGCCCTGTCTGGCGAACGTACACTTTGCCACAAGAAAGGGGGATCTCATAGACAACACCCGTGGCACACCGGACAAAGGGCTTAGCGTGTTTTGTTCCACAGCCGGCTGTTGCAGGGCCACTACTGCTGACTTTAGGGCACATCTTAGCCAGTTTACAAGGCGCTGAGAACACCATCGGGACGCCGTACTTGTTGCCCATCCTTTTTAGGTTATGGGACACCTTGTGGATGTATGGCATAACCACTGGTTTGGCGTTCCCGGGTCTTTCTTTTCTACGTGTCTTTTTCTGCCTTCCCTTGAATTTCTTTAGGAGTGCCTCGGTCACAGCTGTAAGCACGTGATCAGGGAACCCTGCTTTTCGCAGTCTTTCTACCTCGCCCCGACAGCTCTCTTGCATCATGTGAGGGCACGACTTGGCAAGTGCGGATTCCAGAGAAAGGGTCGCAATAGCCCTCTTAACAGTTTTTGACTGGGCCGAATCAAAAGGCAAAAAATCTTTCTTGGCTCTAGGGCGGTAGCACCAGCATACACACTTTTCTCCCAGCATGATGTTCAGGTCCAAAAACTGGAGGCGGTTAAGCACAGGTAACTCGTAAGTAAAAGAGAGCCCTTTTTCATGTTGTAGAAATTGTAAAATATTCATCGCAATTTCCTCATACCGGCCTTGGTCACTTTCCTTTAAAATTACTAAAAAATCGTCTACATATCTAAAAATCTTCAGGACATTGCCTTCGTCAGTTAGTGAAGCCAAAGCGTTGTCGAATGATGCAAGAAAAATGTTACACAAAACTGGAGCGACACATGATCCGATGCAAATGCCCTGAAGTCCGATGTGCCAGCAGTAGTGGCCCTGCAACATCCGGCTGTGGAACAACACACGCTAAGCCCTTTGTCCGGTGTGCCACGGGTGTGGTCTATGAGATCCCCCTTTCTCGTGGCAAAGTGTACGTTGGCCAGACAGGGCGTTGTGTCAACGAACTTGCCAGGGAACATGAACGAAGTTTGGGAAACACATCAGACTCGTGCCTGAATCTACCCGCCCATTGCCGTTCTTGCAAGGACCAAAACGATGAGAACTGTGAGCCACGGCTTGACAAAATCAAAATTCTAACCAGGAGCAAAAATAGATTAGCTCGGGAATTATCCGAAGCATTTTTCATCAAGGCAAAAGGCGACATATGTGTCAGCACCACTTCTGTCTCCCTGCATGCCAGCGAATTCAGATTGCTTAAAAATAAGGGACGAAATGCGTGCGCCCACATTAATCTACCTTTGCTGTCATCTTTGTCATCTTGGCCTTTCCTTTTGTGGTCTGTCGCAGATGCGCATGCGCTCACGGTCGTCTTTTCTTGTATGTTCTACGAAACACGTGTTCAATAAACATAGTTGGAGTCAGCGCCCGTCCTGTCACGCCCTCTGTGTTTTCGTCCTAAACGTTAGCGCTGCTTAAATTTGAACGAAAGAAAATGCATAACCAACTAGCCCCGCAACGTGTTTTACTAAGTTGGTTCATAGTTTCAGAAAAACGTTAGCGCAGCACAAAAAACAATCACGACAAAGAAAGACAGGAAGACGCGCTACTGACAACTGAATTCTTTAATGAAAGACACGCACAATGTATAGGGTCATCGTCACGCCATCTACAGCTGCAGTAAACGTAAAAAGTCGGTAAAAGGTGATAAAACGATAAAAGAAGCCCTTTGACACGAGGTGAATTAAAAGCGATAAGAGAGTTGATGATTCTTTAAAAGCAAAAAAGAAAACAACCAAAAGATGGGACGCGATGTATAAGGACAAAATAACATGTGTGAATGGAATCCGAAAGGACGGCAGCCAGAAAACAGAATACACCATTTAACATATGAAAATTGAATTCAAGCACTGAACACAACGGACCACAGCAGAAAAAAGCCAATACCCATACAGCCTCTGCTTACTGATGCAAATCTTTCTAAAAACCCTTCTTCAGTCTTATACAGAAAGATAGACGTATCACTAGCACCACTGAGGCCAGTTTTCTTAATCAAAAATGCTTCTTTCAGTTCGCGGGCAACACGTTTGCGCCCCCTACCTACAACAACGGTTTCCTGAGGGATGGGCCTGCACGGGCCCCCACCGCAGCCCTTGCAATGAAGCGGCAAATTGGAACCTGTTCCGGCCCCCATCGACCGTTCATGCTCCCTTAACCTTTCATTTAAACAGCGCCCCGTCTGGCCAATGTACACCTTACCACATGTGAGGGGTATCTGATAAACTACCCCCTCTATGCAGCCTACACACCTAGAGGCATGTTTAGTTCCCGCAAGTTTCACCCGTTCTCTGCGTATTAATGTGAGGACACAAAGTGGCCAGCTTATGTGTGTCTTTCAATAAAGATATCAGTTGTTATAGTAGAGCGTACGCATACGTACGCAAAGGCGTACCAATGCCATAAAATAGTGTCCTTCGTACTGCGCATGCGCGAAACGCTCTTCCAAATCGAGGTTTTTCGTGCGTTCGCGTTACGTACGCTGTTTTTCGAATTTAGCGTGCGTGCTCTTGCTTACGTAGGAAAAATAGCGTTATCAACATGGCGGCGCCCATGACGCCCGCTTCGGAGAGAATTTGTCAATATTATTGGGTTTTTAGGCATATTCATTGCCCTTAAATGGAACATGTGATATTCGCTTTGTATCGTCTCGCCAACAGCAGAACGAATGAGTGATAAACTTGCAGTATTTTCGGCTCTGTGTAAAGATTCCGCGTTTCCCCTAACAAAACACTGCCGACTCTGGATTGGCTTGATTTGAATTTTTGCGCAGAGGTAGTCGTAGCGTTGCCAAATGTAGTCGTTTCGGAGGTATGCAGAAGAGTCAGAAATAACTCAACATGATGCTGTTAAAATCCTTGCTCGGTTCAGCTACCTAAAAGAAATTAGGCCCTGGCTTTACTGAACTCGCCATGGGACTGGCTATTTACGCGATGCGGCTTGGATAACCTTGGCTAAATGCGAAAAATGTGTGACAAAATATTTTCACATTTTAACTCCAGATAGCGCCACTGCGGCCTGCGCTATCGTTCGGGTCGGCATACGATAAACTGAAGTGTTCATGAGATTTCCACTCTAACCTCCCGCTAAATGTTTGGGTATAATGTACTACGAGCTCCGTATGACTTGAAACGCGCGAGCGTGCGGCCGCAGAGTTTTCGGAAGCATGGTGGTGCCGACAAGCGGCGCGCCTGAAAGCTATAAGTGGAAAAGATTCTGCTGTTCCAGCAGCCATGGGCATCCCCCGCGTCGTCTGAGCTGGTTCTCACAGGCGCCGACGCGTCTAGCCTTGCACAGGTGTCGTTTCAAATCGTCAAAACCGCTCCAGTCATGCTGTGATTGAAGAGCGATTTGGGCCACGGTGTTATCGGGCATGACAGGCGAAAGCAAAAGGAATGAAAATCAACCGTAACATGCGCCTCATATTCGTCACGCAAGCGCCAGCGATGCGATAACGCCATTGTACTGCCAAGATCACATAGCACAGGGGAGAAAACTGAGGGGTGGAATCGCAAAATTCTTTCCCTTTGGTTTTCAAGCGCGTGGCCGGAGCGCTTCCGGGGAGCGCTCCGGCCACGCTGCTTGAGGTTGCAAGTCATATTGAGCGCGATAGTACGTAAGCGCGCATACACTATGCTAAAGTCTAATGACCTGCAAAGAGGAGCTCTCATTCTCAGAGCTGCGTGTCAGCAGCAGTTGGAGATGCGTCGAAATGAAAACAAAAAAATCGCAGTTTATCTCGTCGTCCAGAGCAGGAGTGAGCATAAAGTAGATTGCAGCAAGCGCGCAGTGCAGCCTCCGTCCTCAGCTTTGCATAACGAACGACAGCTGAGCAGCGTTCAGCACGCGGTCGACGGCGCCTTTCTGTTCCTAAAAACCGCTTTTTCTCTTTGCGGGCTCCGTCCCCCTCCGCTTAGCGGCCCTTCGCAAACATTTGCGGCAAAAATGATGCCCACGTTGGAGCTGCGACGAGGCCCTAGTTGTGCAACGTACTGAAACGCGGAGCTGATCTGTTCGCACGCCATCGGTTGAAATCCCGGTCGAGGCATAAAATCTCTTTTTCTGTTGAATGCCATTCGAACGGAAAGTTGGGGAATATTTCGGATAAATAGGCTCTCATGTTGGGCATCAAGTTCAGACGATGTCGCTTTAATTGTTAAAAGAACTGCGTGAAGACGACGGGATAAGAAGAGGCACAAAGACGCCCACAAAAAACGCGGAACGTTCAACTGTTGGGAAGCTGAACTTCTGCGCTTCGAGCGTGCGTCTTTGTGCCTCTCCTTGTCCCATCGTCATCGCGCAGTTTTTTTGGCAATCATTATGAACCGACCAGCCGAACATCGTGTCTTAGTTCCTTTAATATGCCGAGAATGTAATCTGAAATTATTTCATTTTTAAAAGGAGAAAAACCCCTTCACGAAGGCCGAAGCGCCGGGAGGCTGGCTGCCAGCGCGCCTTATCTGCTCTCCATGCGCGAGCCGATCAGCGCGTCGCCCATCGAATGGCAATTGGGGCTGCGCACCTGGTCATGTTGTTACGCCGAAGGCAGTCCCTCCTCACAGCTTTCCTCCTTGCCGGTTATTCCCCTCTCACTCTGGAAAGAGGGAGGGAGGGGGCGCAACGTGCCAGGCACAGGCTGCTCGCGTGCCGTTCGCGCGTCGCCGGCCTGGCTCGATTCCAGTCCGCAGGAGGCATCTGTGTCGGCTTACTGCACTCTGCAACCAAGCCAATGTGTCTCATGCCGCATAAGCATAAAAAGCTGGTGAGGTGAAATGTGTCTACATTGCGGTAATAATGAACTAAAGACGTCTTTGGAATGTCGCGACTTCTTGCGAAGCTTTGCTCTATTGCAAAGCGTAGGAATGCAAGAAATTTTAAACGCATTTCCTCTTGCGAGTAACGGAGGGTGTAAAGAGGCTTGCTCATCGCATCATAAAACTGAGAAATACATTTAGAGCATCAGCTGTTGTTAGCTCGATCGTGACATTACCCGCCGCGCTGGCGCAATGGCACTCGGCCACACAGCCAGCTTTCCCAGGTTCGAACAGGACCGCGGCGGCCGCGTTTCGATAGCGGCGAAACGCAACAGGCGCTTGTGCGCTGTCAGTGCACGCAAATGATCCACAGGTGATTGGAATTATTGACGGTTCCTCCGCTTCGGCACCTCTTTCTCTCACTCGCATTTCATTGTCCACCGAGAAGTGAGACAGCTTTCTTTTGGAGCGAAAGCTGCATTGGCCGCGAACTTGCGATTTCGCGATGTCGGTGCTCCGAGGAGGCACAGAGACCACCGACCTTAAGCCGTTGCCTAGCAATCGCCGCTGCTGGCGGACGCCGCGCGCTCGCCCCGCCATCTGGCATGACGTCACACCCCGCGCCTCACCGCGGAGGCGCCTCCGCCGTTTTAGTATGACGTCACACCGCTTGCCTCGTCGTTGCGCTTGCCTCCGCTCACTTCGCGAGCTCCATTTAATGCAACAACATAGCTAGACAACCAGACTAACCTGGACTTGCAATCAAGATTAACGAAGGCTAACCAAGATATGCCTTAGTTTTCACTACGCATATCATGGCGTAGCTCATTCATTCATTCATTCATTCAGAATTTATTTAAGACAACGAAAAGGTTGTCCAGGGTGACGTGGCAAAAGGCATACTTTGCCTGACGAGGCCACGCCACCCGGATGACAGGCGGCACCACAGGCTACAAAAACCAAGAAAGAGCATTACATAATAGAACACACATTCAATATTTTTTACACAATACATAAGACATCCTTACAAAACACAGGCTTTCGGCGGAAAAACAAACAGCATACTTCAAAACACAATTCGACCATAGCAGTATTTACAAAATATACACTAGTGATAGGTATACGTTCAGTTTTCACCTTTAAGGTTCATTTATGAGCATTGCTTTAATTAACATTTTGTATTTACGTATAGAGGGAGTGCTGCGTACAGTATCCAGAATAATAGGGTATTGATTAATTAAGTCAGGAATTTGCCATCCTAACCTCTGAAAACCGTAATTTGTGCGTACACGAGGTGTTTCCATACATTGTTTCCGAAGTTCGTATGTGCTAAGTTTAGTGTGATGGGTGGTTTCGAAGGTTATTTTGTCTAGTTTGTACTGGCGTAATATTTCCAGACATAGTTTGTATGTGTGCAGTTTACTTATTGCTAGTATTCCATAAGACCTAAACAAAGGCCGGCAGCTGTGCAATAACTGTATTTTCCCAATAGCTCGTAATGCCCGCTTTTGAATTGCAAAGAGGGAATCTCGATTTGTTTGTGTCGTCGTTAACCATACAAGGGAACAGTAGCTGAGCTAAGCCATTGGGAATTTTTTAACAGATGTTTGTTCAAGTGAGACAGTTACTGCGCTATTTTCCTTCCCTCCAAAAACCACTGATTTTCGGCACTTTCCTGATGTCATCCACGTTATTGGCGGCCGCAGTGACACCTGCCCCCTGCCTTCTCGGGCAAGGTGGCGAAGGAAATGTCTCTTTCAATCTTTAGAGAGAGGAGGGAAAGTGAAGAGAATGTCGGAAGCGAAAGTAAATATCTCTGTTAAAAAGTATTTGCTGTCGAGGGAATTTTAGGAACGCGGCGTGTCGGCAGTGATGCGTCGGGCAGCGGAGCGCCGTGCGTGCCAGCCCCGCGTTGCGCATGTGCACGTGCGAACGGTGTGTGCGAGGCGGGCACGAGGAGAGGAGAGCTGACGTATCAGTAAACCGAGGTGTAGAGGAAGGCACCGCAGCGCAAGTTTGGTCATTCAGCCATGGCAGCCGTCTGACGTTGCGTCTGTGCTGCCGGATCATCTTGGATCACCTACGCAAGCCTCTTGCATTCTGTTCGAACGTGGAGGTGGCAGTCGTCGGACGTTGGGTCCGTGCTGCCAGAGACTTCACTTGGATGACCGAAGCAGGCCTACTGCGTCCCTTTCAAGTTCAGAAGTGGAAGCCGATGCAGTGAGGATCCGTGCTGTCGAGGCTTCCTTGGATGGGCTGCATAAGCCTACGGTGTTTCGGGTCACTGTCGACGGGGCCTGGCTACGGTTTTCCTGCTTCAGCTGCCAAGTTCTTGGGGGCGGCTGACAGGTGTTCACCAGCGTCTCCCGTGTTCGTCTCCGCCCCTTACCACCTGGCTTTCTACCACAGCTTCCATCGACGCAACGCCAACGACGCATCGCAAGTCATCAACCCGCGTCCTTGCTGACTGCAAGGCATTCCCGCTTCACCTGGGATGCTTTGTACCTGGTGAACTCTTTCTTTTTATCTGCAGTGTTGTACGCGTGTCGAGTGCGTGTTTTTCTTGGTGTTGCCATTTTTTTTTATTGGCTCCTTTCCTTTGAAGTATAAAGACAGCTTCGTTTTGTTTTGTTTGATCTGCTCGTTTTCTTCTTCCAACCTGCAAGCGGTAGCGTTCCCCTCCGGCAGTCGGGGACGCGTCACCCCGATTCGCGACACACACCCCAGCTAACGCTCAAACATTCGCCTTCAGCGCGCTGGCAACCATCCTCTGATCAATTCGCGCTACAAGGGACATACACACGGAAACACAAACGGACGAAGCGCATAGTCATGCGCTTCGTCCGTTTGTGTTTCCGTGTGTATGTTCCTAGTAGCGCGAATTGATCAGTATGAAGCACCAACTAGCCCCCGCTCTTGCATTGTTAACCATCCTCTCCACTCACCAGGGTCGCCCTCGCCAAGTCAGGCAGAGACCTGCTCGAGAAAATCAACGTTAATCTGCCCGTTACGATCGACAAGTAGGAGGGGATAACACGCGATGTCAGGAGACACATCAATGCGTACCCGATTACGATGAAGGAACGAATGATTGGTTATCAGGAAATGAAAGGCGCGGTAACTGCCCCATTTCTAGGTCGACACCTGACCACACCGTGAGGGATGGGGGGAAGGTGGGAGTGAAAGAAGAAAGGTAGAAAGGGGTGCTGTAGTGAAAGGCGTCGGAATAATTTTGACCACCTGGGGATCTTGAAAGTGCACTGCCATTGCGCAGCACATAGGCGCCTATTGTGTTTCGCCGCCACCGAAACACGGCTGCGCGGTTGGGTTCGAGCCCGGGTACTCAGGCTCAGTAGACGAGCGCTCTAACTACTAAGACAACGCGGCGGACCCGATTTCGAGGAGTACGTATCAGCCATATAACACTGGAAGGAGGGAAGCAAGAGAAGCTTCTCTACAGAAAGTAGTCCAACACCCTGTAGACGGACGCACCACGACCAAAGAAGGGAGTGATGACCGTCGTGGTCTTCACGCCTCCATGATATCTGGTCAAGTGAGTCTCGCTGAAAACATCCATCCCCAACTCATGCAAAGGAAGCAGCTGTTGCCTTAGCGATAGCGTCTAACCCAAGATCCGTGGTACTAACAGGCCCACAGAACACTGGCCGCACCCTCAATACGGGCTTGATCCACAAGTTAGGGATGCTGATGCTGACTAAGCATCCACCAAGCCAGGCCTCAGTTATTATGCGAAGCATATTACTCGCACAACCGAGCTCTTCCTTGCTGCGCCGCGCACGGCCGCGTTGCTACCACTTGACCTTCATCGGCGCACCACGTGATATGACGTCACAAGAGCTGTGAAAGCTGGGGCCTCGTGCGCTCGCTTGCGGACGCGCAGCCTCCGCCGGCGGCCTAACTCCCGCTCCTACCGCTAGGAGATACTGACGTCACGCAAAAGGCGACGCACTCCTTGAGTCAGTTGAGCAGCGAGATGTCGGCCAGGGAGAGGGCGGCTCGCCAGACCGCAAAGCGCAAGTTACAAACAGCCACGGGAAAGGGAGAAGAACGAGAAGTACGGCTTGCCAAGCGACGTGCACAGTATGTAGCTAGACGGCAGTGTTCGACAACCGATGCCCAGGTGAAGGATGAAGCTTCGAGTACTTCTACTCGGCTCGAGCGGCGAAATGCTACCAAACGGAAAATGCGTGCTGAAGAAACTCCTGAACAGCGGGAACAGCGCCTTGTAAAGGAGCGTGCTTACCCGAAGAAGCAACGTGAGAAACGAAAGGAGCAACGCGCAGAAGAAATGGTTTTACTGCAGACTCAAGAATGTCTCACCGATGCCGACTATGCTTCGCATCTTAGGCTTAACCATAAGCTAAGCCAGGCCATTTTTTGGTACCCCGCTCACCTGGAAAAACGGGGGAAACGCAGCCGCCGATAGGCATGCCCGAGCTCTTCTATAGGGGGCGTCTTCCCCCCATCACCACGCAGGGTTTGTCGACTTAGTAGCTTCAATGACGTGTGCCGAGAATCTCGCGTTACATAGAACAACCAGGTAAGTGTGCCCTATGCCACATAAGCACCTCAAAAAGTCGGGAGGAAACAACTGCCTTACAAGATAACAAACTAACACCTGCCCAACAACAGCTCAGTTACACCAGTGGTGAACCAAACCATCTCTCCCCAGTGCCTGCGCCCTGGATACGCGGCTAACCTCACGGTGTGGGCCTTTTGTTCAAACCTGCAGTTGACCTCACCCAACACCCCTCGGAGGAGCAGTGGGAGGTCATTCTGCGCAGTGACCACCCTAACAGCCAGAATTTGCCATAACCGGCTGACTGCCGCACTGGGCGGCCCATCCACATACTGTAAGGAGGTTCTGCACGATTAAAATGTTTTCAATCAAACAACCAATCAGGTATTTTTGCTCAGTCTCTCTAGTTCTGTGCATGGAAATAAAATGTTCGCGGTAATCACATCTCAGCATAGTCCACATATAGATTTATTTTCTTTTGCCACAGTCATGCAGTGCGTAAGTGCGACAACGACATACAGACACTGTCGCACTGTTTCCTGGGGAAGATTTTATACAGGTCTCGCTAATATGTTCTTCATTATACCATGTAGACATTTGTTTGTCCATCAGCTTACACTGTGTCAACGCAGTCTCATGCTACATGTTTACTGTCTGATTTCCTTGTTGCAATCTTGTGCACCGCACACGTCGCTGTGTCTGCTTGCCGTCAGTTCAGACGTGCCTGGGGAGCCAACGCAATTTTAAAATATCCCCTCCCTTTTTTACTTTTGCTACTATTGTATATAGCTCAAAGGAAACACGAAAGACGTTTTCTTTGCGCTATATCATGAACGTTTGCCAACTCGCCCAACTTTGGGTTTACTTATTACTGCGTAACAAAGTAAGGGTATGACCGCGTTCCTGGAGTGCAGTGCCGTGAGTATGCTCTTTCTGAAGGTATCTTCTCCTTTCTTGGCCGCTTGGAGTGGCTTCGATTAGCTAGGATTGACTTCCTACAACGGACGTCAGCTACACGACAGTTCAGGGTGAGTTCCAAAAGCAACTGCTGTCTTCTTGCTTTTCTTCCTCTCTCTCTCTGCTTGCTTGGGACTTGGTTGCCTTAGCCTGGCACCGTTCTGCTTTATCAAGGTATGCAAAGACAAGCGAGGCAAGAACAAGTACAACTGCAACTACAACGGGCTTCTTGGCTTATTGGGGTTTAACGTCCCAAAGCAACTCAGGCTATGAGGGACGCCGTAGGGAAGGGCTCCGGAGATTTCGAGCACCGGGGGTTCTTTAACGTGCACTGACATCGCACAGTACACGGGCCTCTCGAATTTCGCCTTCATTGAAATTCGGCCGCCGCGGCCGGGATCGAACCCGCGTCTTTCGGGTCAGCAGCCGAGTGCCGTAACCGCTGAGCCACCGCTGCGGGGCACACCGGGCTCCATTTAAAGATGGCTTTTTCTTTCTCTTCCCTTTCTTTATTGATACTGTAATCCCTGATGAAGGGCCATTACAGGAGTATTTGAAGGTCCATTACAAAATGGGCCATTACAACAGAAATCTGTGGAGTTCATATAATACTCTGTAGCACAGCAAAAAAAAATGACAAACTCCAGCAGCTACCCAAGAGCACTGATAATCGGCCCAACAATGGAAATGGCTGGTTCCACAATGGTCCTTTGTAGGACAGTGCTGTGGCAATGCATCTCGAATATTGGGCCAATAACCTGAGCTGCTTGGGTAAGCACATGTGTCAAGGCGAAGACTGAACACAGACACATACAACCAAAGGAAAACGAGTTGGTTAGCACACTGCACTCAATGAAAACGTAACAGTGTCGAAATTATTCAAAAAGGATGCAGAGAAGAAGACTTAACTAGTGAATCGGGAAGCTTGTTCCATTCCTTTATCGTTCTGGGAAAGAAACTACTTAAATGAATCGTACGCGGTTACTGGAGGCGGAACATACATGCTGTGATGTAGCGGATTCAATAGTACTAAAGGAGGGATAGCATTAAAGGCTCTCGCCGATACAAGCAAGCGGTGGGCAGGGCGACCAAATATAGCAGGAGCTTTGTTGTGCGCGTGCGAAGCAAACACTTCAGTGCTTCCTGAACTTGAGCGAACTGGCACCGTGAGCCACTTTTACCGCACTTTCAAAAGCACTCGCCATTCAAATTTATGCAACCTCCTTATTTGACACGCACTTCAAGAGGTCGCGTGCTCGTTTTTCACCCCCTCCTGTTGCCAGTCGAGGCTGACTGAAATGCAAACAACAGAAATACGGACACTGTGTGCCCACGCCGCTGAGGTGACCTCTTCGCATTGACCTTAATTCTTTCTCCCGTGACAGGATAGGCATCGGGGGTAACTTACGGCCCTTGCCGAGGTTATAAAGCACGCGACCGGGCGACCGCCGCCACTGCCTCCCAAGGCTCGAAGAACTGCCTGCGAGTCTCTTCTTTCCCTGTCCCGTTGTCGACAAAGAGGAGTCGCCCTCCCCTGCGCCAACCCACGACATCCCTCCCGCCTTGCCTTTCATCTATACGTTTTTCTTTGCAATGAAGTTCTTGCGCCCCGCCGCACTCAAAGGACGGCTCGCGCGGCGAACAAAACTGCGTAATCGACAGCGGTAGTCGAAGAAAAACCTCCCCTTCCCCCGTCGTTACCTCTTCCCCTCCTCCTCGGGCCGGTACGCCCCATCCGATTTCCCGCTACCTTAAGACTGCGCGTACCTGTGTGGTATAGATTCTCCTCCCCTCTCTCAACCATCTGCAGTGCAGCTAGCGGCCCGCGAACAAAGGAGGCTTGCGCAAGTCGCACTGGAAGGAGAAGGGTGGCGGGGAGAGACGACGTAACTAGCGCGTGGACGGTTATGTTTGGAGCACTCTCTTTATTTTTGCATTCTATTCGTGCCTCCTCTTCTGCCCTCGCACCCTGGCAAGATGCTAGCAGGTAAGCTCAGCTCCCAAAAGTTGGAATCTGGAGCACGTTTCCGTTACGCAACGTCTGGTTTCCGCGAGCGCCGCTCTCTGCCCCCGACCCTGGCTCGCCGAATGGGCCTTTGTCGCGCTGCTGCTCGCGCGCGCGCCTTCGGACGAGGGTAATGCACGTCCATGTTTGGGGAAGCGGCCGGTGTGGCTCTTTTCGCCCCAGACGACGCGCCACTCGACCATCTGTTTACGAGCTCCCGAGTCAGTGCCACTGGTCGTGACCGGCTGCCAGGGGATTTCCCTCGCAAATCACGGCAGGCACCTAGCACGCTATCAAAACTGTGCTTCTTTTGCAGCGGAAGCTGTAGTGTCTCTCTATAAGTCACATGGAGGGTTTTTCAAGGGCTTCGTGATTCTCGCATTAACTAATTTCCAAATTGGTGCAACAGGCTGACTTTTCATCTCATTCGCCGTTTGCACCTTCTTCTAGGGGCACTTTCTCGGCCTAAAAGATGCGGGTTCGATCCCAGCCGCGGCGGCTGAATTTCGATGAAGGCGAAATTCTAGAGGCCCGTGTACTGTGCGATGTCAGTGCTCGTTAAAGAACCCCAGGTGGTCGAAATTTCCGGAGCCCTTCACTACGGCGTCCCTCGTAGCCTGAGTCGCTTTGGGACGTTAAACCCCAATAAACGAAACAAAACGAAACGAAACGAACTTTCTCGGCCTAACCATGCGTTCTCAGAACGGCCTCAGCAGAACAATGAATGCGGTCAAGGCGGAAAGCTGGGCTAGTTGGTTGTCATAGTTAATTAAAAGACTAGCGCTCGTCCTGTCTCCTTCTCTGTCTTTGTCCTAGTTTTTTGTGCTAGTCTTTTAATTAACAATGAATGCGGCACAAGCACGACAGAATGAGATGATTTCATACGAATGGTTCTTAAGAGGGGAGCGCCCACTAACTGCATATCTGGGACGGAGTGAGGCAGGCGTTCGCAGTGCATTCTCCATAGCGGTAATCGGCAGGGCCGATATACACGCTTGTACTCTTGTCGAAACTTGAGCCGCCTAATTGAAGTAAGGTTCCATTATCGCAAGTATTAGCAAAAGCATCCACCCGATTTCATAAATGCTCTCTCGGGCTGCCTCCTGCTAGCCTTCTTGTTAGTTTAGTTTTTAGAGTGATCTCTGGCCTAGAACGAATTTGCCTTCACTTGGTAAATTGCTTCGAAAACACTTAGAGGGTTAGCTCTTAGGTCCAAGGTTCCTGGCCTATTAATGGCCTGGCCTATTCCTGGCCTATGTGCAGTGGTGGTCGTCGAAGTCAAGCGTGCACACATATCATTCCACACAGACCGCTGCTTCTGCTCATGCGTGGGCCGAGCACTTTCCTTACCAGCTATGCCGGCAACAAAAACTCGAGCTGATCCCATTTTTCTGCAAAACGCAGCCGCAGGGACTGACCTGGTGTTGTGTGCGGGCAGAGTGCGGCACTGGAGTTTTGGTTTGGGCTTGTTGGTCTGGTTGCATAACTATGGGGTGCAGTGCGAAACAACGAGGACGATTAAAAATGCAGATGGGGTGGGCGCTCAACTACCATGAGTTTCTCCAGTATAAATGCTACCATGGCAAAACCCACGTCACAGCAAGGACACTCGTGCGAAAAACAAGCGGAGGCAAAACAAAGCCACAAATAGATACATTATCCATCGAAGGCCTAAAAGACGCACAGTCACGAGTACAGCAAGAAATCGGAAACATTGTGGCCAAAAGAAAGACGAGCCGTTCACTATATGATGGCATGTGAAGGTGGAGAGAAGAGTAATGCCAAAAGTGCACAGTCAAGTGCAATAAACAAAAGCGAAATCCAATGTAAAAACATTTTCTACAATGGTATACAGGTTACAGCCAAAGCTACGGCAAGACTGTGGGCACAAGAACGATCAAGCTAAACAAAACAAAACAAACAAATCAAACTAAACAAAAAACGAAAACAAGAATAATTCCAAAGACGGTGCATGCGCATTGCAGAAAATGCGGAATCATCTTAGAACGGTTTTAAAAACCTGAATTCCTTATTAATCAGTAAGATTGATATAGTGCTCACAAATGGGTCTCCGGCTTTGGCAATCAGCGTGGCCTCAGTGATAACTCTTCCAGTTTCCGTCTAAGCATTTGTTATAATTCTAGTACTTTCATACAGTGACCAGCGCATTTCGCACTTTTTAGAGTGGTAATCCGTATGGCCGCCGGCTTTGTTGCGTACAACTCGCTTAGGTGCAGGCACCTGCTGGCTTGGCTGATGTACACACTTCCAGCTAAGTTACATGTGTTCACCCAAAAATATAGCACACGCGCGTAAACTTTCGCTGTCACTTGTCTGCCCCAGTTGAAATGGATTTTACATTGACTCTGCTTTCTCTCGATGTACTTGACACTGAACTTTTAGCCTTGCTCTTCTCTCCCCTTTTTTACCCGCCGCGGTACCTCAGTGGTTATGGCACTCGGCTGCTGACCCGAAAGATGCGGGTTCGGTCCTGGCCGCGGCGGCCGAATTACGATGGAGGCGAAATTCTAGAAGCCCGTGTACTGTGCGATGTTAGTGCACGTTAAAGAACCCCAGCTGGTCGAAATTTCCGGAGCCCTTCACTATGGTGTCCCTCATAGCCTGAGTCACTATGACACGTTAAACCCTAATTAACCAAATCAATCTCTCCACTTTTACTTGTTATCAAATGGTCACTGGCTCATGTTCTTTTCGCCACACTGGGTTCCGATTCCTTGCTGCACTCCTGACATAACGTGTTTTAGGTTTTCGATGGATCTACTTATATGAGGTTTTGCTTTGCCTTTGCTTATTTTTTACTTGAGTTGCCTTGCTGTCACATGGGTTCTTCCATGGTGGGATTCATAAGCTGCTCTTTGCTCTGAGTAATCTGTGGGTGGTTCAGCGCCGCTCATTCCTTACAAAAATTTATTTACATGGACTTGTGTCTATAAAGTCTATAGACTTTCTATACAAATATCCTACAGACTAGTTTATAGGCAATAAAAATCTTATGGACAGTGTGCAGAAAATCTGTAGATATATGGCTATGCACTTTTAGTAGACTTTTTCTATGTACAGTGTGTAGTATGAATAGACAAAGAAATATATATAGGAAGGCATTTCAATCTATAAGAAGTCTATAGGCAGCCTGTAATCAGTTTTCACAAGCGCTGTCGGCATATCTGTTCGTCATCGTCGTTTCGCAATGCATCTGTGGAGACCTCGGATATTCCCAAACCCGCCACCATAACGCCTTTTGGCTTGTTTGAATATCTGAGGATGCCTTTCGGTTCGCGTAGTGCAGCCCAGACTTTTCGGCTTTTGTTGACTAAGTCGTACGCCGTTTGACGTGCTGCTTAGCCTGCCTTGACGTCATCCTCTCGTTAAGATCCACGGCAGAGGCTCACAGGCTCCACCTGCGTCAAGTGCTCGCCCGACTCAGCCGCTTTAACCTCGTGGTCGACGGTCCTAAAATTAGTTCGGTGTAGCATCATTTCTTTTATTTCATATCCGGAGTCATTCCGGAATTATCGGTAATGAGTTAGCCAACCAAGCTGCTGGTAGTGCCGGGCAGTTTGGCAGTTTAAATATTTCTACCCTTTCACGACGTTGCATGCGTTCCCGTTTACATCCTTCTTCGCTTATTTTATGGAGCATTTTTTGCCGCGAGAACAATGGTGGCAGAGAATTATTCAATTGGAACCCTGATACACTTAATATTCCCCCAATTCGTCTACCCAGGAATCCTCTAATTACTTTACTTACTGGGCATGGTAGATTCCGCTCTATTTTCAAAAATTTGGCCTGTGTCCGTCTTCAACTTGTTCCTGTGGAATAGAAGAACTTGTTGTTGGGCTAGTTGGTAGTTATTCATAATGAAATTCAAAGGCACCAAACAATACGCACACACACACAAAGGAGAAGAAAGAAAGACGAGACAGAGCGCCACTCACAACTGATTTAATGTGCAGAAAGACACGTACATATATGTCACTGTCCGCGCATGCACAAGGAAGACATTCAGCTTCGTGAGGATAAGCAGCGATCAAAAAACGCTTTTTCAGCCTTATACAGGTTTATCGACGTTTCGCTGACGCACAAGTTGCCCCTCTTTTCGATATGGAATGCTTCTATCAGTTCTCTGGCTTTTGTCACACTACTCTTTGCCAAAATCCGCACATCAGAAAAGCATGGTTCACAAGTGCGCGACGGGCAGGTTCTGATGTGCATGGGTAAATGGGGGCCATCTTTATTTTGTTCTACATTTCTTTGGTGTTCTCTGATCCGCTCATTGACACATCGCCCGGTTTGTCCGATGTAGGAACTGCCGCAGGAGAGGGGAACTTCGTACACAACCCCTACCGCACATTTCGTGAACGGTCGCCCATGCCTGGTACCGCAGCCACTTTCTTTTACTTTTTCTTTTCTTTTGGCTATTCGAGGGCAAAGGCTTCCGAGCTTATGGGGGGCGGTAAAAACGAGTGGCACCCCATGCCTACTCGCAACCTTCTTCAGGTTGCGGGCCAACTTGTGCACGTACGGCACAGCCACCGGTCTCACCTCTTCTCGAGGGACCTCCTCCCCTACTCCTACTAGCTTCTTCTTCAACTTCCGTAGGAGGCCTTCGGCAACCTGTGTCACGACCGAACCAGGGAACCCGGCTGAAGCCAGCCTAACCAATTGATTATCAAAACTCAGTCGCATCTTGTGAACACATGACTTCCCTAGAGCAGACTCAAGGCAAAGTGAAGCAATTGCTCTTTTAACTAGTTTTGAATGCGAAGAGTCGAATGGCAGAAGCCCCTTTTTTGCACGTGTAGCATATGCCCAACACACCTGATCCATACAGAACTCAATGTTTAAATCTAAAAACTGTAAAAGATTGTTTTCAGGCAGTTCATAAGTAAAATCCAAGCCTTTTCCATGTTGTCTAAAAAGGGATGAAACACTGTTTACTGTACCAGCGAAGTTAGAGCTGCCGTCCTTAGTTAAACAATCAAGAAATCGTCAATGTATCTAAAAACTTTAAAAACATGGTTAGTTGGCAAAACCTGCAGAAGCTTTTTGTCAATTTGTGACAGAAAAATGTTGCATAAAACCGGGGCGACACACGAACCAATGCACGATTTTGGCAAAGAGTAGTGTGACAAAAGCCAGAGAACTGATAGAAGCATTCCATATCGAAAAGAGGGGCAACTTGTGCGTCAGCGAAACGTCGATAAACCTGTATAAGGCTGAAAAGGCGTTTTTTGATCGCTGCTTATCTTCACGAAGCTGAATGTCTTCCTTGCGCATGCGCCGACAGTGACATATATGTACGTGTCTTTCTGCACATTAAATCAGTTGTGAGTGGCGCTCTGTCTCGTCTTTCTTTCTTCTCCTGTGTGTGTGTGTGCGTATTGTTTGGCGCCTTTGAATTTAATTATGAATAACTACCAACTAGCCCAACAACAAGTTCTTCTAAGATATATGTCTAGTACAATGGGCCCTTCTATTTGTGTGTCGTCTCCGTGTTTTATCGACCAATGGATTTCACTTGTCGTCGCGAACACCTGTCGCGTAAGGAACATCACCTTCTGCATCAAGAATGGATTAGTTCCAGGCGAAGTAAGTGCTCTCTTCCGTCCGGTGCTACCTTCCTGGGGACATATGAAGCGCACAAGCAAGATTCTGAAGTCTGAGTTGTGGCGCCAAATTCGCCTGCTGGACGACCTCCTTCGCTGTGCTTGTTTTGCGCATTATCCCCCTTGGCTTGCTGGAAACAACATGCGATCTGCCAAGAGGTTGGCCTCCCAGATGACCGAGCACCTCTGGTTGTGCATGCTGAACAGTCTCCTCAAGGTGACAAGAAAGGACAAGAAGATAGGTGGGAGTGGCTTGGTGGTTGAAGGGGACATTGTTTTGCCTGAGAAGGTAGAGGCCGTGCTTCAAAAAGGTCCAAAATTCGGTGTTGAGCCAAATGTGCCCCCGCATGAACTGGTTGCTGTAAATCGTAGAATAGCTAGAAAAGCTGATTCAGAGCAGCAAGAAAAATGTCTACTGGAAGGTGTTGACTGCCTTCTTAAATCTGGCTACCCGAAACCTACTCAACGCAGCGAAATGTTTAGCGGAAATATCGTGTCATTCTTCAGCAAAAATTCTTTAAATCTTCTTCAAGCTGATAAGGAGGGTTGTTTTGTCGTTTTGTCCGATGATAACTTCTCGAAAAAAGCAGATGAAGAATTTTACGCGTGTCCCTGTAAAGTGCACAAAAGTTAAAAACCGTGCAGTATCCATGTGCGAGTGTTTGGGCTTGTCCAGCTTTGCTAAAGAAATCAAGAATACCAAAAATAATGCCCTGAATGTGTTCTTCTCGGTGAAAACACACAAGGTTGGTTTACCTTTCAGAACAATAGTTACGGAAAAGGGGTCGTGGCAGAAGCATATTAGTCTCTACTTGTTCAAGCACTTGAGCAAGCTAGGTTTACAAGACCCGTTTTTTATTTATTTATTTATACAGAATACCCCTAAAGGCCCTCGAGAGGGTATTACATAGGGGGGGGGGCACAGGCAATTGAACAGAATAAAAAAAAAACACAAATATAAAACAAACAACAAAAGCACAAATAAGACACACTGGATGAAATAAGTAAGCAAAAGAATCAAAAGAATGGCGGCGAGGCAAAGAACGAAGATTACTGCATTATTAAAATTATACAAACAGAACACTAATACAATGAATCTTTTTAGTAACAAACCCTGCAAAAAAGGAAGCCATGAACAAATAAAATAACAATGTATGCGAAGAGTTAAGCAGTAGTTATTGAAGATATAAGTTTAAAATATTTATCAGGATCAGTGGTGGTTGCGATATGTGAAGGCAGAGTGTTCCAGTCAGATATTGTGCGTGGTAAGAATGAATGCGCATAGATAAATGTCCTGCGCGTGAAACGTCTAACTTTAAAGGGATGATCGCGGCGGTCAAAAATCGAAGTAGGCAAAGAAAAAAAGTCGTTATGAAGTGATGGATGATGATAAAGTTTATGAAAAAGTGACAGTCGTGCAATTTTACGGCGGAGACATAAATCCTGGAGACCTGCGCGTTTCTTTAAGGCTGTGACTCTGGTGTTACGTGAATAATCGGAGTAAATAAAACGAACGGCGCGGTTCTGCAATGATTCAATGTTATTTATTAGGTAAGATTGGTAAGGGTCCCAAATAGCCGAGGCATATTCAATTTTAGGTCGAATTAGAGTGGTATAGGCATGAGCACGGAGGTGAGGAGGAGCATGCTTTAGGTTATGTTTTAAGAGACCTAATGACCGATTAGCAGATGCAAGCATAAGGTTAATATGGTGGTTCCATGCTAAGTTTGAATGAAGGTGAAGTCCTAAATACTTATACGTGGTGACTAGCTCGAGTGAGCTATTATTTAAGGAGTATGCTGTTTTAATTCGAGACATTCGGTTAGTAAAAGACATCAATTTAGTTTTTGAATGATTAAGTTGCATAAGCCAGGTTGAGCACCATGCTGTTACTGAATCCAGGTCAGATTGAAGGGATTGGCAATCGGTGTTAGAATAAATTTTGCGATAAATTACACAATCATCAGCAAAAAGTCTGATATGGGAAGAAATGGAATCCGGTAAATCGTTGATAAATATTAGGAAAAGTAAGGGGCCAAGCACACTTCCTTGTGGGACGCCAGAGTGTACTTGGCTGAAAGACGAATTGTGGTTATTGACAGTTGTAAATTGAGACCTGGAAAACAGAAAATCTTTAACCCATGCAATGACAAGAGGGTGAATATTAAGCAGTGCTAGTTTCATTAATAACCGGTTGTGAGGTACTCTGTCGAAAGCTTTAGAAAAATCAAGAAATATGGAGTCTACTTGAATGCCAGCATCAATCGATGAATGTATGTCTTGAATGAATCCGGCAAGTTGCGTTTCGCAAGAGTAGCCTTTACGGAACCCATGTTGATATTTAAAGATAATGTTATGTTCTTCAAGATAGTTAATTACCTGCGAGTGAATTACGTGTTCAAGAAGTTTGCAAACAGTGCTAGTTAATGAAATGGGTCGGTAATTTAGTGGTGAGGAACGATCGCCAGACTTGAAAATTGGCACAACTTTAGCTAGGCGCCAGTCCAGCGGAATCACGCCTGATGATAGAGATTGTGAAAAAATAGCGGACAAGATGCGATGAATACCATCAGATGAATTTTTGAGTATTTTGTTATTAAAGCCAAGGTGATCTGATGCTGATGTTGTTTTAAGCTTCCCTAGTAAGGATAAGATACCGGTCTCACTGATAAATATTTCGGACATTGATGTATTAGAAGTGCTGACAGAAACAGGAGGTAGAGGGAGATCTTCACGGGTAAAAACGGATGTGAATGCGTTATTGAAAAGTTCGGCGCATTCGGCCACTGGAACACTGCTGCCTTCCGCGTTGGTAAGAGTAATGTCAGGATGATTAGCGGGGTTTATTATCTGCCAGAACTTCCGTGGATTGTTTGTTAGCATTGCCGGTAGATCATGTGTGAAGAAGTGCCTACGTGCAGATATCAACTCAGACTGATATTCCTTATCACATAATTTGTACCGTTGCCAAGATTCGGAGTGTCTGTTCTTGTCGGCTTGTCTGTAAAGGCGCTTTTTCTTGTTATTAAGGCGACGTAGATGCCTATTAAACCAAGGCGCTGTGTTAGAGCAAGGGATACTGATGACGGGTATGAATCTGTCAATGAGAGTAGCAAGTTTCACGCTGAACAGGTTCCAGTTCGTTTCCACGGAGCGTGACGAAAAATCGTGAAGAAAATGATCAGCAAAGACTGACAACTGAGCGTTTATTTCGCCGAAGTTTGCTCGGTTGTAGCACCTTATTTGTTTAGTACGAGTTACCTTTTTATGGGGCACAAAATTCAGGTTACCCGTGATTATGGAATGGTCGGAAAGGCCTTCTAAGAGCGCAATGTTGGAGCAAAGGTAAGGATCACTTGTCAAGATAAGATCGAGAATATTGGCTGTAGTGGCGGATAGACGCGTAGGTTCAGAAATAAGTTGTTGCAAAGAGAAATCGAGACAGGACTGGAGGAAAGCCTGAGCTTCGGGATCATTGGCAGGAACTGTTAAAGACGACCAGTTAATAGCCGGAAAGTTAAAGTCACCAAGTAAAAGTAAGCTTGAATTCGGAAAACGACAAGTAAGATCGCTTAGTAAATTAGAAAACTGACTTGCGAATGAAGAATTCATGTCCGGAGGGCGGTAAATGACGCCAATGATGGCGACCGTGGGACCACAACTCAACCGAACCCATACCGATTCTATGTACGACGTGACCTCGATAGGCACAGCAGTGAGCACTTTACTGACAGCCAGAAGGACACCGCCACCTCTACGGCCCGTGCGGTCACAACGAAATATGTTGAATTCGGAGTCACAGGCGAAAATGACATCATCAGGAACCATGTCATTTAACCACGTCTCGGTAAGCGCGATGACCGAGGAGCAGCATGAATCAATTAAAGAAGAAAGAGCTACGTTTTTAGAAAGAACACTCCTTATGTTAGTGTACAGAAAACTGACATCGTAATTGGAGCAACGCTGCGCGTTTGGCCGCCCGGGTGGTTTGCCAGCCACTTTACGAGAACTGGAAGAGATGCGTCAGGCAAGGGACACGCGCACTGCGCTACTGGTTTGATCATCCCAGAAATACGAGACACCATTGATAAGCAGTTTATCAAAAGACAAACGGACCTTGTCACCTTCTTTTTTTACTGATTTGGCATACTTCCACAGTTGGCTGCGTTTCTCACGAACCGTTTTCGAGTAATCTCGCGAAATGCTGAAATCGGTATTTTTGAGTTTATAGCCCTTACTCATAAGCGTTACCAAGAATTCTGAAGATGTTTGTGATTTCCTGAAATCTCAGACTGGGATTGGGCGTGCCTTTCAGACGATGTTGTTGATTTATTTTGCTCCGTGCCCCATGATGCCCTATTTACTTCCGTTCGGGACTGTATTGAAAGAAATGATCCTGTTTCCTTTCAGAACTCAGCCGGTATTTCTACTGATAATTTTTTAAGTATGTTAAAGTTTTATATAGAGTCTACTTTTATTTCTTTTGACCAAGGCTTCTTTCTGCACAAGGCCGGTATCTGCATTGCTTCGTGTGTCGCCCCAGTTTTATGCAACATTTTTCTGTCACAAATTGACAAAAAGCTTCTGCAGGTTTTCCCAACTAACCATGTTTTCAAAGTTTTTAGATACATTGACGATTTCTTGATTGTTTTAACTAAGGACGGCAGCTCTAATTTCGCTGGTACAGTAAACAGTGTTTTATCCCTTTTTAGACAACGTGGAAAAGGCTTGGATTTTACTTATGAACTGCCTAAAAACAATCTTTTACAGTTTTTAGATTTAAACATTGAGTTCTGTATGGATCAGGTGTGTTGGGCATATGCTACACGTGCAAAAAAGGGGCTTCTGCCATTCGACTCTTCGCATTCAAAACTAGTTAAAAGAGCAATTGCTTCACTCTGCATTGAGTCTGCTCTAGGGAAGTCATGTGTTCACAAGATGCGACTGAGTTTTGATAATCAATTGGTTAGGCTGGCTTCAGCCGGGTTCCCTGGTTCGGTCGTGACACAGGTTGCCGAAGGCCTCCTACGGAAGTTGAAGAAGAAGCTAGTAGGAGTAGGGGAGGAGGTTCCTCGAGAAGAGGTGAGACCAGTGGCTGTGCCGTACGTGCACAAGTTGGCCCACAACCTGAAGAAGGTTGCGAGTAGGCATGGGGTGCCACTCGTTTTTACCGCCCCCCATAAGCTCGGAAGCCTTTGCTCTCGAATAGCCAAAAGAAAAGAAAAAGTAAAAGAAAGTGGCTGCGGTACCAGGCATGGGCGACCGTTCACGAAATGTGCGGTAGGGGTTGTGTACGAAGTGCCCCTCTCCTGCGGCAGTTCCTACATCGGACAAACCGGGCGATGTGTCAATGAGCGGATCAGAGAACACCAAAGAAATGTAGAACAAAATAAAGATGGCCCCCATTTACCCATGCACATCAGAACCTGCCCGTCACACACTTGTGAACCATGCTTTTCTGATGTGCGGATTTTGGCAAAGAGTGACAAAAGCCAGAGAACTGATAGAAGCATTCCATATCGAAACGAGGGGCAACTTGTGCGTCAGCGAAACGTCGACAAACCTGTATAAGGCTGAAAAAGTGTTTTTTGATCGCTGCTTAACTTCACGAAGCTGAATGTCTTCCTTGCGCATGCGCCGACAGTCACATATATGTACGTGTCTTTCTGCACATTAAATCAGTTGTGAGTGGCGCTCTGTCTCGTCTTTCTTCTCATGTGTATGTGCGTGCGTATGGTTTGGCGTCTTTGAATTTAATTATGAATTCCTGTGGAATGTTGTCTGAAGACATCTCTCATTACTTCCGGGACTGTTCCGTTACTGCTTCTTTTGTTTATCGATTAAAATCTCTTTGCACATCGGACATCACACCATCTGTTTACCCCTCCCTTCTCCAAGACCCTGCGGCTTGTAGTCTTCTCCTTCAAATGGTTCCTCTCATAAGTAGCACAATTTTAATTATTCACGCTGATTTCTAGCTTTCCTTTCATTTCCCTTCCCCAAGTTCTGCACACAGGAGAGCCCCGTGCTCCTTTATTGGGCGTAGGCGCTTTCGTAGTCGCCTGTTTACTGTGCTTGACTGTGTGACTGTGACTGTGTCCTCGACTGTGTTGTGACTTTTTTTTGTGTTGTTTTGTTTTGAATACGTTTTTACTTCTCACATTTTCTTTGCGGGTGGCACTCGGTGCTTTGTTTAGACTGTTACTGTGACCGTGACTATGCTGTGACTTCGGCTTTTTTTATTTTTATTTTTTCCGCGGGCTGCGCGCTGTGCTTTGGCTTTGACACTCGGTGCTTTGTTTAGACTGTTACTGTGACGATGACTAACCTGCGACTTCGGCTTTCTCTTTTTTATTATTATTTATTCCGCGGACTGCACGCTGTGCTTTGGCTGTCTGCATGTGACTAACTTTTACGGTGACGTGCCTTTTTTTCCCTCTTCTTTTGAGTTTTTTTTTCTGTACTGCTCTGTTTTTCTCTTTAATTTTTTTCTTGTTTGGAACTTTTACTTCTTTTTCATTTATCTTTAATTGGTCCTAAGCCTGGCAAAGCTTTGCTGGCAAGCTTTGCACGCTCTCTTTCTTTTATGTTTTTTTAACCTTTTCTGAGAGGACCAATAAAAGGGTAAAAGGGTACCAGCCCGTGTCACCGCCATCAGTGAGTTTCCACCGCCCAACACCATCCGACAACTGCAGGAATTTCTTGGCCTTGCCAACTACAACCGGCGCTTCAATACTACAGCCTCTGCGCCGCAATGCTACAGCCTCTCCACGAGCTCCTGTCGGGCCACAGAAAGCCGACCGCTCTTGTCGCTTGGACCGATATCGATGACTGCGCGGGTTTTCGACATCATAGAAGCGGTTTAGCGGCCTTCAGGGTTCGGGCCGATTGTTTCCCGCGCAGGCGCATTGCTGGCGGCAGTGGCATGCGTGAGAGCCTAGCCACCGACTGTGCTACCAGCAAAGGGGAGCAGAGGAGCAGGGGGCTGGTACCGCGGGGTGGAGTCGAACAACGCGGCCGGCGTAAGCTGTGCTACAGCGCTCTATACACAATCTGCCTGCCAAGGCCGACTGGGAATTCGAGAGAATTCAAGGTTCTGGCAACAAAAGCTGGAATACCTGCTAGAAAGTCATTCCGGACTTTTCAAGGATGAGCTAAGGACAATCACGGAAGAGCGGGCTGTGCTTGTCCTTCGCGAATGGTCGCAGCCGAAGTTTGCAAAGGCACAAAGAGTTTCATTTGCTCAAAAAGATGCTGTAGAAGCTGAACTTGCGAAACTGGAGAAGCTTGGCATCATAACGCCTGTTGCTACAAGCGAATACGCACGCCCTTGGTACCGGTAGTGAAGGGGAATGGAAGCCTTCGGCTGTGTGACGATTATAAGAACACCATCAATCCCTGTCTGGAAATATACCCCTGCTCGCTGCCTCGGATAGATGACCTTCTAGGAGCTTTTTAAGAAGGAGAGTAATTTTCCAAAATCGACCTCAGTAAGGCCTACTAACAGGTTGTTATGGCGGAGAGCTCCCGGAAGCTACTGACGCTAAAGACACTCAAGGCTTGTACACCATGGACCGCCTGCCTTTCTGCATTTCGTACACCGCAGGAATATTTCAAAAATTATAGATAACATGCTGAAGGGATTGCAAGTCGTCAGTTACTATCGTGACGACATTCTGGTTACAGGCAAGACAGAGCATGAGCACTTCAGCAATTTGGTAGCAGTCTTGTCGAGATTGCTAGAACGTAGTGCCTGTACCCGGCGTGATAAGTGCTCCTCCTTTGAACGAGAGCTCCGTCATCTGGGCAATGTTCTCAACCCCAATGGTGGTTGTGCATCCCCCGAGAAGGTATCGGCAATGCTAAATGCGCCGGCTCCAAGGGACAAGCTGAAAGTGCAGTCATTCCTTCAGATCATCAACTACTACGGCAAGTTTGTTCAGAGTCTGTCTACTCTGGCGCACCTGTTCTACAGGCTGCTGAAGCAAACAGGATGGTCGTGGGGTGAGTACTGCCAGGTTGCTTTCCAAGTGTTAAAAGCAGCTATAGCTTCCCCTCCAGTTCTAGCTCATTTTGATCCGAAGCGACCCCTTCAACTCGCCTGCGACGCATCTCAGTATCGCATAGGCGCAGTTCTTTCGCAGAGAATGACAAATGAATCGGCGCGACCAGTCACCTATGCATCCCGCAAAAAAGCAATTTTCGGCCCGAAAACCGGCATTCCCGCGATGGCAGCGGCGCGCATGCAGCGCTGGGCGGTGATGTCGTCCGCCTACATCTACGCCCTTGAGTTCAGGAAATCAAGCGATAACCCGGAAGCGGATAGGCTACCGCGGTTGCCGATCGACAGCAATGAAAAAGAAGCGGCAGAAGAAAGCAAGACTTCCTGCTTGCTTCGTTTAGAAGAGTGGCCCGTCACAGGCCCGTCACATCGCGCTGGCGCGCTGGCGCCAGTGGTTACGCGCTGGCGCGGTGGCTCAGTGGTTACGGCGCTCGGCTGCTCACCCGAAAGACGCGGGTTCGATGGCGGCCGCGGCGGCTGTATTTCGATGGAGGTGAATTGCTCGAGGCCCGTGTACTGTGCAATGTCAGTGCACGTTAAAGAACCCCAGGTGGTCGAAATTTCCGGAGCCCTTCACTACGGCGTCCCTCTGTGTCGCTTTGGGACGGTAAACCCCAATAACACAAACGAATAATATTTTGAATATGTTCACCCTCAGGTTCGGCGTCAGGTTCTCCCTCGGCTGGAAGTTCGAGCAATGTTTTCCTTATTTTGCTGAGAATGGGAGCATTTGACGCTTAATAAATGAATCAAGTGGGCCATTATTAGGAAAGACAACGTAATCTCCTTACTCTTGTGCACACTTCACACTCGTGCAGTGCGGGGAGATATGAAGCCGGTAGTGAATAAGGAAGATCCAACCGCAGCGTAGCAGCAGGTCTTCGTATTAATCTCGAGCGCGTGAGTTTTTTTGACGTGCAGTTGCACTGTATATAGCCAACGTAACGGTCATGCAGGAAAAGGAGGAATTTTGTTGCGAAAGCAACACTACTGGAGTCCAGCTCGGCTCGTAGCGTATGCTCGTGGCGGTGCGGCTACCAAACGAGCTTGAGTCGCCGTTGCCTAGCAACCTCTTCAGCTGCGCTCCAATCCGAGTTACTTACCCGAGTAAGCTCGGTTAAGTTCGGTCAAGTTCGGAGCAGTGTCGCGCCAGTTGCGCGAGAGGTTGCTAGGGGAGGGCAACGTGGGTCGCACAATCCTTGCTGGTGGCTGTGATGGAAACACCCGCCTGCCAGTGCAGAAAGTTGGGCGAGTTGGTAATACATGTTGAACTTAGCAAAGCGCAATAAAAAGACAGGGACAAGAAGAAGAAGAAGCACGCAGGACAAACGCTTGCATCAACTAGTTCTTTACTCGGGAAAAAACACATATATACAGATACATAGAGGGCGGAAACAAATTATTAACGAAGCAATGAATCGGCTTTATCACATGTGTTTAGCGTGAACAGGTAGCGTGAACAAGTGTGTTTAGCGTGAACAAGCACGCAGGACACAAGCGTTTGTCCTGCGTGCTTCTTCTTCTTCATGTCCCTGTCTTTTTATTGCGCTTTGCTAGGTTCAACACCCACCTGCCAGTGCAGTGGCGCACCTCTTAGCCACTGCGCCACTGCGCCACAAGGCCTATGAGAGACTCCCAGCGATCTATGAATGTAAAATAGAGAATGACCTCCTGCATATAAGGGAATTAACCCACTACGCCATCGCGTCATACCGTTAAGGCGAAGCTTAAATGCTCCCTCCAATTGAAGAATGAACACCTGCGTTCGCCCTTCTCCTCGCTTTAACGTATACGTTAAACCCCCACCAATTTTTTGAAATCCCACCATGCCCGTCTTCTCGGATGCCTCAAGGCTACTTCACTAGACTGGCTGCCTCCCCACGTCGGGCCAACTTCGCGGCACGCGACCCGTGCGGCGCTCGCGTGCGGCGCGGGTGCATGGCAGAAGCGAGGCGAGCGTCTCGCGAGGCGCACGCCATAAAGCGAAAGCCGAAAGCGGCAGCTTGCGGCCAAAGCCCTCCTCCATATATAGGTGGAAAAAGGAGAAGGAAATGATGGTCATGGCGAGCGGAACGGCGCGGACGGCGATAAGGCCGCATCCCTGCACCGCAGAAGTAAAGCCACACAGCGCCTCCAAAGAGGAACAGGACTGGCCTCGACTGGCGCAGGTGAGACGCAGTGGATGGCCGAAAAAGAGAGCAAAAAAAAGTACGGAGAGAATCGACACCGGGCGGTCCCTCTCCTTTCGTGTGAGCAGGAGAAAGGGAATCGCTGCTGGCTGCTTACGTGCCTACTCTGCGGCTCTATTTTTTTCTCCTTGCTTCTGTTTTGTTTCCGACTGAATTTTACTGCATGGAGCAGTTCAGAAACCGACTGGATTATATTTTGCCAGTGTTATCGGCGCCGCAGGCACCTTACTCTATTCCCCACCTGTTTTTCTCCGTGGTGCTTGAGAGAAAAATAATGATGGCACACAGACATACCAGGACGCCTAAGTATAAGACCGATCAACGAACTCGAGAAAGCACGACAGTCAACAGCGTACGCACGGCGCGCATAAAGGTAGCCGGATTTTTCTTTTGCCTTAAGATTCTGTCCAGCACATAGAGGTGTACAAACTCCTGTTCGCAACAATGTGGCACGAAAAAAAAATGTTATTCGCGTTTCTTCCTCAGTGTTTGCAGCGTCACTTCGTCACCGTCTCCCTTTTCTGGCTCGTTTTCTTCAATTGGGCCGCAGCCGCGGACGCAGATCAGCTGCAGTGCACCAAGTACTTGGATGTGCGATCTGGGGCCCGTTCATTACCTGCCTCAGTCGGAAGCCTCGCTCAGGGCCTTCTGCATTTCTCTCTGTTTTCTTAATTTTCTGGGCAGCTAGCTGAGATCAGCCCTCTTCTCTACACATGTATGTCCACAAGAGGAAGAAACGTCTTCATTCCCTGTTTTGTTTGCTGGTGCACTCAAACAAGAACCAGCTTAGCGAGAAAGGGAATGGCAAAGTTGAGTGAAACATGAACAGGACGGGAAGTTTTGCCTCAGCCAGGTGTTAATTCTTTCAAGCAGGTTCTCGTAATGTAAAGCTGGCTTTAAGCCATAGGAGCCGAGCTTATTGCAGATAAATCGAATATAACAGACCATTTCTATAAATACTTCCAATCAGTATTCGCAAGAAAACGTGCCAGAGCGACGCGCACGACGAAGCACATTCTCGTGAAACTTCTATCGATACTATCGGATTTACTCAGAGTGGCGTGTTTCAGCAGCTGATACAGTTGGATTTTGTGCTCGAACAAATAGGACTTATGCACGGATAGGGCTTATGCTGCAACAAAACCTAAGTTGGAGTGCTCACATTAAGACGGTGGTCTCAGGCGTCACTGAAAGGCTGTGCACGTTAAGACACAAATTAAAACACTGCAGGTCAAAGACAAAACTAGTTGCCCATACCCCCACTACTTTAGTGTGCCGACGTTGTCTGGGACTGGCATACTAAAACAAAAATCAACCATATTGAGGGAGTGCAATGTAAAGCTCTCCGATTTATCTATAATGCCTACGGTAGGCACAAATCAGTCTCCTTACGCTATCGGCCCTTCCACAGCTCGAGCAGCGCCGCAAAACGCACCGCCTAAATCTGCTGTACAACATCACTGATAGCATTGCCAGACTGGATTTTAATGATTACGTCCAGTATAATAGTACAACACCTACTCGACGTAATCATTCAAAAACACGTTTAACGACTCAATGTAAAACAAATTCATATCGCCATTCTTTTTTTCCGCGATCCATCCTCCAATGGAACGGACTGCTTTCCGACGTTACCGAATCCGAATCAGATGAAACATTTTTGCTTTCTTTGCACCCCTGCAAGCGGCAGTAGTGCGTGTAATGTTATATTCTCGTGTGAATCATCGGCGGTGGTCCCTTATCTTTTTTGGCAATTGCGCAGAAGTTTTGTAAACTATGCACAGGCCTCGCATCCGATGTACCTTCTTGTACTTTTGCTTCTGTTTATTTCTCTGTCAAAACCCAATGTATACCACGTCCGTGCCTATTTTTTTGCTATACGATCTGTGTACTCTGCCCATTCCTTCTTTGGCCGCTAAAACTCGGCTGGCAGTATTGTAAATTAAAATGAAAATTAGACAAAAAGAAAGCTATTGGTCCGGATGGAATATCTACATACTTCTTGAAAATATGTACTTAATGGATGTCTCTCTACTTGGTGATTATATTCCGAAAATCACTAGTAACTCATTGTCTGCCGTAAGATGGCGCTCTGCCATTGTATGCCCGTAATTAAAATTGGTATTCGCACACTTAAGAACAATTATCGGCCTGTGTCACATAAATCTGCTGTAAGGTTATGGGACATGTTATTGCGAAATATGTAATTTGTTTAGAAAAAACGGACTACTTTGTGAATGTCAGCATGGGTTCCGTTAAGGGTTTTTCACAGTGACACAGTTAATTGAGACAATACATGACCTTTCTGACCAGGGGCAGATTGATGTTATTTGTGTGGATTTTCAAAAGGCCTTTAATAAGATTGCTTATGGCAAATTACTCATGAAATTGCGAAGGGCTGGCATTGACTGAGATATCCTGAGATGGATTGAAGAGTACTTGGCTAAACGCAAACAGGTGGTACGTGTTGACAGTTGCGAGTCTGGCTTTTTGGATGTATATTCCGGTGTGACACAGGGTTCTGTGCAGGGGCCACTACTGTTTCTAGTTTACATCATTGACGTAGTAGCTGCTGTTCGAAATTATGTTAAACTAAAACTGTTTCCGGATGATTGCCTCGTTTATGCTCCTGTCACATGTGAAAGAGACCAGATTAACATTAAACAAAACCGGCAGGCCTTTGCACATTGTTGTGAAAAATGAGAAATGAAAATTAACTTCAGTAGGGCACATTTACCCATATAGCTAGCAAAAGAAATGCAATTCTCTTTCAGCATAATATGGCAGGTCGCAATGTGGTTAATTTTAATACTTTCAAGTACCTTGGGGTGTCAATTTGCCACAGTGTAAGTTTGCGCAATCATGATGAAAATCAGTCTAGTTCTTTTGAGCAACCACCATGCTATGACGACCCACGATATGGCGAATAAGGTTTTATTTCAGTTCAGGCACCATGGTAAAGGTCTAACTTTTACTCATGAAATGCCTTCGGTTGACTGCCTGCAGTTTTTAGATATCCACATAATTTTTCCCAACAATGGTGTGTGCTGGTTGTACCGTCCCAGGGCCCAAAAAAGGTCAGTTACCGTATAGTTCGGAGCAATCAAAAACTGTTAAGAGAGGGATTGCTGCTCTGTGTCTAGAGTCTGCCCTCATGAAATCGTGTCCTCACAGAATGCAGGAAAGTTTTAATGATCAGGTCGGCAGGCTTTTATCTGCCGGGTTCCCCTGTGCGATCGTGGCGTCTGTGGCTGAGACGCTACTGCAAAAGATGAAAGGGAAAGCGCGGCAAAGGGCTGAAAGCAAAGCAAGACCAGTAGTCATGCAGTACGTGCACAAAGTGTCACACAACCTGAAGAAGGTGGCGGGAAATTACAGTGTGCCAATGGTGTTTACAGCACCGTCCAAACTGGCAAAGCTATGCCCCCGCATCACCAATCAAGGAAGAAGCACGCTAGGCCCTTTGTGAAATGCGCCGTCGCGGAGTTGTCTACGAAATACCACTGACTTGTGGAAAAACGCACGTAGGCCAGACTGGACGCTGCTTGAACGATCGTGCACGGGAACATGGGTTAACGCTAACAACGGGGGAGGGATCCAATTTGGCAAAGCATTGCCTGGCCTGCAATCACCGTCGGCCGCGGCTTAATGAGATTAGAGTTCTGGGCAAGAGTCGAGATTCAATTGCACGTGAAGTTATGGAAGCGTATTTCATAAGGAAAAGAGGAGAAGCATGCATCAGTGATTTTTCGGTTGCACTCTACAATAGTGAGGTAGCCTTTCTCGATAAGACGATGTAAGTTCAGACCTTGGCATGCTACTGATTGCCACATGATGTATAATTTCGATGCGCATGCTCAAAGTGCATTGCATTTTCATCCTTTAAATATGTGCTTTGCTTTTCGAATAAAATCAGTTGTAAGTTTGCGCTCGTCCCGTAACCTGTCTTGTGTATGTTTCGCGCAACTGCCATGTCTGAAGAAATGATGAAAATGTGTGTGCGGTGGCGCATAGAAAATTGTTTCCTAAGAGGAGAGTTGGGGTGAGCAACGAAAGACGTCAAACTTTTAGCAAATAAATTTCTTATACGCCCTTCCATAGTGTTGGCTCCCCGCCAGAAGATTCTTTCAGCCGCAATAGAAAAGATTCAAAGACTTGCGGTGAGATTTATTTGCTCAAAATATAGAAACACAGATTCGGTAACGGAGATGTTAAACTCATGCAGACTAGAATAATTAGAAAGACGACGTCAGAAGCAGAGATTAAAAATACTTTACCTAATCATTTACGCTAAAATTAATATTAATAAAGAAATATATCTGCAACCTCCAGGTAGGCTTAGCTCCCGCCTTCATCACCACAAAGCGATTCAGCCATACTTGACCCGAACAAACATCTTTCGCTGCTCTCCTTTCCAGATGCTACTGAGCACGGGAATAAACGGCCCGCTCGTGTTGCTGAGCCTTCAGATGTAACGGCATTCGTGCATGCACGTGGTGACTCTCTCTAGGCGTGGGAATCCTGTTGATGTGTGCGTAACTGACTTTCAAATATTTCTTTTTGTATAGCAGGTGGCCGTACGGTGGTGTGCATTGCGATGCGTTTTTATGCTCTTTTGTACAGCATGCTCTAAGAAGCTTGCCCATTCTTGTGTATATATGCATTTTTTTCTTCTTCATTTTCCCTCCCTGTATTTAATCTCAAATGAGGGTTGACGGTATTCATAAATAGAATAAAAATAATACCAGAGTTTGTTGCTGTCGGAGAACAGGTGAATCATGTATAGCGCCTAATAGTTAACTTTGTATAACGATTGAAGTTAGACGCTGAATTGCAATTAGTCACTTGTAGCTGGCATTACTAATACGCATATTACTTTTAAGTGGTTGGAAAGCGCCGTTAGTTTGGCTCCAGTGGCCCAACTTGCCATCTCACCCGCTGGTAACAACCGTGCGCCTGTGAAGCGAAGGGACCAACGCAGACGCGTTAGTCAGCTCCGCGTTCCACGTGATCTTTTCTGTCCGCCCCGGCTCGACGAGCAAGCTGCCACCGCCGCAGCCAGGGCGAGAGAGAAAGGGTAACTTCACATCTTCGGTGCCTTGGTGCTTCACCGGCCCGTGGTTTCGAGGCGATAGTGCTAAGGGTCCCGACTAGCGGAAAACTCGGCGTCTTCGTCGTCCTCAGCGCGGCCGCAAGTGGGCCACCCAGGTCACGTGACCTTCTGACGCTATCACAACCCTCCCACCAAATTCTGAGCAAACTGTCCACCTTTGGCAGGGGGCAATTAATTATTGGTTGCGGGAGGTCGCTCGCGAAGACCATGCTGCGTCTCACAAGCACAACTGTTCTAAACAGCCACCTGCCGAGGCAGTGGCGCATTGCTTAACCGCCACTGCGCCAGGAGTATAATGAGGACTTCCAGGGATCTACGCATGCAAAGTAGAGAATTACGAATTTCGCATGGCAATAGTGGGCATTCACACATCACCACTATCGCGTCGTGCTGTTAAGGCTGAGGTAAAGGGTACCCTCAAGTTTTCGGACAAGCGCGCGAGATGGGAAGATTTTGCGGGGCCACTCCGCCGATGGTATTGGAGTTTTCGAAATTCCGAGCTGTGGTATATGGCTACAACTGACGACCAGCCACAGATGTTTAATTCTAACTAGATGCTCCGCTGTAATACCCATCAAGTTAAGTATAGCAATCAAATTTACCTACTGACTAGATAAAATTATTACCTGCTTACTGAAGCGCGCCACGACAGGCAGTGCAGTGCCGCAGAAACCGTTTTAAAATCTCGAACGCGTTTTACATATTAGTGCGCGCACTAGCGGAAACACGCGGTCATTGATATGTGACCTCAGCATGCGTCATGATTTTAGAAGTATTTGATTATCCCACTGATACTAACCCCGAATGACTAATATTATTTTTTTCTCTCAGCCTTGAACAAGCAACGAGGGTTAATTGGTTTGTTCATAGAAGGTTGCGGCCAAGAATTACACCAGGGTGGCCAAATCATGTTCTACTGAGGGAGGTGGTGGAGTAACACATTTATTTATACTATTTACACAAAAGGCAGTGCTTGGACCGGACCTGAAGGGCCCTGCCCTCACAATCACTAGGAGGGATCCCTAGTCCGGGACCCCTGTGGCCTCCGCGGCGGCCCGGGCTCTTGTCACCAGGGCTAGTTGGTCCTGGAGAGTTGAGCAGCCGAGCAGGGCAGCCTCCCAGTCCTCTCGGGTGGGGTGGGGGTGGGGTGGGAAAGCAGGATTGGCAGGGCATGCCCACACCATGTGATACGTGTCCGCCAACACTTCCCCACAGTGTAGACACTTGCCCGAAAAGGCCTAATTGAAATGTTTGTTTAAGCACTGCCGGGCACAGTACCGTGTTGGTGTAGAGGCGAAGAAGCCAACGCTCTTCCGCCTTCTTGAGGCCTTTACAGGGGAGTGGATATCGGCCGTGAGTGGTTTGATACAGGAGAGCGATCTCTGAAAAGTAATAGCGGAAAGTAATAGCGAAAAGTAACATCATGGAGGCGGCTGGCGCGTATCAGGACTGATGCCCAAGAAAAGCGATTTCATTTGAAAGTAATGTGATAGACGGCGCACTGACACAACTGTGATCTTTCTTATTGATGGTAAAAGCTGCCCGGATTTCCCAAGCATGCTGGCTAAAATATTTTTTGATGATGCGGGATTTGTCAAGCAGGGGAGAACATTTGCATTTGGTGCTGTGAATGATTAAGCTGAAGCCCATAGTGACATTTTGAGAATTAGTGTGCTGCCCCAACCTATCTTCGTGTTTGCCCTACATGCCTTCGTGTTGGCCTTTCTTGTTTGCCATACATCTTCGTGTTTGCCCTACGTAAGACCTGCCACAGGAAAGCGGAATTTGTAGACAACGTTTTTCTTACACTGCACAAATGGATTCTGGTGTTTTTTCTTACATTCATTCTGTTCAGTCTCTTCCCTATTCACACGTTTGCACAGAGCACCAAGTTTGTTCGGGGCAGAAAGAATTAGTGCACTGCACGAGCTCGGGCCGGCCAGAAAGCCCGGGCCCGGCCCGGCCCACGGGCTGGGCCGGGCCGGGATATGATTTGTTTTGCCGGGCCTGGGCCGGGCCCGGGCCTGAAGTTGCGGGCCCGGGCCGGGCTCGGGCTTTAAGCGGCGGACCCGAGTCGGGCTTGGGTCCGTACAGAGACGGCTGGTGCCCGACTATTCATTCACTATTGTAGAGCGGAGTACACAACTGCGGCATTGGAGCAGCGACACGGATGAGCTATGGGTTATAGTACGCGCTGAGAAAAAAAAACTAAGCTTTACTACTTGACTTATTTATTTCCTTATTTCGACGCCGCGGTGGCTTAGTGGTCAAGGCGCTTGATTAGTGAGCTGGGGAACGAGGGTTTGCTCCTAGCCTCGGCGGCCGCCTTTCTGTCTAGGCGGCCAGCATGACAGCCACGTACTTTGCAGTATCACTACTCGTTGAAAAAACCCATGTGGTCGAAATGATCCGGAGCACTCTGCTTCGGTTTCTCTCACAGCCTGACTCCCGTTGGGCCCTTAAGCCCCAAAAACATAGCGTTTATGTTATAGCTATATTTTTTTCGTGTGAGAAAATTCACAAAGTAAAGCGCATTTGGTTTTCATTTTGATCAGCTGACCGGAACGTCTCGTAAATGAAATAGCCACAAAAGCTCGCGACAGTTTGTAAATCTCATCTCATAACCACATCTATCCCTCCTCGCTTCTTCAGCCTGGTTGTCATGACTAGTGTTTTGCCCTGTAAGTTATCACGTGGTTCGCGCGTTATCTTCTGCTCCACCAGTAAGAGTAAAATTCAGCCGGTCTTATTACACAATGATCGTTCGTCACCTCAAAACATACCTATACACTATTAGAAATGCATTCGGGAAGAACATATTAGTTTACGACGCTTATAGTCTTCAAAACACACACCGTGAAATACTCAAGCCTTTTAGCATTTCGTTTGTGCTGGAAGGCGACCAGTTCGGCTATGAGTTCAACCTGTGAGATCGCGTTCACTAAAATTGTCATCCCACTGCTTGCTAGGTAGCTTTAATGTTTATACTTCCGGGCGGAAAAATATAACTGATTACAATCATGGGGGAATGCAAAGTAATCTGTTACGCGCGTATGCAGCCCTTATTATTTGGCTCTCGGAACTTCCTAGATTATCTTAGCGCACCAACACGAGATCACTGTCCAAAAGACGGGCACGGCGAGCACCACTCTTAATCACTTCCTTCTGGGTTAAAAAGAACCAACTTTCTGCAAGCTAAACTGTTTTCAGAACCTTTGTCGGCCAGTTTCTTATCGGTCTAGTAGCAGTCTACTTCTCAGAGTGAGCAGTATATCTCAAGCGTAACTGTGAAACGGGCCGGGCCGGGCCCGGGCTGGGCTTCACTCGAGGATTCACGGGCCGGGCCGGGCTTGCTAGAGCGATAATTTAGCGGGCCTGGGCCGAGCCCTGGCTTGAAGCCGCGGGCCTGGGCCGGGCTCGGGCTTCTGGTCTCGGGCCCGGGCCGGGCTCGGACCTCAGATTGAGGCCCATGCAGTGCTCTAGAAAGAATTACACAAACTACAACCTTAGCACCTATCTTCTTGAGCATGCGGAACACACCACGCACATCCGCGGATTTCCTGAGCAAGTTTTTCTGCCAGGTTGTGCAGCAGGTCCTACAGGAAACCAGCCGATCTGAGCCGGCTCACCTGCCAGCTGAAGCTGGTGAAGATTCGGTGTTGGCAAGATCTGTGCAGGGCGTTTTTGAGTGCGGACGCGGCGATACCTTGTGTGATAAGCTTCGAGTGCGCGGAGGTGAACGGCAGCATGCTCTTCTGCGAGCGGGGTGAGCACTGCCAGCAGATGGGACCAAGGGAACGCTGCAGCAAAAGATCCTGGAAGCGAACCTCGTAGCCTGTGGAATGTTGAACCGTTATGGAGAAATCTATTAGGTGCACGGAGAATTCGGAGATGATGAGAGTGATCTCTTCAGAGGCGTTTTGGTGCGGGGAGCTTTTGAAAATTACCAGATAATCGTCAAAATATGTGAAAATTTTGTCCTGTGTTGTGGTCACCAGACTGGCTGCTAAACTCCTGTCATATCGGGCACGTGGCAGGTCGCTCCGCACTGGTGCAAGGTAGGAGCTGATGCAAACACCTTTCTTTTGTGTATAGATTTGTCCTTCGAATATGACCAGGGACGGTAAGAGATCCAAGGTCAATAGCTCCAGGAATGTGCCAACGCTGCATCCAACGGCGTTCTGGAACTGCGCACTTCCGTGGTTGTCGATGCCGTCAGTCATGGCAGGCAACAGCTTTGCAACAGCTACGGGTGACCGAAGAGGAGGGCTCCGCGAAAGTGAGGAAGACGGCGTTTTGTCTCTTGCCCTTTGCTAGTTTAAACAACACCTGTTGGCTGGGAACCTCTGTCGCGTGTCTCGGTTGGCTCGGGCGCGTGCGTCCTGGAGGCTTCAGTGAGCCCATGCGTGTCTCCAGACGAAACCAGTTAGTGAGCCCAAATGATTCGTGAGTCAAAAAGAGAGATTCCAGATGAGCCGTGAGTAGAAATTTCTGAGTGAGACCAGATGAGTCGCTAGTCGAAGTTAGTCATGAGCAGTAGCGAGTGACTGAGCGCGAATAAGCGTGGAGTCGGAGTCCAAACTAGTTTCGAGTTTAATTAGTTCATGAGTTCGAACATGCCCGGGGCCATTGAGAGCCTGAGTTGTGCTGAGGACATAGGTTGGTCAAACTTTTGTGAGCCAGCCTGAAGGCGCACTGTGGATTTTGCCCAGGTATGGTCACATATTTAAATCTTTCCAACTGCGTTTAGTTTTTGTTGTCCACTTTTGGCATATACGTGCTCTTTTAAAACGCAGCTCTTTGGCGCCCGTTTCTGCGTTTTGCGGTGTCGGCGTAACCGTCGCCGTTGTGTGTTGTAACCAGCAGTGGACACCTTAGTCGCACTTCAAGCTGCGAAAGCAACGGAGCGGGAGCTTAGAAGCAAAGGAAAGACGCATAACTGCCCTCTTGGAACAGTGGAAACCTCAATCGTGCTTTAAGCTACGTGGCGGTAGTGAGAGATGTGCGCTGCATGCGTTGGCACTGACAGCGTTGTGCCATTTTAAGGAAAGAAAGTGCGCATAACTGGCTCCTTGGGTCAGTAGACGCCTGAATCACACTTATTGTTACGTGGGGTGTTGAGAGAGAGAGAGAGAGATGTTGGCTGCAAGCATTGACAACGTTGTGCCAGAAACGTGGCACTGAAGCCATAGCCCGTCGGCGTTCATTGTGTTCATTGGCGCTGGGGTTGATAGCGTTTTACACTGCGATCATTTTAAGAAAGAAAGTGCGCATAACTGGCTCTCTTGGTCAGCGGACGCCTGAATCACGCTTATAAGTATGTGGGGTGATGAGAGTGAGATGTGTTCTGTATGCGTTAGCGCTGACAATGGTGAGCGAACTCTCGCAATCAACCATTAACTGCCACCTGCCAAGGCGGCAAAGTCGATGGGGAGCTTAATGTACATATAAAGACAAACATGAATTTCTCACCACTTATGCGGGAGAACAGCCGGTTTTTCTCGCTCGTAACGCCTCCCACGGCTGAGAAAACCTCGCGAAATACTTGCATAGACCGCGTACTTGAGAACCAGGCATTGGTGCAGCCCGTCGAGCATTTATCCATCTATTCCTCTGACCACAAAGCTTTTTTCATGACAATCAAGAACGGTTAGTGGAGTGTTTCTTTAAGAAGAAAAATGCTTGAAAAATAACAAGTTGTCTGTAATTGTACATACATGTCTTCCTTTGATTCCTTGTCTCAATCTATCGAAAAGCTGAAACAGCTGATAAACTGCGCTCAAATTTCGCATTAAGAAGCATCGTAACCGTCGGCAATTTTTTAATGATTTCATTCATAAATCAGCGCCGTCCTGCCTTGTGTCTTGAGGTCTACACTTTTTTCATTCTCATTCCTTCCGAGCTTTCAGCCAGAATCCTTCAAGCCATGCTTTTTTATCCGGTCTTCAGTGAAGTTAGCTCACACCTATAATCGTTATAATGGGTTCATTGTACTCTATCACACTATCAATCACACTATCAGTGTATATGTAGCCTTTATAGATTACCAGAAGTTTTTTGAAAACTCCAAACTTCAGCAGTCATGCAGGCATTGCAAAATGTAAAAATACTGCTGCACAGCTACCACAGCCCTTCAGAAATCCAGCAATAAAACTCCAATAAGAAAGGGTCCTAGATAGGGAGACACGATCTGGCCAATGCCACTCACCGCGTGGCGTGCAACTGTCGACACTCGACTGTGGCACCACCGCTGTTTGCCTGCGGTTTGCGTCCGGTAGGTTGAAGGACGTGCAGTTGATAATCCCCGCCATGTTTTTCCTGCTCAGCGCGCAAGCTGGCGCGTAAGGAGCATTTCGCCGTCGGTGCTTCCCGACATCCATGTAGCCGTGGCTTACGCTCGCATTCGCGGCGACGCGCGAGCACATCTTGGCCAGAGTAAAGCGACTCAGTGACAGCGCGCTCACGAGCCTTGCACCGCGTGTTCCGCGCCGCGCGGTTTTCACCTGATGCCGGGAAGGTATGCTCTACACGCGATATCGAGAAATGAACTGGTAACAGCCAACTAGCCGTGTGAAAAAGTAAAAATTCCTCGATCTGTGCGTGGCTTCATTGACTTCAATAACACGATCTGCCTTCATAGTGGGCTGTGAACTATATGCATCTTCAGCGCGAACACAATCAGGAAAAAGATGCAGATAGGACAGAGCGCTCTTGTGCTCTGTCCTATCTCCATCTTTTTCCTGGTGGTGTTCGCGCTGAAGATGCACATGTTTTCATTAACTGCTCACTTTTTATGTATGCGTAACATACGCTCTAAACAGAAAAGAGAAAAAAGGCTGTCCTCTGGCGCACTCCCTTTTATAAGCAGGAGTGTGTTAGAGGAGAGCTTACTCCCTTTTTATTCCCATGCATTCGTATTGCACGGAGCAGCCCATGTCGACACCAATGCCGCTGTAGCCGTCATCGCCAGGCATGTGAGTGTCACTGTCCATTGTACGTTCTTCTGAGCGTTTGCTGGACAAAAAGTAGATATTTTCTTTTATTGTTCAGAGAGAGGGGGGCTTTTAATGAACAAAAGAGGTGTTAGGAGCTGTTTGGAAAGCGCTGACATGCTAATATAGCTTGGGGAGTGGTTTTGGGAGAGCAAGGGAATGCATCGCATGTGCATTGTGACATTAAAGCGCCACCACGAACATCTTGCAATCGGTCCTTCGAGCTCACTCGAAGAAAGCATAGCCTAATACCTGTATTCCGTTTGGTGTCGTTGGTGTTGTGTGTAATCGCTTTGTGGGCTAAGAAACAAAGAGGGCAATGTCATTAATAAGGATAAGATAGTTAATGGGGCCGGAAAGTTGTACAGAAATCTATACAGCAGTCTTTATTAAGTTGTGCACATGTGCCCTGCGGCATAAGAAACTTATATGTACGTGTGCGAACTGGTCGCGGCTACAAATGCCAGCAAGGCCCGGTATTGAGGCCCATGAGTCCAGATTCAAGTGTCCGGTGGTCGGCTGGGGTGGGAGCCGTCATTCCGAGGCGCCGCATGCGTGCCTCCCGAATTCCGGGGCAAGTTAGAATTAAGTGGTCTATCGTTGCGTCTGTAGCAGAAGCAGGGCAGAAGAGGCAGTTCTGAAGCGGGGTCTGCGATATCCAGCAGGCCCTGACGGCAGGCCACGCTGTGGTATTAAAGCACGCGTGGAGCCGCGGAGAAATTCCTTGTTAGGCAGGACGGCGTCTCCTGCGGTAGTTGCAATAGAGGAAGCGGATAAGGCACTTGCAGTGGATGGGACGCCCTGTCCGCTTCCCTAAGACGGTGCGTCGAGCCCACACAACTCGGACTGGGCATGGATACGATTGTACGATGTTGCACTCATCGACAACAATGGCGACAACAATACAGTAGTCAATGTAATCAGAACATTAATGAGAGAGGCAGTAGTGCACCGCAATGGGATATCCCGCCAGTAATGAAAGAGGAAGTGAAGAAAGCCTTAGGAGCAGTTGCAAAGGGGCAAAGCAGCTGGTAAAGATAAGGTAACAACAAATCTCTCGTAGGACGGAGGGGAGACAGTGCTAGAAAAACTTGCCACCAGGTATATACAATGACTTATGACCTTGCGTATACCAGAAGCTTGGTATACATATTCTTAATTCATCAGAAACGAGACGTCAAGGACTTGAAAAATTACAGACCGATCACCTTGCTTTCTGTTGTCTACAAAGTATATCGTAAGGTATTTCCTAATAGCATCAGCACAACCATAGACTTCAATCAGCCAGATAATCAGGCTGGCTTTCATAAAGGATACTTGACAACAGACCATATTCACGCCATAAATCAAGTGTTCGAGAAATGCGTAGAATATAACCAAGCCCTATATATAGCGTTAATTCATTACAAGAAAGCATTTGAATTATCTGAAACCTCAGCAGTCATGCAGGCATAGGAGAATAAGGGTGTGGACGACTTTCATGCGCAAATACTGGAAGATATCCATAAAGACTGCACAGCCAACGTTTATAGATCTATAAACGTTGTGCACAGCTACCATAGTACTTCATAAAGTCAATCATAAGGTTCCAATAAGGAAGGATGTCAGACAGGGACGCACGATTTCGCCAATGCTATTCACGGCTTCCTTAAAGGAGGTGTTCTGAGGCCTAGATTGGGAACAGTTCGAGATAAGAGTTAATGAAGAATACCTAAGCAATGGGCAAGTCGATGACAACATTGCCTTGCTAAGTCACTCAGGACATGAACTGTTAAGCATGATCAATTAATTAGACAGGTAGACCAGAATGGTGGCGCTAAAAATTAAGACGCAGAAAACCAAAGTAATATTCAACAGTCTCTGAAGGAAGCAGCAGTTCTCAATTGGTAGCTACGCGCTGGAAATAGTAATTTAATATGTCTACTAAGGTCAGGTAGTGGCTGCTTATCTTTGTCATCAGAGGGAAATAACTAAAAAAATAAGAATGGGGGGAGCCCATGTGGCAGGTTCTCTCAGATCATGAATGGCAGTTTACCAATATCCCTCAGCAGAAAAGTGTACAACAGCTCTATCTTACCGGCACTCACCTACGGGGCAGAAATGTGGAGGCTAACAAAAAGGGTACAGCCTAAGTTAATGACAACGCAGCGAGCTATGGAAAGAAAAATGATAGGTGCAACGTTAAGAGACCACAAGCGGGCAGAGTGGGTGAGGGAACAAACATGGGTTGGTGACATGCTAGCCCAAATCAAGGGGAAGAAATTGGCTTGGGCAGGGCATGAATGCGAAGGCAAGACGGCCGTTAAGGGTAATGCACTAGATTTTAAGAGAAGGAAAGCGTAGCAGCGGGAGGCAAGTTTGCGGGGATACGGTGGCCGCAGCTGGCAAAGAACAAGGTTAATTGGAGAGACAAGGAGAGGCCTTTGCCCTGCAATGGGCACAGTGAGGCTGATGATGATGCCGTCGGTTTTTGGCGGAAGATGTCAATATTATAGATTTTTTTCCTATTGTGCGCTTTCTCGAAGCCTCCTAGGCAAGTTGTACATGCTGTTCCATGTCTCTCATTTGCTGCATACGCGCAACATGTGAGCATTGAGGTTAAGGAAGACAGTTTTGTGGCTCCAACGAAATAACAACAGGGCGAATTACGAAATTATTACATGTGCGCAACGTAAGGAATGTTTGCGAGTTGGTTTCCGTGCTTGGTAAAGCAGCGCCATCAGAGAACAAAGGCTTCGTGGAATGGAACTCGCAAGGTTCCTTTCCTCCCAGCAGTCAGCGCCCACACCACAATTGGGAGAGAGTCCGAAAAGAAAGCGGACGGCGCAAAAAAGCCTGCAATTAGAGTGCGTCATTAGGCCCGATATCCGCTCCGCCTAGGTGGTCCCACGCCCGAAGCGTGATTTCGCGTTCGGGGCGCCTATCTGCGGGGGCATCTCCGCTTCTCAGGGTGGAAGGCTGGGCAGCCGCATGTGCCCCGGGTAATGACAGCCGCTCGGCGGCTGCGCCAGGGGGTACCCGCGTGTACAAACCGAACGCCCTGATATATCACCCAGGAAGGAGAGGGAGGAGAGCAGTGATATCGGGCATTGCTTAGCAGTGACAACCGTTTAGGCAGTGAATCGAAGGGGGGAGATGGGCGGGTGGCTGGCTCTGAGAGAGAGATACCTTCACTGATAAGCTCTTCAAATGTTCCCGGAAGACTGTTGCAGGCTGCATTCGTGTGCTGTTTTTGGTTTATTTATGTTCCCGCTCCGTAATGGATATTTATTTCCACTCCCTGTGGTCGTAATTGACTCCTTGATATTTGTCTTCCCTCTAATTAACTCAGCTCAACGGGCTGACAGGGTTCCCATGGGCTTCATAGGCCTCTTCTTATCGACAACGTATTTCCTCTCGAAAGAGGATTTGATTTCAATCTACTGCTGTGGATTAGTTTCGCCGCTGTCCTTTTGCAGAACTTTTCGGAGATGCATTGAAAAACTTTAGCGACACGGAATACATAGTGTAAACAATGGATGGAACAAAGGTCATCAACACTTAGCATTACACGAGATCCGGTTCCGCGGTACCGGAACCCGGTGGCATTTACCCACGTTTGAGACAACAATGGCGGGGACGGAGAACTAAGTAGGCCTTAATGCCATCTGCGAATCCGACAGCGCAAAACGTGCTCAAATGAGGCGTACATATTATGAATGTGCGAGTTTGTTAGCAGCTGTTTTTGTAGCGCTGTATCGGCCATATTTTTGCAGTTAACTTATCGTGAAGCCTACTGACGCAACAGGACTTTCACCATTACGCCTACTTGAAGTCGCTCTTACAAAGTAATTTGCAGTTATTACATGGAAGCATTCAGTATTAAAGCTCAAAACATTGGTATTGCCACGAAAAAAAAACATATAGAAGCACAGAGGTGAGGCATTTATTTTTCTTCATTTGTTTACGCCCCTCCCTATATTTAAAACGGCCTGTCTGACAATGTACTAGTGCCCATTGCAAGTCCTTACATCATTGAAAGTGCTCAGGACGAACTGGCGGGCTAGTTGGTTACACATCTCAAAAATTTCAACGAGCGCACGAGAATGAAACGAGGACTGAAAGAAGACACACAACACAAAGCGCTTTGTGGTGTGTGTCTTCTTTCAGTCCTCGTTTCATTCTCGTGCGCTCGTTAAAATTTTTGAGATCATTGAAAGGTATTGGTAACCCAAAATGCTCCTCCGCTACTCCTTCACCGGTGAATGTTAGCAGAGCTGTCAATCATATGCTAGAAATCCGAAGTCCTGTAGTAAAATATTAATTCCTGAAGTTGCGATTTGCACGTTTTCGTCTGTACGGGCTTGCGATTTGGACGCCTATAGGGGTCATAGGAAAGAACACAACACTTAGGTTTGGCCACGGACCATCTCTTCGGAGACTGTAAAAAAGCACAGAGTGAACAAGCCACGAGGAGACAGACTGTGTGCTTTGATGTTGCCTCGGTAAGCCCAGGACCACATTCTTGTCTCATACCTTAAGGAGTGAACTTTTCTTCACTCTGACTATACCACGCCGAAAAACACTGAAACAACGTGACACTACAAGCGCGGACATCAAACTACCATTGTTTTCTTCGAGGCGCATTCTTATACACTCTTTCACGGCTAATGCCGCCGCGGTGGCTCAGTGGTTATGGTGCTCGGCTGGTGACCCGAAAGACGCGGGTTCGATCCCGGCCGCGGCGGTTGAATTTCTTTGGAGGAGAAATTCTAGAGGCCTGTGTACTGTGCGATGTCAGTGCACGTTAAAGAACCCCAGGTGGTCGAAATTTCCGGAGCCCTCCACTACGGCGTCTAAACCAAACCCCATAAACCAAACCAACCTTTCACGGCTAATGGAAATAATGACGGTGACGAGAGAGAAAAACAAGGAGAAAGAACAAAGGATGCAGAGCTAGAACGAACATCCAAATTCATCAAAATCTGTCCTCAGAAGGAATATTTTTGTTTCTCTTGGAACACCACTTTCCGCTCCAGACGCGTAGCTTACCCCCAGCGTCTGGTCACGAAACCATAGAAATTACCTCCCGGAGCATCCTTGTGGTTGTGTTGTTAGACCTGAGGGGGACCTTCGTCCTCTCGAGCAGAAGAATACGCGTTCAGGAAACACATCCCCAGAAAAAACGTTTCTGGATAAAATTCCCCTGGAAAAAATATCCCCGGAAGAAACACCCTGATTTTTGAAGTAGGACGATATGCCCCCAAACGGTTCACCATACGTCCCGTAACCCCCTGTGATTTTAGCATCCGCCTCGCATGCGGGAGCTGGGGGGTTAGATGCCCAGTGCCGCCGGTTACCAAACGGTTTTGAAATGGAAAATAAGCTTTCCCCTTGCCTGGTGCGGTATGCAGTGCGCTCTAAACTGGATACTTGTCCCCGCTGGCAATGTGCCAAACGTAATGGCTGCAGAAGTGCGTTGATTGTGGACCGTTCCTCAAAAGACTAATGCCAGAAGCTGCCCGATGCATACTGCACTCCATTGGTACACGATACGTTTCCGGCACCTACAGGCTGGCAAAGAGAGCTAAAACATAATTACTTTCTGGCGAACTCCTTCCCTTGCCATGTGGAGAGTCCACTCGGCCACTCTTGACAGAGGAACAGTATAAGCAATGCAACATTGTGCGCTAGAGAGATTTCATCCATCGGCTCGGAAGTGACTAAACAACGGACAGATTGCTGTCGTTCCCACCTTCGGTGATGCTGAGACAAACGTAATTGCTGTTCTGGGCGGCAATCAGTGTCAGAATCCCTCTTGAAGTTTTTAGAGTACACCGCCCCAATAAAACAGTGGTAGAGCCACAATCGTTTAAATCAGTGACTCAGGCGGAGTAATTGCCGACAGCTTAGTTTCCCAACGAATTGAATATTTCGGTCATTTTTCTCTTGGGGATCTTTTTTTCTTGAGAGTGCTTCCGGGACGTATCTCCCGGGACATTTTTTCATGCCGGGCGCATTGCATAGCTGAAGCTCTGCCTTCTCAACCTTTCGTTCACGCACCTTCCCGTTTGGCCAACGTAGGCCGTGACGCATGACAGCGATTCTTTCGGCGTAGGCCCCGTAACATTCCGGTGCATAGCGCTGCCACACCTTTCATTGTTCAACCTGATTCGCTTCGAATTTGCTTTGACGCACACAAGCATCAGGTTTTTGTGGCGCTGAAATGGAGCTAGGCGCATCGTGCTTTCACAACTTTCTTTGGCCTGCGCGACGGAGAATGCACATAAGTCACATCAAGAGGTCTTGGCTTTTTTCGCGTTCCCACATTTTCCCTTAACGACAGCCTTAATTTGCTGCAATCACTAAAAGGCTTGGTGTACTGGAATATATCAAGGAACATGTTAAGTCGATTTCTCTTGTTAATGCTAAAAGTGACGAGCTACTAGCCTTGAAGCCTGAGGTAGAAAAACTAAAATTGGCTGTGTGCGAACTTCATACGGGTGTGGAATTTGTCACTGAAAAGTATAACTTCTTGCTGGCTAAGGCAGACTGTCGTGACAGATCTGTGGCAGCACTGAAGGTCCAGGTTTCATCTTTAAAAGAATAGGTATCAGCCCAAGCCTCTGTTATTCAGAAGCTACAGTGCGAACTCAATAATGCTGAACAATACGGTAGAGATGTAACCTCGAAATTCACGGCCTGAAAACATGTCAAAATGAGGACCTGAAATGCACTTTTAATGACTTAGCAGAAAAGCTCAGCATATCTTCCTATCAGCGCAGTCAGCTTGTTGGACAGAGTCGCACCTGTTTTGATAAGGCTTACTTCGACTTCCGTTCGTGATGCCTGGTTATCTGCTCGTGCTAAAAAACTACGTCAGCTCTCTGAAAAGAAACTTGTTCCTGAACTTTTTTCGCGGAAAATCTGACAAAAGATTACCGCGATCTACACAGGGCGACGCGCACGTGGTCCAAGGAGAATAACTTTAAGCTGTTGGGTTCGAAATGGCCGAATCTACCTTCGGCAGAAAGAGGGTGGTTTTTTAATTCGGGTGACAAACTCTACTGATTTCAGTTCACTAGCTTAAACGACTGCTGACGTTTTCTGTATGCTTTAGTACTTCATTATGGCTTCGGATACTTTTCATTTCAGGGATTTCACAGCTTTTCATAACAGTTTTGCAAGCACAAATGCAGATGGTTTCACTCTTATGCACGTAAATATTAGGAGCATACGGAAACACTGGGATCAGTTCGTTTCACGAGTTGTTCAAAATGGAGATGCAGTTGATGTTTGTGTGTTAACGGCAGAAACATCAACTGCCATCAATTGACATCAGGAACGACATCACGCAGAAGTTTTCACTTCCGGGATCCATGATCACTTTCATAGCCGACAAGACAGTCGTGGTGGTGGGATTTCATTAAAACTTGTTAAAACTTTTCGTTCACAGATGCCTTGTTTTCATCCGCTGAATCAGTTCTTATGAACATATGCAGCTCATCATTTCAAACCTCTTTGCTCGCTCTTTATCTTCCGCCCAGCCAAAGCGCAAATGTATTCCTTGATGAACTACAGCATGTCTCTTTTCCGCAGGGTAACAGCTGCATTATTGGTGACGTCAATATAGATTTGCTAAAAACTAAGAAGCAAGTGGTTGTACACCATGAACTTGTGGGCGAGTTGGTCTGACATATCTAGTGAAGCAGCGCTACGGCACAGGGCCAAAGGGGAGAAAGGGACGAACACAACGCTGATGTTCGTCCCTTTCTCCCCTTTCGCCCTGTGCCGTAGCGCTGCTTCACTAGAAGTGGTTGTAGAATATCTAAACATCTTAACTGAATCCCGTATATCGGCAGCTGTTTCTTCTCCTACACGCGTAGAATTCTTGGGTACCTCGCTACTTTCGTCCTCCCTTGATCATGTAAATGTACGCTCCGAATGGAACAATGTTCCCTGGTGAGGGTATCCATTGGGCTCACAGACTGGGGTCTATCTATCAGAGAGATGTCGACCTATCCTGGTGAAATTCGGTTGCCTCAAATTAAGAAGTAAATTTTATCTCAGCGCTCGAAGTTCTAAGGTTCTAAGATAGCGATTAGTGAAGGCTTTTCTCGCGCCACACGCCAGTTCCTCAAAAAGCTGGCTGAGTTCGGGAATGATTCAGGAGAGAAGTATTGATTGCGAGCAAATCGAATTTGCATAGACAAAAATTGCTACGTCTTTCGTGTGACAACCGATGGTGTTTGGGAAGTAGATTTTGCCTATAACCGTTCTAGCACTATAACAGACACCAATCTGTTGTTTTGGACTCCACGGATAATACCACGAGTGTGTCATGCGCTGCTGGTAGTTCACCGCAACAGCGACCTTCACGCCCAGTCGCAAAGCTAGTTTCATGTCTTTTTTGCAATGCGCGGAGTGTCCGTAACAAAAGTGATGATTGGTCTTCAGTTATTGATGCGTGTTTAGGCGACATTGTGATCGTAACCGAATCAAGGGTCTCGAGTGCTAATGCAGATGATGAAATCTTTGAAAAATAAAGTGTTCTCAATTTTTTTCATTGTGACCGTATCTTGCGTACTGGTGGCGGGGTACTGATCGCTGTACGTGACTGTCTGAGATCTTGTGTTTGAGATGCTGCTTCCCCGTTAAAATTTTTGTGTGCACGTGTCACCCTCGGGTATCGTGTTTTATTTTTTGCATGCGTTATCGCGCACCCACTTCGGTCATCTACATGATGCACTGATCTACATGATGTCTTAATTGAAGTAACTGTCCGGTTCCCTCCAAGTCCACTGGTGATTTTAACTTTCAACTGGCATTAACAGTTTACTGGCATGACTCTCCTCCTACATCTGATGGTTCATCCGAGTGCCTTGTCTTCATCAACCTTCACCTGGATTTTAATTTTAAGCACCCCTATGTCATAATTACTACCACTCCTCAGGTTGCCTCCTGTCTAAAATATAAGCGTGGTACAAGTGATTATTGCCTCATTTTGTTTAATTTTTTTTATTTATTCCAAGAAACAGTACACAAACAGTTGGTTGGACCCATGGCCTTCACGGCTAGTGAGGGGTCCAAATACATTTATTTCTATTTTTCAAAAGCTTTCGACTTGCTTAACCATGACGTGCTGCTGCAAAAACTGGAACACTACGGAATTAGGGGAGTCACTTTGTCTCTGCTTGAATCATACTTAGCTCATCGCAGAAAAATGGTTTCTCATAATAACAAGTTATCAGCCTTGAGTCACTTTTCTCTGGTGTTCCTCAGGGCAGCATAATGGGGCCCTTATTATTTCTTGTTTACATTAATGACATCTTTTTTACCCCTGCCGTTGACCTTGTGGGCTTTGCTGATGGTATTACAGCACTGTTGTCGGGCAGCACTGCAGCCGAATTATTTTCGCGAGGCAATAAGTTTCTGGAATATCTTCACCAGTGGTCAAGAAGTAATCATCTAAAAGTTAATTTTGAAAAACCGAAGGCCGTCTTGTTCCGAACAAGAAACAAAACTGTTCACACCAATTTCACCCTGTCACTAGGAGGCAAAACAATTGCAGTCGTGAAAAACATAAAATGCTGAGGAGTTATCTTATCAGAGTGTCTCACCTGGGACGAACAGGTCAATCATGTTCGGAAACAGCTCAATCGCTTCAACGATCTTATTTGCCAACATAGGGACACACTTCCGTCTCGAGTAAAGGTCCTCATTTATCAAGCATTCTTTCTCCCATCACTGACTTACTGTCTACAGTTTGGGGAACGACGACCCAGCACAACATATCCAAACTAATAACAGTACAAAAGCGGGCAATTAGACTCATAGCAAACGTATCGTAGCAGACTCACACATCCATACTTCATTAAATTTGGCATTCTAAAGATCACTTCTTTTTCAGATTGCTATCAATGTATAAAACTGCGTTTTTTAATAACAATGAAACCACTCTCTCGCTTCTAAAAATGTCTCGCTATTCAACCGTCTAGGATGCCCGCTCTCATTTTCCTTGGTCACTGCCTCTTTGTCGGACCAAATACGGTGTGCAATCTTTATCTTTTATTCTGTCAAAATACCTAAACATTTTAGAAAATAACAACATATCGCTAAAAGACATCACAGCAAGGAGCCTAAAAGCCATTTTGTATCTTTTTGAAGACGTTTAATTAGAACTTGTTCTGAACTGTGACTAAAGCTGTAACGCGTGTGAATTCTGCTTACGTTGTACACCTGGATGATGTGATGCTTTTGGTTTTGAGTATTTATGACGCTTTTTGTTGCGATTGTGATACTAATGTTGAAGTGCCACTGTAAATATTCCATTCATGTTGATACTTTATTTATTTTTTTTCGACTGCCTCACCTGTAAGCTAACAACTGCGGCAATACCTTGCCTCAGCAGTGTGGGCGCAGGGTGCCTCTCAAGCTGCATTCAAGCAGCTTTTTTTCCCTGCGGCCTTTCTCTCCCAAGTGATACTTGTACCACTAAGAGCGACAAATAAACTTCAACTTCTTCTTCTTCTTAAGCAAAACAAGCACAATATTACTGTAGACCGGCTAAATATATCAATTTCAAGATTAACACCCACAATTTAATTCATTCCTACATTTCCATGGAAATTAAATTGTGTTTTGAAGATGCAGAAAAGTTATTTTTTTCTTCCTTTGGAATTTCATTCCACACATGGGAGCCGCTGTATTCTAGGAGTCTCCGGCCGTACAGATTGTAACAAGGTGGCAAATTAAATAGATTGTCAGGTGCAGCTCTTCTTTGCTTCATTGGTAATCTAAATAAACTAAGGGGCAGGGGGTTTATTGCATTGTTTACTATTTCAGATATCTTCAATTTATATGCCATTGATAGAAGTAAGATAAGAAGTTACTGAAAGAGTGGCCTGCTGGGGTATGTACTATTTGAATAAGTTATCATAAGAACAGCTCGTTTTTGAAGGCGAGAAACAGGATCTAGGTATGTTTTATATGTACCACCCCATGCTTCCACGCAATAAGATAATTGACGGTGAACAAAGGCAAAATACAGAATGCTTAAAATTGAAAGATCATAGCAGTCCCTGGCCTTTAGTAAAACGTGACAACCATAGGCTAATTTGGAGCAAATATTATTAATTTCTTCTTTCCAGTGCACATCAAACGCGAACAGGTCACCAAGATACTTCTATTTGGGGCACCCTCAGCAGATTCGTGTTGTCGATAATTAGAATTATATGTTCGTAGTTCATGTTTTTTCTGCGCGAGTGAAACACTGTGTACTTTATTTTCTCAGTATTTAGGGTTAGCCGACTTTTAAACCACTGCGAAACTTCACTAAGCCCTTCATTAATTATACATTTAAGTACCTCTAAATTTTCCCCCGTAAAAAGTAATGCAGTGTCATCGGCATATATTAAAGCTTTTCAATATTTGTATTGATGGAAGGTCATTAATATGCAGGAAAACGAATAGCGGCCCAAGCACGGAGCCCTGCGGCACACCCACATTCATTATTACAGCGCAAAGACGGCACAAAACAAGAGGGGTACACAACAGCGCTGTCAACTAAATTTTTATTCGAGATCATTAGGGTTTTTATACCACCTGGCGATCAGAACAGGAAAACAAACATACAAGAATAGCTGTAGGCACGCGCAAGGGTACAGTAACGGCTGTTAGCCGGCACGTTTCAGATTTCACATTCTAGATATTTGGTCTGTTTCTGGGACAATGGCACTGATGGTGCGCTTATGAGGTCGTCCTGCAATCTTATAATCATACAAGCTTCTATTATCTCTCTTGTTAATGCGTCTCGGTGTTTCCTTATGACACTGCATTGCCTGTTCATGGGTTCACATTTATCGTCGCTGTCATCTTATGCGCTGCAGTCCCTACAATGCTTGGCTACGTGGCCTGAGGTAGCAACACTTGCGACATTGTCACTGTGCTCTTTTAGCCTTTTGTTGAGACATCGGCAAGTCTGCCCGATGTATTTTTTCCCACAGGACATGGGCAGTGAATACACCACATCTTCTTTACATGGGACAAAACGATCCCCGTGTTTAGCTTTACACCTGCGCGGTTCGTTAGTCGTGCAGTTAACTTTTTTGCACAACCTGGAAGTTTTTCCGGCGCTGAAAATGCTACATCAACCCCTGCCCTACTTCCAATTTCCCAGAGGTTGTGCGACACCTGATGGAGGTAGGGATTAACAACAATCTTTCTTCTTTCCCTTAATTGCACGACTAACGAGCCGCACAGGTGTAAAGTTAAACACGGGGATCGTATTGTCGCGTGTCCAGAAGGTGTGGTGTATTCACTGCCCATGTCCCGTGGGAAAAATATACATTGGGCAGACTGGCCGCTGTCCCAACAAAAGGCTAAAAGATGGTTGGTTGGTTTATGGGGTTTAACGTCCCAAAGCGACTAAGGCTATGAGAGACGCCGTAGTGGAGGGCTCCGGAAATTTCGACCACCTGGGGTTCTTTAACGTGCACTGAGCACAGTGACAATGTCGCACCAGTTGCTATCTCTGGCCCCGTAGCCAAACATTGCAGGGACTGCAGACCAGAAGATGACAGCGACGATAAATGTAAACCGATGTACAGGCAATGCAGTGTCATAGGGAAACACCGAGACGCATTAACAAAGGAGATAATAGAAGCTTGTAAGATTGTACAGCGGTGTTGTGTCCCCGTCTTGTTTTGTGCCGTCGTTGCGCTGTAAGAACGAATGTAGGTAACCAACTCGCCCAAAATGTTGTATTAAACACCTAGATTAATGGTTTGCGGTCGTGAAGTTAAATTGTTCAAGGCAACATATTTTTTCCGTTCTGAAAAATAACTCATAATTATATCACAAATTTTCCCTCTTAAACCGTAGGCTTCCAATTTCTGTTGTAGTATTGTGTGATCAACTATATCGAAAGCTTTTGATATGTCTAAATATACTACTATGGCCAGTTTGTTATTATGCAGTGCAGAATTTATCAGTTGTGAAAGAACAAGAACTACGGATGACGTTGACATTTGGGGCCTGAAGCCGTGCTGATTATGACGTATAATGTTATATTTATTTAGAAAATTTTGTATACGTTTACAAAGCACCTGTTCAAAAACTGTATTAATTGCATTTAATACCGATATTGGTCTGTAGTTTCGCGGATCATATCGCTCACCGAACTGAGAATTTCTGTTCCCGCTACCAAAACACCAGGTTATTTTTTACTACAAAACGCTAATTTTGGCTCTATAAACCGTAAACTAATGAATTTCGTCGCTGACTACATTCCAAGTTTTCGAACTCGTTGTGGTGAAGAAAATTGGAGTTGTACAAAAAAAAGTGAAATTTTTAATTGATAAGCTCATCCCTGGGAAACGCATTACCTCTAGCTTCCATGCTCAGTGGTTTAACGCGTATTTTCGACGCCTACTGAATAAGAAAAGGCTATTTCGGCCGGCTAAGGCAGCACAAACGGCCGAATGCTGGCACGCTTACGCTACAGTTAATGCTCCATACAAAAATGTTGCATGTGAAACAAAAAACAATTCTACCAGCACACCCCCCGACTCTTCTGAAAGACAATCATAAGAAATTTTGGGATGCGGTCAGCGGGAATAAGCCGAATACATTAGATCTTTCCAAAAGATAGCAACCAACCAATACCTAAGAGGGACTGCTGCAAAGGGTTTAATGATCTGTTACGTCGATCTCTGTACATCTCACTATCTGCCCATGGGTCAGATCACGATCGATTCTATTGATGTATAATGTTTAACTGAAAGGCAGAAAATTTCAGCTTTGTCAGGTAGCGTCGTAAAAAGCGCAGCCACATGTTCATCTTTGATTCTTAGCGAGATCTTTATGCAGTCATTGCAGCGTTCATCCATGCCAAATCACTGGAAGGTGGGGAAGGTTATTCCTTTGCATAATGGTTAAAGAATGCAGCGCGAAAAGACAAGGACAAACGAAGAAGTGGACAGGACTGGCGCTGGCTACCAACACATTTATTCAAAGAAACGAGCAGCTTTTATAATGCCATCCAAGACCCACGTGACCAGATAAAGCAGCAGGCGGATAAAGCCTGCTGCTTTATCTGGTCACGTGGGTCTTGGATGGCATTGTAAAAGCTGCTCGTTTCTCTGAATAAATATGTTGGTAGCCAGCGCCAGTCCTGTTCACTTCTTCGTTTGTCCTTGTCTTTTCGCGCTGCATTCTTTAACCATGATCACTGACCAACAAGCCCAAACAGCCACTTTAGTTCCTTTACATAAATCAGGTGGCAGTGTTTCAGCACTTAATTATAGGCCCATTTCATTAACCAGCGTACCCTGCAAACTCCTTGAGCTCATTATTTACTCTCTCCTTGTTACATTCCTTGAATCTAGAAACTTTTTAATTTCTTGTCAACACGGTTTTCGAAATTTTTGTTTCGTGCGAAACGCAACTCCTCGCTTTCACTAACGATTCATTTCGAGCTCTCGATGCTTATATTGCTGTGGGCTGTATTTATTTGCAGATTTTGCCAAGGCATTTGACACTGTTTCGCATGACCTGCCACTAATTAAACTCCATGCTCTAAATATTGATGATCAGGTATGACGCTGGATTAAATGTTTTCTTTGAAACCAAAGCCAATATGTCTTAATTAATCCTTATGATTCGCCACTTATTTGCGTAACTCCTGGAGTACCTCAAGGTTCCGTGTTAGGTCAACTCTTGTGTCTAATTTATATTAATGCTCTTCCTAACGATGTTCCTTCCCACATTAAACTTTTTGCAAATGAGTGTGCTATATTCTATAATTTCATTTCATTTCATTTCATTTATTTGTCCCTTAAAGGCCCGAAGGCATTACATTAAAAATCCCTGTGATGAGGCATGTTTGCAGACGGACCTGGATACAATTCCTTTATGATGCAGTGGCTGGGTTACGAAGCATAGCATTACTAAGTGCAAATACATGCGTATTTCTAACCGAACTCATGATAACACCACTCGCTATCTTCTTAATAACACTCCGTTAGCGCCTGTATTATCGTGGCTTACGCGGATGCTGTGGCGCGACCGCGGCCTTCGCCTGCTGCTCCTGCCTACGGGCCTCCCCATCACCTGTTGGAGCCCCAGCGACCTGCACCAACCGCTTATCGTCCGGTTGCCCGCCCAAGACCACAGCCGCAGCCTCTCAACCCCTGGCGTACGCAAGACAACCGCCCTATTTGCTACGCCTGCGGAGTCGCTGGCCACGTGGCTCGCTTGTGCCGCAGTCGCGACTATCGACCGTATATTTATAGGCGTGAGCCGACTTACGATCTATCCCCGACCTCCTCGCCTGTGTCACATGAGCCGCCTCCCGATCCGTCTTCGTCTAGCTACCGTTTCCGCTCTCACCGCTCGCCGTCCCTTGGCCGACGTTCCCGCTCTCCGATGCTCCGCCGCCCACCCGCTCCGCAAGCGGAAAACTAACGGCCGCAGTTCCGGAGGCAAGAACTGCGCCGCCAGCGACTCGCTCAAGCCCTGTATCCGTGCCAGCCAACATTATCACCGTGTTCGTCGAGGGAGTCGCCGTCGAAGCACTTGTTGACACGGGCGCAGCCGTTTATGTTCTTAGCCACACACTATGTCGCAGACTCAAAAAAGTGACGACGCCTCTTCCCGCCGTTTCTCTCCGAACCGCCAGCGCTCAGGACATTCGACCATTAGCCGCCTGCACCGCCCGCCTGCTTATCGAGAACGTCCCCTACACAATAGAGTTCATCGTCCTCGCCCGCTCATCTCACGACGTCATCCTTGGTTGGGACTTCCTTTCCACTCATCATGCTGTAATTGACTGCGCCCGTGCTCAGCTTGAGTTATCGCCCTTCAGTGACGCTACCTTGGACGTGCCCGACGCTGCTGCCGCTACTGTGATCGTCTCACAGGACACTGACGTTCCGCCCTCTTCTTCAGTGCTCGTGCCTCTTTCTTGTGCTGCTCTCTCCGACGCAATTGTCGCATATACGCCCTCTTTCCGCTGCGCTGACCAGAAATCTGTTTTGCTGCCTCATGCCGTGCTGACAATTATTCGTGGCTCCAGCGCTATTTATGTATCTAACCCGTTCTCCTGCCCTACCATTTTGCTCCGTGGCCAATCGCTTGGTAGTGTTGCCGTGCTAGGTCCCGCCTCAGCGTACCCCCTCGTCGATAGCTCGGCCGACCGTCACGTCAGCGCCATTACGCCTGTTCCCATCGCCAATCCGTCTCCTCTCGATGTTTTTCACCGCTCCGTCGACGCCGCCCTGACGCCTACCCAAAGGGCCCAACTTGTCGCCGTCCTGCAGCGTTTTGCAGCTTCGTTTGACTACCAGCAAACATCATTGGGCCGCGCAACCACCGTTACCCACTCTATTGACACTGGCACACATGCCCCTTTGCGCCAACGTCCGTACCGCGTGTCAGCCGCTGAGCGCCGCATCATTGACGAACAGGTTACCGACATGCTCAAGCGCCACGTGATACAGCCGTCGCAAAGCCCGTGGGCATCGCCGGTGGTCCTTGTCAAGAAAAAAGACGGTTCCATCCGGTTCTGCGTTGACTACCGTCGTCTGAACAAGATTACACGCAAGGATGTTTACCCTCTCCCTCGTATCGACGACGCCCTCGACTGCCTGCAGGGCGCTGAGTTCTTCTCTTCATTGGACTTGCGCTCTGGTTACTGGCAGGTGCCGATGGCAGAGGCCGATCGCCCAAAAACTGCATTCGTCACAACCGACGGGCTCTATGAATTTAATGTCATGCCCTTCGGCCTCTGCAATGCCCCCGCCACATTCGAGCGCATGATGGACAACCTACTCCGCGGGCTTAAGTGGCACATATGCCTTTGTTACTTAGATGACGTTGTGATATTTTCGCCGGATTTTTCGTCTCACCTACAGCGCCTTGAGACTGTTCTTCGCTGCCTGGCCGACGCTGGCCTTCAACTCAATTTAAAAAAGTGCCGCTTCGGAGCTCGGCAGCTCATCATTCTCGGACATGTCGTGTCCAAGGATGGCGTTCTCCCGGACCCGGCAAAGTTGCGAGCTGTAGCAGAATTTCCGCAACCGACTTCTGTAAAAGACCTCCGCAGCTTTGTGGGCCTCTGCTCCTATTTCCGCCGCTTTGTCCGCAACTTCGCCACTATCATCGACCCTCTGACCAAGCTCCTTTCCGGCCACGACCTTTCGGCCTGGTCGCCAGCCTGTGATGAAGCCTTTACGACACTCCGTCGCCTCTTGACCACTCCGCCAATTCTGCGCCATTTCGACCCTCGTTCTCCGACGGAACTCCACACCGATGCCAGCGGCGTCGGCCTCGGTGCAGTCCTCGCGCAGCGCAAGCCTGGCTTTGACGAATATGTTGTCGCTTACGCTAGCCGGACACTCACAAAAGCTGAAGCGAACTATTCTGTCACTGAGAAGGAGTGTTTAGCCATCCTGTGGGCGATAGTCAAATTCCGCCCTTACTTGTACGGGCGCCCTTTTGACGTTGTCACCGATCACCACGCCCTCTGCTGGTTGTCGTCTTTGAAAGATCCTTCTGGTCGACTGGCGCGCTGGGCTCTGCGGCTTCAAGAGTACGACATCCGCGTGGTCTATCGTTCCGGCCGTAAACATGCGGATGCTGATGCCCTCTCACGTTCCCCTCTGCCGTCTGAGGCAGCGTCTTCTATCTGCGCCCTGTATTCTTTGACGTTTGAGCCCGCTGATATGGCTACCGAGCAACGCAAAGACCCATGGATCGCTTGCCTCTTGGATTTCTTATCTGGCCAATCGCCTCGACCTCCTTCCCGTGCTCTGCGTCGTCAGTCCCACCATTTCGCCATCAGAGACGAGCTTCTTTACCGTCGGAACTACCTTCCGGATGGTCGCAAGTGGCTGCTTGTCATTCCGACCCATCTGCGCTCCTTCATTTGATCTTCCTACCACGATGATCCCCAGTGCGCTCATGCCGGCTTCTTGAAGACCTTCACCCGCCTACGACATCGGTACTACTGGCGTGGGATGTACCGTTATGTACGCAAGTTCGTTCAGTCGTGCCCCGCATGCCAGCGCCGAAAAAACCCACCTCGCCAACCCGCCGCTCCTTTGCAACCGCTGCCTTGCCCAGCGCAGCCCTTCGAGCGTGTTGGCATCGACCTCTACGGCCCTCTTCCCAGCACATCAGCCGGCAACCGCTGGATCATCGTCGCCATCGATCATCTTACCCGGTACGCCGAAACATCACCTTTGCCATCTGGTACAGCCCACGACATTGCATCCTTCATCCTCCATCGCATCGTTCTTCGCCATGGTGCTCCCAAAGAGTTGCTGAGTGATAGAGGTCCAGCCTTTCTGTCTGAAGTTGTCGAAGCTCTCCTTAGGGAATGCAACATCGTTCACCGCACCACCTCTGCCTACCATCCGCAGACAAATGGCCTGGTTGAGCGTTTTAACCGCACTCTTGGCGACATGCTGGCCATGTATGTGGCTTCCGACCACTGCAACTGGGACCGCGTTCTACCTTTCGTCACCTATGCTTATAACTCCGCTACTCAAGCCACCACCGGATTCTCTCCATACTTTCTCCTCTACGGCCGTGAGCCTTCTTGCACAATGGACACCATTCTCCCTTACCGCCCTGATGCTTCTGAATTTACGACTCTTTCTCAAGCCGCCACTTATGCCGAAGAATGCCGCCAGCTTGCCCGGTCTTTCACTTCACACTCCCAGCAGCAGCAGAAAAGCACCCGTGATCCCTCTGCACTACTTCCCACTTATCTTCCTGACTCTTTGGTCTGGCTCTGGGTTCCTTCCTCAAGTCCCGGCCTTTCCTTCAAACTTCTCAGCAAGTACCAGGGCCCCTACCGCATTCTTAAGCAGACTTCCCCCGTCAATTACCTCATCGAACCCCTTACACCGTCTACTGATCATCGTCGCCGAGGCCGTGAAATTGTCCACATCGACCGCCTCAAACCATACTATGACCCCGCCGTCGTCACTTCTCCCTAGGCCGCCAGGATGGCGCCTTTTCGCCCGGGGGAAGTTGTAAGACAGGCCTTCGGCTCCCGAACCTTGGGCGGCTGGCGTGAGGAAGAAGAGGACGAAGACAGCGGCGCCGATGCTCGAGCGTGTGCGCTGATCGCTGCCGCTGGGACTGATCGCTGCCTCTGGACTGAGCTGAGACGTACCGCTAGCCGTTCGCGACGCAGCGCCTTCGTAGACGTCCTACACTACAGTACAAATATCTCAGTGTTCACATAACACACAATCTCTCCTGCAAAATGCACGTGTACTGGGCATCTAACCAGCCTTGGTTTCCTGCTCCGCCATATCACTGCTAACATTTCCGTTAAGCCTCATTTGTACAGGGCTTTATTGAGGCCTAAACTGGAATACGCATGCTCTATTTGGAATCCTAATTAAATATCTCTAATTAACAGAACCGCACGGCCAGCTTTATCATTTCAAATTACTTCCGAACAGCAAGCGTATCTGCAAGTCAACCCTTGGTCTTCCGAATATTTCTCTCCGCGTCGTAAATATTTTGGCTTCTGTCTTTTCAGCGTGATTTATTGTAGTAACCCTATTCTGAAAGTTCAGTTACTGGTTCCTCTATCTTATATATCCTCACGCACTGGCCATACATTTAAGGTAAGAATTCCGCACTGCTGAGCCACCTTTTGGATTAATTCACATATTCCTCGAACCGCAATTGAATAGAACCACCACCCTGCCTTCATTACCAAAATCACCAATGTCGAAAATTTCAAGGAAAATACTGCTGATTTTGTGTGCCCCCGCTTAAGGTAATGCCTCCGGGCCTTGAGAGCATTTAAATTATATCAGTAAATAATTAATGTGAGGGGTATGTACGCATCGTGCATAGCGCATTTTTGCGCGCATAAATCATCTCAACAGAGGGCATGGAAAAAGCGCAGTTGAGAAATCGATGTGCACCGTAATAAAACCTCGCATGGCTGCCGAACTTGGTGGTAGCGGTCAGGATGCAGAACGAAACCTATTGCATGTATTTTGTTGAAATATGGAAAAATGTAAACAACCCACGGACCTTCCCTCTACCCTCTGTGCACTAGCTTTATGCAGCGACTGATCCACGTGAGGCTCAGTTCGGGAAAACGGGGGGGGGGGGGGCGGCTGTGCAGACGGGTGGAGCGCCCTTGGGAAGAAGGGTCTCAACTGGCTCAGGTATGTGCAGCTTGTGCTTCAATCAGTTGTTTTCAATGAGCGACAGCAGCGGCGCCTGGATGCCCAGGTTATCGCTTTTACTTTTTTATCTTTTAGCGGAGGTAAAAGTCTCGAAGTAACGTTCTGCCTTCTTTGTATCTCGAGATGTGATTACAAGAAGAAAAATTATTCATCTGCCATGTAAGCTCCCGGTAACGCGAATTCCGCAAGGGCAGAGCTAGCGGCAAATGCTGATGCCGGTCGGGTGGGAGAGGGAGGGGGCTAGAAAATTTATGTGTCGCTTATGCCGCTACACTGTCATTAGCGCTGATAGCGTTGGGACATCCTGGAGCAGTGACTAGTCATGGGGCGTGGGCGTAACGTTAAGGGGGTAGTCTTGTAGAGTAGGCGTGACGAACGGTCACGGTCGATCGCGGCTCGCAGCGCTTCTCGCGCTGGACAACCGTCTTGTAGAGCAATAGGGGAGAGTGTCCCAACCGGTCTGCGTGTCGCCCCAGGTCTGTTCTCTCCGTTCCCTTCTTCACCGCGGGCTGAACGCTGCGACGAAGAAGCGTAAGCGGGAAACGTGGCACTAACAGGCAAAAACAGCGACGACTTCAGTACGCGCTTTGAGTTGTCTTTTCCACTTTGTGTCGGTTCTCACATCCACAAAACTATCCACCTCCGGCGAAATGTTAAAACATGCTCGCGTTCGACACTCTTCAAGAAGAATGCAACCTGCGGTGCCGGCTGCTGTAAAGTGTTATCAAGTCTAATAAAAAAATGGACGCCTGTGGCAACGTTCGATGCTGGCGCACCAAAATCGAGCAAGAAACTCCGCCGAGAAATTTTTCATTACTAGCAAGGTTGTGCTCCGAACTGTAGGACAGGTGTAAAAAAACTGTGTCTCGGGACTTAGCCATCTCCGTAACAGTAACAATTAACGCAGTAGTTATCATGTTTTTCAGATTTCTGGGTTTTGCGGTAACAACGAGGATACTCTGCAGAGGGTGGCAATCAACAATGAACTGCAGGAATAGTTTCCATTTTTTCTATCCCATTGTGCAACCAGCTGGCATGGTGAGAACGCAAAATGTAGCTCTCCGACGATTACTTGCCTGCCGAAAGGCTCTGAATCATCTATTCCCAACCAATGATATTAATGAAAGGGCTGCAGTGTTTGATTCGGTTGTCTTCATGTCACGCAAAATAAAGAGAAAATAAATGTTGCGGCAAGACACAAAAAAACTTCCGCATTGATGACAAGCAAATCGTCGGAAAAGATTTGTGACTAAAGCGCAGCATCCAATCGGGCATGAGCTGAGCGGCATGGAGCGCCAATTGTCTTTCATCGCCATTTCATTGCCTGGTCAAAACAAATGTCCAGTACCTCAAGAGAACTGTCCAGCCACGTTTAATGACTACTTCACATCAGTAATCATCATCATCATCATAATCAGACAATTCCAACCTACCTCAATCACAAGAGCTCAATTACCCATTCATGACTACAATAGATATAACACTAGTAGGCGTAGCATCTCTAATTAAAAGTCTTAAGGTATCAACTTCCTCAGGGGTAGACGGAATAAATACAACAATTCTCAAACACACCGTACATCCTTCTGGTATCATTCTCTGTCATATTTTCAAGCAATCTTTAGACACTGGCGAAATTCCTTATGACTGGAAGATCGGCAAAATAATCCCTGTTGATAAATCTGGCGAAAAAGAAAACAATAACTACCGCCCCATATCACTAACGAGTATTCCATGTAAGTTACTTGAACACATCGTTGCATCTAACATGCTAACGTGCGAGCCAACTGGAGAACAACGATTTCTTTTTCCCACGCTAGCAAGGATTCAGAAAAGGGTTTTCCTGTGGTGCACAACTTATCAACTTACTAGTAATTTATTCAAAAACATGGATGAAAACTACCAGACTGACAGCACATTCATTGACTTTTCCAGAGCGTTTGACCATGTTGCCCATTGTCGCCTTATAGCTAAAATATCGTCGCTTAATTTAAACTCACTGACTCTCTCTTGGATCCGGAACTTCATATTTTTCGAAAGCAGTTCACAGTAATAAACAACTTTTCATCACCCATTAGTAACGTCACTTCTGGCGTCCCTCACGAAAGTGTTCTCGGTCCCTTATTATTTTCAGTTTACATCAATGACCTGCCATCGCCATCGCATCAGTCCGACTGTTCGCCGATGACAACATAATTCATCGTCAAATCTGCTGACCCACTGACCACACAATTCTTCAACAGGACCTTCAAAGCGTAACTAACTGGTGCACATCATGGCAAATGACACTGGATACTGACAAATGTAAAATCATGACAGTTGGCCGGAAGCATTCAAACTCGCTATTCACTTATTCCCTGAACAGTGTCAGGCTATCCCGCACGTCATCGCATAAATACCTTGGCGTTTGACTGACTTCGAATCTATCTTGTGCGGAACATAATCAAAAACATAACTGCCAAAGCATCGCGCACGCTTGGCTACCTGAAGAGAAACCTTCATAGCGCACCTGTTTCTACCCGGAAGCTCGTCCCCAACTAGAATAAGCACCGCCTATCTGGTCACCACATCAGGCTTATTTAATTCATTCCCTCGAACCAATTCAGAACCGTGCAGCGCGTTTTATTCCTCACCACTACAACCATAATTCCAGCGTAACAAGCATCAAGTTATCTTTATCGCTAACAAGTTTACAGGCACGTAGGGGTATCGGACTTCTTTGCTTACTACAGAAACTAATATACAGTCGCCACGGGTCCACAATGCCACTTACACGACCAATGCGCACTCCACGTCGCCTACATAATAATCTTCCAACGGCTATTCGGCCGAACACTCGCGTTTAATTCCTGTGCTTTGCCACGTGCTGTCAAGTGTTAGAATGGCCTTCCAGATTGCATTGCTACCATACGTGAATCAATAATGTTCAGAAATGAATTGACCACCTTTATGCATCTATGATATAGTACATAAATTGTGTTCGTATGTGTAGCTGAATCCATGTAGTGCCGCTATTCGTTCGCCGTTTTTTCTTCTGCGTCAATATAATAGTTTTTTCTTTCAAGTACGTTTAATAAATCTTAGCAGTCAAATGCATTTAACATTGTTTACTTTGGTGCTTTTCCACTTTGTATTATCTTTTGTCGGCTAAATATTGTAACCCCTCCCATCACACAATGTTCCAAGTGTGGAACCTGTGAGGTATTTGTATAAATAAATAAATAAATAAATAAATAAATAGTACAGAAATTGACAGCAACGAGCTTGTTCGGCAAAAGTGCTCAGGTTTGGAACCCGCCACACAGCCGGCTCACCGATACTGTCCTAAGCTTCTTCACTCAAGCGGGCGCTCGAGAGTAGCCTGTGTCTTGACCTTGAAGAGCTGACACCGCGCCATGTAGGGGCGCGAGATCAGCGAAGCCGCCCTCCGTCGTCGCGCCCGGTGCCGCACCGGCCCGGAGGAATGAGGGCGTCCCCGCCACCATTAGTCAGGCGCAGCGAGGTGCTGACACGCGGAGCGACGCCTCGGCGATTAGGCAGCTAGGCAAACACCGGAGGGTGCGGGCGTTCTTCGCAGGTCCGCTGCGCACCTTGTAATTAAGACGGCACGGCTGCCTCTGCCGCATCCACGGCTGCACGCGATGCGCTTCTTGCCTCGCATAGCCGGTCGAGCAAGAGTGACAAAGATTCCACCAATATAAAGCGAATTTCGCAGCGGCCAGAAAACAGGAAAGACGCAAACAGGACTTGCACAGTCCTTAAGCTACTGAGCAACGACTAAGCAAGGAATAATTTTTATCAAAGTGTTTTCGTGTTTCACGTCATCTATTGTCAACTTTCACGTCACAGCTATCGTTAGGCTGTTCAAGCCAGAACCTAAACAGCATGAGAAGAGGGACGTGTTAATAACCATTTAGCGTTTTTAGGGGAACAGTCATCATCATGTCTGACTACGTCCACTGCAGGGCAAAGGCCTCTCCCATGTCTCTCCAATTAGCCCTGTCCTTCGCCAGTTGCGGCCACCGTATACTGGCAAACTTCTAAATCTCATCCTCCCACCTAACATTCTGCCGCCCCTACCACGTTTTCCTTCACTTCGAATCCACTCCGTTACCCTTAAGCACCATCGCTTTTTTTGAGTTCACATTACATGCTCTGGCCAAGCCCATTTCTTCCTCTTGATTTCCACTGGATGTCACTAACTAATGTTTCATCCCTGACCCACCCTGTCCTCTTCCGGTCTCTTAATGTTACACCTGTCATTTTTCGTTCCATGGCTCGCTGCGCTGTCGTTAAGTTGAAACTTTTTCGTAAGCCTCCACATTTCTTACTCACAGCTTACGATACAGCTGTTGTAAACTTTTCTCTTGAGGAATATTGCTAAACTTCCATTCATGATCTGAGAGAACCTGCCAAACGCGCTCCACTTCATTGCTATTCTTATATTTATTTAGCTCACGTCATTCGGATCTGCGATCACTACTAGCCCCAAGCGAACGCATTCCCTTACCTTTTCCAGCACCTCGCTACCAATTGCAAACTGGTGTCGCCTTTCCAGATTCTTAAACATTACTTAGGTTTTATGCATATTAATTTTTAGACCCATGGCACTGGTCTGCCTGTCTAACTCGTTGATCATATTTTGCCTTTAACCCGCTGAATGAGTCTTCAAAACTGTCATCAGCGAATCACACATTACTAATGTATTCTCGATTAACTCTTATCCGCGACCATTCCAAATTCCAGCCCCGGAATACCTCCTGGAAGCGGGCGGTGAATAGCATTGGCGAGATCATGTCTCCCTGCGAGCAGACAAGGAAAGGGAAATGAGGGCCTTGTTATAGCATACATTACGGAAGCCAAAACTTGCATATTGGAATTTTATTGCTGACTTTATGGAGGACTGTGGTAGCGGTTTACTACGGAATAATTCAAGTATACCGTATACCAATGTTTTGCGGATCATATCAAAGGAAGAAAATGTCTGAAATAACCGAATGTCAAATCATCGGGGACCAAAAAAAGCATAAAAAGTGCCGCACATCCACACAAGAATATTTATTCAAAAAATCCGTAATCGTTTATTGCCTCGTTCGAAAAACTTGCGTGACGATGCCCATTTTCGCAATTCCGGCAAGTAGCTGAGCGCCCATTTGTAGGCAGAAGCGAGTACATATGTCATTTGAGACACGCAGGGCATCCATATGCATACACATATACCCGCGAAAAAAAGGAACAACTTGCGTATTATAATGTTAAACAATTAGAGGCTGCATGACAGGAGGAAAAAAGCTGGCGATACGGTCTATAACGCGGACGGAACGAAAACAAAGAAAATGACGGAGCTGAGTACAAAGGAGCATTAGCTACGTCTCGTACATTAACTTGTGATGATCGTTGATGTGTACGGCGCCTTAAAATAGGACGCCAGCGCCCCTCCGGCTGCAGTGGCCCGACTTCTGAGCTGCTTCGTCAACGCCAACACGCGTACCGGCGCCCTGTGTATACCTCAAATGGGCCACGTGTTCGAAATAACCAAAGGGCGGCACAATTCCTGCCACTTAGCAAGGGCTCCGCACCACAGAATAGTACATACGGTCGAAGGGGCCAGACAGGGTGGCGGTATTGTTCAGTTCTCGGAACAATTAGAGGGGTGGATTAAAAAGGCGGCTGCACTGTATTTACCCCCTGCGCTTCTTCCGTACCTTCTAACGGCGGGAAGTGAGGTTCCTTGGTGCGCCGTATGCGCGGACATAGTGCGTCCATCATGCACGAGGCGTACAATGGCTCTGCTAGCTAAGACTCAAGAAAAAGTACGCCGAAAAACAACAAACTTCACCAATGCACAAGCATCTAAACATGTTCACGAGGAGCACAGCCTGAATTTTTTTGCACACCTTTTTGAAAGGATTTCCGTTCGTTCAAATTTGACTCACCGCCAGAGTCCGCACAGAATCCGTAGCGCGTTTCAGTTCCTGCAAAAGTACACACACTCAGTCCTGCGCATAGTCCGACTCGCGTACTTTATGGAGGTTTAGTGGCTTCAATATTTCACTACATGTCTCCAAGCCGGAGGCGTTGAAGAGGTGTTGAACACCCCAGAACAGAGTCTGCTTGGGCAGTTAATCTTCTCAGCTGGTGCGAAGCTCCGAATGCACAGCGACCACAAAGCGTCGTAAATCTGGTCGCACAATGGAGCAGACCAGAGAGCGAGACCACAGAAATGTTCGGGGAGATGATTTATAAGAGGGTCGGCCGCACATCCGCGGTAACGTCCCGGTCAAAAGCCGAAGCACGAAATAAAGTGGCACGGGGATTGAACAGACGATATTTTACAAACTCCCTGCGCTTCTAAGCAAACAGTATCGAAACTTCTGCGGGCAAGGTTGGCCGAAAAGAACGTGTCGGCAGGTGTGGACGCGACGAATACAAGAGGTCCGCCAAAAAGAAGTGCATAGGTTCTTGAAAGCACGGCTGCAGTGGAGGCTGGTTGTCAACCGGTGGCGCCATCGCCCGCAGAGATAGCGAAGCGCGGAAAGATATCCTAGCCCTAAAATGCAGGACAAAGGGTTGGCTGGTGGTTATATCAAAAGAAAAAGTTCACGCATTGGCTTAACCGGTCCGAGCGCATAACGAACGTCAAGGAAGTGTGTTGTGTGAAAACAGGCGGCACTTAACAAAGGCGGAACTATCACTTCTTAAGTAAGCCATGCTTTAGTTGCGCATACTTTAGACAGCGAAACCCGAAATAACTCAACAGATTTTTGCCCATTGCTGAGATTCGCTTTCCCTCAGTACAATGGGCACAATAAAACAGAATCGCTGAATATGATCTGTGTGGATAATATCCATCAATTTTGTTTGTTGCAGTTAAGGTAATGGCGATTTCTCGCCCAAACTTGCATTCTTCACCATCGCACTGCAATCGTTAACATGCGATGCACTGATACCTGGCCTCTACTGCAGTTTAGAATTATTTACAGCCGACGGTCCTTGAATACTAATTTTTCCTTTTTTGTTAAGAAATATGAAGACATTGCTTTTTTCTGGTGTAGTTAAAGATCTTAAAACTTACTTTGTACAAATGTAATCTCTATCCTTTCCTCTCCGAACAGTTAAACTAATTTCGAAGTCGTTACAAACTTTTATCTTGTGCCCGAACTGTTTATTTCGATTGTATTATTGATAAACATTCTGTGGTTTTTTTTTGTTTTGTGCTGTCGACGTAAGCCTTTTTTAAAATCTTGATGCCTACTTCAGTATTGCTCAGGAATTCTGTTACTGTTATGATTGAAACAGCGCAAGGCCGAAGGCCAAAGAAGAGAGCGGAAGAAAGGAAGAAATGGACAACACAGCCTTGCGTTGGCCTTGCGCTGTTTCAATCATATAATGTACAACCAACTCGCCCATCAGTTCGTGCTTTCTGTTACTGTGTTCTGTCTACTGGTGTGAAGCAATGTAATCGTTCCCAAAGTTTTTGTTAAGTTGTTTGTACTACTTTCAGGCCAACTGACCGTCCAATTGTTGAAAATAAATTTGATTTTGATTTGATATTTTCGTGTGCGTGCGCGCATGCGTGCACGCGCGCGCGTCTGTGTGTGTGTGTGTGGGGAGGGGGATGTCGGAGCGCGGACAAGATTTTGCCTAGTATCCTGCGTATACTCAACATGGACGTATCTTCAAAAGCCAGCGCTAAAAGACATGGAATGATAGAACCAGACACACACACTGCACAAAATTGAGTACTGAATTTCATTCAAGAAGCATTTCTTTTTTATACACAGCAGGTGATAAAAAGTGGAAAATCTGTGCCATCACATATTCCTTCACCTTCTCCCTTTTAGAAATGCCCTTTCCTCCGCTAAAAGTGAAAGGGACGTGCTACTGACGCATGCGTTCTTGCTATCGCCGAACTTGATACGTTATCACATCGCCGCAAACTATCACGCTTGACCCTTTTCCATAAACTTTACCATCATGTTCTGCTCCATAACGATTTTTTTCAATCACCTGAACCTTTTTTTCCACGTCGCGACCACCCGCTGAAAGTTAAACGCATATCATGCCATACTTCTTCTTTTGCTAAATCTTTCGTACCACGTACTATAGTCGACTGGAATAATCTACCATCACACATCGCTTCTGAAAGGGATCTTAACAAGTTTCACGACCTTCTAACCCAAATGTCTGTTTAGCTTTACTAATTGATTGTACCACTTGCTGCATTTAGATGTTTTATTATTTTGTTTTGTTCCTGCGATTGTTATTGCCTCTAAAACGCTATCTGTTCTTTTTTCGTGTAAATTACAGTGTATACTACAGGTTTTTGTTTGTTTCTTGTTTTGTTTTCTACATGTGTTTTTTGTATTTATGTATTGCACCTTGGTGCTTGCTCATTCTTATTTTGCGTTGTGCGTCATTGCTCCCCCCTATGTAATACCCTCGATTGAGGGCCTTTAGGGGTTTATTGAATAAATAAATAAATAAATAAATAGATCTTAGTCCCGATGATTTCCCGTGCCCTTTGGTCACGGTTTCGGCCTATTACTCCAGTCCCTAGACAGCGGGGTTTACACTCGCATTCCTGACAATGAATGCTGAGATTCCCAGCGCCTTTTTGCTCGAAGTTCCTTCGATGCTCACGAAGCCGCTCATTTAAACACCACCCGGTTTGGCAACCTTACGTTTTGTCGCAAGTCAGCGGAAGCCTGTTAATTACAACCTCTGCGCATGCGACCATGGGGACTTTGTGTTACGTTTTACATCATTTGGCTTTTCTTTCAGGGTATGTTATTATTTTACACAATTTTTCAAACTTGTCCGACGCCGAAAAAACCAGCTTTGTTTTTACCCTAGAGGCAATTCTCTTCAGATTTTGAAGTATCTTGTGAATGTATGGCATCACGACTGTCTTATGCTTTTGTCTCACCGAATCCTGGCCGGACACCTTACTCTTATTGTGAAAATTCTTGAGTAGACCTTCTGCCATCGAGATCGATATCTGGTCGATATCGATACCTGCTCCTTTAAGCCCAACCACATGCTGCTCAAAACGTTCCATCAATAATTCTGGATAAGCGGTCTCCACAGCATTCTGAAAACACAATCGCTCTCTTCATTAGTCTTGAATGTGGCAGCTATATGGCAGCAGGCCTTTGTTTCCTCCGGGCTTGTACACCTAGCGTGACTCATTTGCCGAGTGCGACAGCTTGATATCCAGGAAACGAATGGCGCTATTGTCATACGTAATTGTTAATGGCCTGAGGGATTCACTAAAAACAGCAAATAGCTTTTGTACAGCACATTAGTACTTACATTAATGATGGTTAACAAGCATCATCCCCGAATCAGAACACCTTTACGCCCTCCACTTTTAGTTCTTGTATTTTAGCGCTTGTTTTTCAAGATGGGCTCCACCAACTCGCCCAGCAAGCCACTCTGCTCAACTTGAGCCAAGGTCTATGGCTTCCTAGGTCTTCAAAAGCGCGCTAGGTGGTTCACTGGGACTCATAGTAAACGATGAAACAAAACGCACTGCAGGTGAGGATATTTTACCGGTCCTCAATAATGCTACTGACCGCGTGTGTCTTACAGAGTTCCAGGTGACCAAGAAGGCCGCCAACTACGCGCTCTGCCTTTGGCCGGGATAGGGCGCGAAAAACGAAGTGAGGCAGGGGCCGTAATAAAAGCAGTGTATGGTAAGTTAAAGATACCCTCGGCACTCAGCCCAAAATGGCATAACGCACTGCACTTTCCACAATTGCACAACGCAAGTGCTCACCTGGTCCGAGCGCTGTCTCCAGGGCGTGCGCACGCTCAAATAACTAAATAACCGCACTCCGGGCACGATCGGTCAGAAGATACGGGCCTCTATTGCTCTGATCTCGGGGTCCACATTCTACATTTACGTTTCCCAGGATAACCAGAACATACATGAGAGAGCAGAATAGCCATCGTTCTCCCCGTACGGGAAAATGGGTTTTGGCGACGCACTGTTGACTTAGACCCAGCGCGACGAGGAGGTGAACGAACCGGGCGCCTTTCAAGACAGCTTCCGTCCAGCGTCCCCGAAGGCAAGCTATGTTCATTTTTTTTTTCTGGCATGTTTGTCTGGACGCTCGAGGGAGAGGGAGGGGTGTCCCCTGTTGTGCCCAAAGTGGAGCGGACAGAGCAGAGCCCAAAGGTTGCCTCGCAAAGACGCGTGCGCGCGGGCAGCCCGCGATCGCCATTCATGCGCATTCTCGGCGCCGCTCTCAGACGCCCTAACCCGGCCACCCATTGTGCGAGCGTGTCCACTCGGTTACACTATACATTCCGTGGGGCCTTTTCTGCCCCGCCGGCTGAAAGCCTTTATTCCTCGTTGCAGCGTTGTGCTGACGGGTAGAGCCATATTTATTCTTGCAGTCACATCTAGGCATAGTGTCAGGTTCGAAGAGTCGCAGGGGGGAGATGGCAGAGGACTGCTTCCCCGCTCGAAGCTTGCGCCTTTCGTTTCTCTGCCGGTCTGGTGGTGTCCAGCGGACGTTTAAACCCGGAAGCAATTAGTAATTTACTTAACCCCTTCTCCAGGAGTGGGGGTTTAGTGGAGCGGCCCTCGCAATGGCGCCCATTCGAGCGAAACCCCACCTGTGCGTCCACCTGTTGTGAGAGAGGAGCAGGAGGATCGAAGACTTCGCTCCGTTCCGCTGCAGAGCTTCGCATCTGACGGAAGTGCGGTCATCTCTTGCTGTGCGCTGAACGTATAGACGCTAACTATAGATAAGTCCCTTCAGGCATCTTGACTAGAGCAAAAGTACAAGAAAAGGAGAGTCAGTGCAGGACATACGCTAGTCCTTACTCTGATGTCCTTCCCTTTATCCGCTAGTGAAGATACCTTAAATCAGAGAGCACCCATGCGAATTAAGAGCCTACGCAGAGACGTGACACCAGGTCACTTTTGGAACGTTCGGCGACTCCTAGACTCTCTTTAAGGTATTCAGCCTGGATGAAGTATGATAAAACAAACTACGCTTATCTTATTCTATAACAAAAGACCGAACGGTAGTTCTTCGAAAACATAGCGCAAAAAGGCCACTGACGACACAGAACTGGACGGGACAGCGCCTGTCCCGTCCTGTTCTGTGTCGTCCGTGTCCTTTTTGCGCAATGTTTTCGAAGAACTGTTACCAACTAGCCCAAACCAAGCTACTGTGACACCGAACGGTAGAACCGGGCTCATAGACCATACTCTTTGTGATTCGTGCGGGCTGGAGAAACAAGGAGCCTAGTGGTCACCGATTCAGAATGCAACACCAAATCAGCGGCATAAAAGAAAGACACCCGGAATGTTGTTAGGGACTTAAGGGCTAGCTAGGCAAACAGGCTAATTTTGTAGCCCTTTAAACAAGTGACCCTCGCGTTTGGTGACGAATACTCACTGCACGAGCACGCTCCGCTCAGTGCGCATAATTAGCCTCGGTGCTTGCGCTTTCTGAATTAAAATCGGGAAGCTTGAAAGGAGGAGTGTTCGCATGTTTTATTAGAGAGAGTTCAACTTTATTACAAAAAAATCAAATTTCACTTTCGCAAAAGCGGGATATAGGCTCAAACAATTTTTTTGTGTACTCTACTGGACATGGTCCTCCATGTGCGTTAACCGAAGACTTTACACAATTTTTAAAGATAGGCTTTATGAGTTAGAGTGGCGCTTTTGACGGTATAGCATTGCCAGTGGTGTAATACATCAGAATACAGGTAAGATGTGCTAAACAGCTGGCTGCTTAACTAATATTGAACAGTTAACTTTTAACTGTTACTCTTGGCACCTTAATTATCGGGAGGCCTGTGGCCCCCGGTACGTGAGTAATATAAATATCAATTTGTATAATTTCGATATCGCGGTACCCTCGGCGCTGTGGCCCAACAAATTGCTACATCGCACCAAAATACATGTACTATCGAGCAATTTGCAGGCAAAGCAACTTCTCAATTGCACGTAACTCGTTGAAACGTGCAGGCAAAATTTGTTGGGCCACATCGCCCAGGATAACAGCGTATTCGAAATTCTAAAAACTGGTATGGAGATTATTTCCATTGGGCTGCACTGCATTAAATAATTAAGAAGCCTAACAGTAATAGTTACAAATCTAACTACTCAATACAGTTAGCACGTCTTTGCTGTATTCTGAAGTACTACGCCACTGATAACGCCATTCCAGAAAAAGCACCCTTCGGACTGATAGTGGCTGCGTCCTGCCCTTCCCTGCTGAAAAAAAAGTTCTATCATGCAATAACCTCCTAGAGGCTTTATCATAGAATATCATACAATCTGTATGGTATATCATGCAATTTGTGTAATATTCTATGACATCTCTAAGATGACTGTATGATTTTACAGAAATGGCTGACATTTGTATGGTAATCTTCTATGATTTGTATGATAAGCCTATAATATTTGCATGATAAACTGTATGAGTTTATTGCATCATACAACTTTTTTCAGCAGGGTTGTTCAGGTGGCCACATTACGTCATCTTTTCCCTTTTCCCCTGTTGACTGATGTCGCTCATCTTGGCACCCCAAGGTCACGCAGTGATGGCAGCGGAGGGGAGCAGGTTGTTGTGAAGGTGCAGGTTGCGCAAACATGGGACGAACCACAAAAAAAAGACACAGACACACACAAGCGCAAGAACATGTATTAACTAGGCCCAACCGAAGTTTTATTGGAGGGGATCAAAGCGGCCACGTGCGGTGCAAGAGCCTTCGGTGCTTATAGAGCCCTTGCGTTCTTCTTTCGCGTGCCTTTCTGGCTGTGTAGCTCTTTCCTCCTCTCGGAGACAATGAGCGCAGAGTAACCTGTCTTGTTCCGGCTGCTGCTCTTCTTCCTCGCGACACCTGTTTGATGCTTTTAGGGGCACCCAGCAGCTTGTTTATTACGTATAATCATTAAATACGCAGAGACTGCCGTAAACCCGCGGTGTATGCCATAGAACAGTTTTCACAGTACGTGCAGCTTGTCTTAAAGGGCCAGCGACCACCCTCTGGTCGAAAATATTTCCTACTTCACTGGTAGCGAGGCACCGTCCCCGGAAGGCGCGGCCGCGAATATTTTTTTGAATAGACTCGTTAATAGCGTAGTTACAGCCATTGCAACCAAGCTACTTCGCCATGCTCCTCTCCTGTTCCCTCCCGAGATTTTTGTCTATCGTGCTCGTCGCATATGCTCCGCAAAGAGAATTCGCCCTTCCTCCTCCGATGCTAGCGGAAAGCGTGGTGTCTGGTGGAGTACGTCACATGCCTACGTCATAGCCCCGCCTTCAAAAGAATTCTTTTCTTGCTTTTACAGCGCACATCTTTGGCGCCCATTTCTGTGTTTCGAAACGTCGCGTCGCCGTCGTCCGTTGTAACCAGCAGTGGATACCTTAGTTGCGCTTTAAGCTGTGAAACCAATAAAGCGGGAGCTTGGAAAACAAAGGAAAGGCGCATAAGGTGTACACCTTAAACAATAAAATAAATGAGAATTAGAAATTATGCTTGACTGGTTCACTAACAATGATCTCTCCGTCAACGTTCAGAAAACTAAACACACTGTATTTAGTTCAAAAGGAAAAAAGTTAAAATACAAGAAAGTTGCGTTGTATTGAAATAGCGTGCCATTACAAAGAGTAAATAATTTCAAATATCTTGGTGTACATTTTTACTCTGACATACACTGGAAAAATCAAGTAAAACAGGTTTGCACAAACTTAGCTTATAGATGCCATATTTTATTGCAAGCGCGAGATTGTTTCAGTTTTTCAATCCATCGCATACTCTACTTTTCTTTTATGCAGAGCCAACTAATCTATTGCATGGAGTCATGGGGTAGCACGTATCCTACATATCTCGAGCCTGTAATCCTATTACAGAAGAGGGCGGTAAAAATTATTAATTCTTCAAAATTATCCGACTCTAGCAAACCACTCAAGTCAACTCGTATTCTGCCTTTTCACTCAATATACACTTTAAAGGTAGCGCAGACAATCCACCAAATCTTACAAATCAATGATCCACTTCCCAATAGCATATTTATGAGACCTAAAAGGGAAACTAGAGCAGAATCTTGGGCCAGTTGGTGTAGCGACAAATTCAAGAAAACCTTGCGCAGAATAACACAAGACGGAAGGCAGAAACACGTACACACACTTTTTGGCACTAGAGCGGCTAGTGCCAAACATTTCAACTTACCAGTGTCGCAATAGTTAGGGGCAAAGACTAATAGAGTTCAGTGGATTTTGATTTGGATTAGTATACCTCCTAATATTAAACTGAAAACAAACTTTCTGCAATCTTTCAAAACGTTCCTGATGAATTTGTGAAGTTGTGGTGTGATAGTTTTCTTTTTATTTTTGTGCACGCTTAATTTTGTTTATCGCTAAACTGTTGAGAATGTGGGCTGATGGTGTTCGTCTCTCCTCCCTTGTGTCCTCGCCTTTTGCTGCGCTACAGTGTATTGGAGAATGTGACTTTTATTTTAAGGACGCAATGTGTCGTCTTCGCGCGCCGCATCTATAATGTACAGTATTGTGATGAACCTGAAAGTAGCCTTTGGCTATGGGTCCAATCGCAATGTGCGTATTGTGCCGCTGTAAATTGATTTTCTTTTAAATGAAAAATTGAAAAAAAAAATGACAAATGATGCGTAAAAAATATTTTTCGCAATCCATTGATGTGTTTCCAAGCAGGTGACCAAACGCTAGGAATCTCATAGTAGACCAACAACACAGTCACTCAGACTTTTATTGTATCGGTAGGTTCGTATCATAGTAAAGCTGCTGGGGAGCGAAACGTACAGCTATATATAGAAAGTAGTAAGGTGGAAAGTTCGGCGACTTGAATCTTATTCATGATGAAGTTAGCGCCAAAAACGAGGACCAAAGTAGGAGAAAGTTGTGTCTTTCGCCCACTTTTGTCCTCGTTTTTGGTGCTCACTTCATCAATAATGCACAACTTTCAAAACAACTGAAAGATATAGCTTAAGATATCAAAGAGATAGAAGAAAAACGATTGACTGATATACAAACTAAACTGGACGCAGTATCGAGACTGGAAGCCAAAATCGCTCTCTGTCAAGACCAGCTCGAATCTATGAATCGTGTAATTCAGAACCTGGAAAACAGAATCGATGACTTCGAAAACCGCAGTCGTAGGTCAAACTGAATTGTTTACGGCTTCAAAGAAGAAGAACGCGAGACTTCTGAGCCCCTGGAGCGTGACGTTAACCAAAAGATCACTGAAGACAAACTTCATCTCGCCCCATACCATAGAGGGCATTCATCGTTTGGGAAAACCTGCAGAGAACAAAACTAGGCCAGTTATATTGAAGCTCCTGGACTCTCTTCTAAAAACAGAAATTCTAAACCAAAGGCTTAATCTAGAAGACAGTGGTATATCGATCGGCGAAGACTTCTACAAAATAAGAGACATAAGAAAAATTTCTGCAACAGTACGAAGCCGAACCACGGTAAAGGCGAAAAAGTTTCGGTAGTATTAGACAAAATTTTTATCAATAGCCAAGCCTACGTTTGGGGCTATGAAAAAAACGACAAGGTGCCTTTGCGAAAAAACTATCGTGCGAAACAAACACAACCCATCACGCATTCGGTGACGCAGTCAACTCCATAGATCACGCAATTCTAAGCCATTAAAATGTTACTGCTCCTAAATACCAATTTCTCCAACATAAACGCAATAGAGGTGACAAAGGAATTGCGAAAAAGAATAAGCATCTCCGAATAATTAATGTTAACGCTCGAAGAGTCGCCAATAAGAAGGAGTAGCTTGAAATGCTTCTCCTTCAACATGACCCTCACTTTGGGTTATAACAGAAACATGGCGGCACAGTGATATTACCGATGACCTCATCTTTCCACCCTCGTACAAGGCATTTCACAAGGATAGGCACTCGAGAGGTGGAGGAGTTGCAATACTCATTAAAAATAATATACAGGCTGTTTCGCTAGAAGACATACCTGATCTTTAGTGCCTTTGCATGAAACTGTTTTGCTGGGGACATTGCTTTATTTTGTATGCGGTTTACAGGCCTCCTAATGTAACACAAGATTATCTAAGTTACAAGTGCACATGTCAAATTACAAAAAGAATAAAAGATTGCTATTCGGTGATTTTAACTTACCTGTCGTTGACTGGGAACGTCTGCAGCCGTGTTCCGGGTACAAAAAAAACGTGGATATTGTATTCGACATTTTGTTTACGCACAACTTGTGCCAAGTGGTTCGCGGGCCAACCCGCGAATTTCGCATGAGTAATTCAGTTTTAGATCTTGCATTTGTCCCCCTTGTTTTCCATGACTGCAACTTGTCTGTCGCACCAGGACTTTGAGATCATTATCTTGTTAGCGTTTTCATTCCCATAAACGTGATTGCCAAGACAGAAATATGTATAGCACATTGGACTTCACACGTGCCGATGACGCCTCAGTTATTGGGCAGCTTGAAACATGCGCTGTCAAATTTGATGGAACCGACGCCTGCGCACTCTGTAATCAGTTTAAGAAAACGTGTCACTATTGCCTTAAAAATTTCATACCTGTAAAATACAAAAACGTTCGCAAGCAGACACCCTGGATGGCACGCAGTATCATCCATCTCAGACGCCGAATCAAAAAGCTAAAAAAGCAACACGCACAGCAGAGCACAATCAGCCATCTAAGAGAAATCTCGCCCTTCCTCTACGCCGTTCAAAAGTTTATTATTTCCAAACAACTCTGCCGAACTTCATAAATAATGACCCGGGTAAATTCTAGCGCCACATTAGCTGCGTCTTAGCTGTGAAAAAAGGTGTCAGGCTGTTACCCCTGCTATTAGTGATGTCCGCGGCGAGTAAATTCAGGTTTAACCTCTTGCAAAATTCAACGAACCTTGTCTTGTTAAGAAAACCTGTTAAGACGCACAAACCGGAAATTCCGTTTAGGACCATTGTCAGTGAGCAAGGGTCGTGGCAGATAAACGTCAGCCAATTCTTGTTAAAGAAGCTTAAAAGCCTTGTCTTGGACGATCCCTTTCTCACCAAAAAGTCAACCGATGTCGCACAGTTTATTAAGTCTAATGAAGATATTGGCTTTGGTTTTTCTATAGATATTCAAGAGCTTTTTTATTCCGTGCCCAAAGATCAGATTTTACTTTCTGTTAAGGAATGCATTGAGGAAAACGGCGACGTGTCATTCCAGAACTTAGCAGGATTGTCTGTAGATAATTTTTTAGCCTTATTGCAGTTTTACTTGAATACTACTTTTATTGTTTTTAACGACCAGCCTTTTTTGCAGCGAAACGGCATTTGCATAGGGTCATGTGTAGCCCCTATTCTCTGCGACATTTTTTTAGTTAAGGTAGATAAGCGGCTGGATGAGCATTTCAAGGCGGCGGGGACAGTTTTAAAAGTTTTTAGATATGTAGATGATTTTTTAGTACTTTTAACAAAGCAGGAGACCATCACCTACCCCTCTACAGTAGGTGATGTTTTAGATACTTTTAATAAACACGGTCTTGGTTTGTCTTTTACCCATGAACTGCCCGAAGTTTCGGTTTTACAGTTTTTAGACCTTAAATTAACGTTCTGTGAAGGACACGTCTGCTGGGGCTATTACCCACGAGCAAAGAAGGAGTTGTTGCCGTATGACTCGGCGCACTCCAAGACTATCAAGAGAGGAATAGCGTCGCTATGCTTGGAATCTTCTCTCCAAAAATCGTGCCCACATCAGATGTTCCAGAGCTTTAATTATCAGATAAGCCGGCTTGTGGCTGCAGGGTTTCCCTGGTCGGTTCTGACAGCAGTCTCTGAGGCCATCCTTCAGAAGTTCAAACGTGGAACGAGACAAAAAACGGCTGATGCTCGTCAAAAAGCCCCTAGGCCAGAAGTTGTGCCCTACCTCCACAAAATCTCGCACAACCTCAAAAAAGTTGCTGGCAGGCATGGAGTACCAGTTTTGTTCTCGGCTCCCAACAAGTTGGGAAAGCTCTGTCCGCGCATTTGCAGTGCAAAAAAGCGCGAGTGCCTGAAAAAGCATCAGAAGCCGTTTGTAAGGTGTTCCACTGGAGTGGTTTATTCCATTCCCCTGTCTTGTGGAAAGTTTTATGTAGGCCAAACTGGACGTTGTGTAAACGACCGTCTAGGGGAACACGCCCTAAATTTAGAAAATAAAAGCGATAAATACAAGCATCTTGTTGCACATGTAAGTAAGTGTGGAGCATGTGTGGCCCGGTTTGAGGAGACAAAGGTTCTTGGCAAAAGTAAAGACAGGACAGCACGGATAAGCCTAGAAGCCTACCACATACAGAAACTTGGCACCGAGTGCATCAGCGAACCTTCTTTATCTCTGTTCCAGGCTGAGATTGACTATTTTAATGCAGCTACTTAGATGGAAGATAAACCGAAGTGTGATGCCCTTGTCTACCCGCGCATGCGCTCGCGATTTGATGGCTCTGACTCAAGCTTTTTTTTTTTTCATTTTTTCTCACGATCCTTCGGCCTATAAAAGGTGTGGCTTTCACCGAATAAGTTCAGTTGACAGTTAGCGCTTGTGTGTGTGTTTCCTCTCTTTTTTGTCCGTGTCTTTGTTTGCGCTATAATATTTCTAATTCAATATAAACATCGGGCTTGTCCTTTGAGCCAAGTAGGCCATCCACACCACAAGCAGCTGAAACTGGAAGGTAACCATATGAGAATGTAAGGTGTGCTGCTGCAGTCTTTGAACTTTAATGTACGTCATCTGCCCTAATATTTGCAGCCAACTGGTATGAATAGCAGAGAACTGTGATTATGATGTTGAATGGTAAATGCTACACAATGACATCAGCTCTTTCACCTCTCTTGTAATGTATGCGTACTTGAAACTAAATAGTGGCTGCAGTGCTTGCTTCTGGAGTGAGTTTACTACGCCATTCGCAAGAATTCTATTTCATTAAAGGCCATACCCAAAGAAAAGATGGCGCTCATCGAGGAAGCCGGAAAGGTAGACCTTGGATTTATATTCCAGTAGCGTAGCTTTTTGGGCTTCTTGGTACATAGTTTCAATACACTGTAGCACAGCAAAAGACGAGGACACAAGAGACATGGTGGTGTTCGTCTCTCGTCTCTTTTGTCCTCGTCTTTTGCTGCGCTACAGTGTATTGGATTTATATATACGGCAAATAGGTATGAAACATACGTTTCAAATTCCAGCTTATCAGAAGTATCTCCACATGCAGCGGTTGCTGCTGCTTGTCTACAGCCTTTGCAGGCTGTGCGGAGCGAGAACCGGCGGGCTCATGAACACCAGCAGGAGCCGCACGATACCGCATGCCACACTTCCATGCCACTAGCTGGGCAGCTAATAATGCTACCACAGAAAGAGCAAAATGAAGCCATATTTGACATCCAAAATTTAATGTTTTCGGTGTTTTGGATGTCATCAAAAAGAGTTCAAACGACATCATCAAGCAAGTTCATCAAAAAGAGAACCCTACATATTAACTTGAGATCATCATGCAAGTATGAAATTACTGGCAGAAAGAACCTGAGGCATACGCTGTAATTACATATACCATGTCATTTTTTTCTCCTTCTTCTTTGCGGACGAGACAGCAAGCAAGCTTTCAGGACAAAGCAAAAATAAATGTTACCATTGTCTACGTTCGGCTGCTTCTGTCCATCTTTTCCTGCCACGGGACTAGGCCGCTTCTGATGAAGTAGTTGCAAAAGCTTGTCCCTGGCAGCATAAGCAAGCCTGAATGGACAGCACATGGAGAGAACGGGCTCTCTCCAGATAGTCGAACTGAACGCTTTGACTAAACATATTTGGGCGTAAGCACACTTGGATAAGTTAAAAGTAACCAGTAATTCAATTTCTCTAAGAATGATCAGGGTGGATGGTTGGGCGAGTTGGTCTCTCATGATGAAAAAACTGTAGCGCTCGAGACAAGGACACAACGAAGACGACAACAAATGGGCTAACTTTCAACTGAATCTTTATTCAATGCACAAAAAGCTTATAAATACTGCGAAAGCATCAAAATATCGTGACTTGCGGTGTGACAGGCTTGTGGGACGATATTTTGATCTCGAGCTCTAGAGTTTTTTCATCTTCTCTAAGTATATTTACCAACACCATGATTACCTAGTTGGGTGACAGCCTAAGGCAGGAAGAAGTGTTAGCACTCCATTTCCCTCTGTCTCAAAGTGTGGCAAGAAGCAAGCAAAAATCTACCCAGCTCTTTTTTGCAACATACCAATGAAAGAGATCAAGAAATGTGAAGAACAACTGCCAACAAGGAACGCGCCATAAACCAACGAAGATGAAAACATGCTCTTGAAGGCTAAAAACGATAAAAGGAATAAAAAGAATGTAAAAAGGATAAAGAGTTGAAAGGTCAAAAAGTAACACAGCAAGAATTTAAAAGAAAAAAGGTCTACTGAAGAATGAGGCGAAGTTATACCTACAGATCAACAAAAGGGAGTGTGCAAAAGTGAGGAAAGTACTAAAAAAACAGTAGACATGGTGGGAGAGTTGCACAGCTAATGCCTCTGTAATGACAAAATGTTAGAGTACAACGTCCTGCTTCTTATGAAATCGACGATCTCCCAACGCAGTAAATTCCTTCTCAAACTTGCATCCTTACAAAAAATAGACCCACCCAGATATACAGGTCAAAGAAACAAATGGTCGGTACTTCAGGCTCGCACAAACTATGGGAGGCAAATGATGCAATTCCTAGTTCCTAACACACTTAATTCAAATGAATGGTGGTGTGGAAATGCCGGCTGTAAAAGAAATGTTTTTATGAAAAATTTTCTCAGTCGTATGGATGATGACAGTTTGTTCTCTTAACTATTGTTAAGAGAAAACAATAAAAACTGAACTATTTAGAACTATTTAGTAGCGTTGTATTCTAGATGTCTGAATATGATTTCATTTATTGTTCTTCTTTCCTGTTATATGTGTCATGTTCAATTTTATTTAATTGGTAAAAAAAAACCTTACATGTTTCGTCTCTTTTGCGTTCGAAATTGCAGTGCTTAGCCAAATTGACCCTGTAATTTATTATGTCCGAATTCTGCATGCCCTGCTGCCTTGTAATGGGCCCCGGGCCTAGTCAAGCTACTCTGAAGTAGCTTTTTGCCTAGGGGCCTTTTTCTCTTTTAGAGAAATAAAGAATATGTGTAGGTGTATGACGAAGAAGTGCCCGCGCGGCAGCGGTACTGCTCTCGGCGAGCGCGTGCTTCCTGTTGGTGCTGTTGGAACCGCTGACGGTCGGTGAACGCCGTTCCGCGCCTTGTGCTGTGTGCCGTGCTGTGCTTTGTGCCCGAAAAACCCATTGCAAGTGGTGGAGATGGACTCTGATCCCGTCCTGGAGCTGAGAAACGGCATCGTTACCACCAAAATTCCGAGAGACACAGCACCGCCGCCGCCGCCATCGGTACCGGCAGCACCTGTTATCTGCGCTGGGAGATTCGCCTTTACGGCCCGAACGCTCCAACCGAGATCCACACGGATGCTAGTGGCATCGGCGTAGGCGCTGTGCTTGCACAACGGAAGCCTGGATTTCATGAAAATGTTATCGCCTATGCCAACCGCACGCTGTCCAAGCCGAGATCAATTACTCCGTGTCCGAAAAAGAATGCTTGGCCATTTTGTGGGCAATAACCAAATTTTCACCTTATGTCTACGGCCGTCATTTTTTGGTTGAAGGTTGAAGGTTTATTTCCGCCACTGGGTGTTGCGAGGACAGCCAGGGAAAAAGCTGTATAGACAGCTTGAGAGGTCCCGGCTTCCTCTTACAGGGCAGCATTGACGGCGGCGGAGTACGAAATCAAACAAAATGTAAGGAGAAAAAACCAGTTTGTTCGGTACAGAGAATGAGGCATGTATGTTCAGTAAGCAGTACATTTTTCTTGTGAAGGAAAAAAAGAACTACATTAGATCAAAGAGCCTATAAAGGCAAACACAGGGAGCGCTGTGTGTGTGCGTGTCTTCTTTCTTCGTCCCGTGTAAGCGCGCTGTTTTACGGTGAGATCATGTACCAACTGGCCCGGCAACTATCCTTAATGCAGAAAATAAAGGACAGCAAAAAATAGGTGCACTCGAAATGGTGATAGCAAGGAAAAAAGAACTACACGAACATTTGAGGCACATCTTTCAGAGAAATATTGGATACATCAAGATTTTTGTGGCAGTACAACTGGTTCAGAAGTGTTGGTAAGGTATGCTGCAACATTTGTTTGCCATAGTTTGTGCGGCATTTCTTAACATTCCAAGGCTCTGCTGCGCGGGTATCATACACAGGTCTGCTTTGCTCTAAACCGGCAAGTGTAAGTAAGGAGTCATCATTTTTCATTATGGCGAGTTTATATTTATAGCACAGCCTATAGTTATTCATGGATTTCATTGGTATAACGTTGTGTCGATGGAAAAGGCTCGCAGTGTGGATGAAATACGGCACTTTACATGCCATGCGCATAATACGTTTTTGTAAGACTGTGAATTTGTTAATATTTTCAGCTGTTGTTGTTGCCAACACCATCCGTAGTTGGCTATGGAAGAGAACAAAGAGTGATACAGTAACTTCACTGACTGGAAAATTAAAGCAATGGCGGCGCATGATACCAACTGTTCTGGAAAGTTTCTGAACGACGTAATTAATATGGTCATTCCACGACATATCTGCTGCAAAGTAAACGCCCAGAGTTTACAGACTGCAAAAATTCTATTCTGGTATTGTTTAATTCAATTAGAGGAAGTTTAAAGTGTTTGTGACGTTGGTGAAACATGACTGCTGCAGTTTTACTAACGTTAATTATTAAGTTATTATCAGCCGTCCAAGTATTTATTTCTTTTAAGGTTTTATTAGCTCGATTTGCGAGATCAGCCGTTGAAGTACCCGAAAAAAACAGACAAGTGTCATCTGCATAAATTATGTACTTAGCAGTGCTATCGATGCGAACAATATCATTAATATAAAGAACAAAAAGAAACGGACCCAAATGCTCCCTTGCGGAACGCCAGAAGCTACCGCTTTCAACTGGGAGCATTCACCGGCAATGGTAACAAACTGAGACCTACGTCCCAAGTATGAGGAAATCAGCATATGGGCTATGCCTCTAATACCGTAGTGATCTAATATTTTAGGCAGCACAGAGTGATTAACAAGGTCAAACGCCTTTGAAAATCTAAAAATAATCCAAGTACCATGTTTTTTATTCAAATTTTTTTAGTATGAATTCTTTCTGAGCAAGAAGAGCTAACTCAGTCGATCTATTTTTACGAAAGCCATATTGAGCAGTAGTGATAATTACAAATTTTTCAGTGAAGCAGGATAGCCGTTTGAGAATAACTTTTTTGCGGCCTTTAGAAAACACAGGTAAGATTGATATCGGGCGATAGTTTGACATTTCATTTTTGTTTCGTTTTTATAAACTACTGTCACTTTTGCCGTTTGCATAAGACGCGGAAAAACGTCGGAAACCAAGGATAGGTTGAAGATATGGGCGAGGCAAGGTGCAAGAATGTCGATATTAAGTTTTATGGGCTGTATCTGAAAACCTGACGCATCTGTAGCTTTACTGTTATTAAGCGCTAAATATTCTGTAATTACTTCATTTACTGTAACCGGTGTTAGAAATATTGTTTCACCATTTCGAGCACTCATATAGGACAGATTTACGTCGCCGCTTCATGTGTCAACAAAGGAAAGAAAGTAGTCATTAAAGGCATCTGCTAGCTCAGCACCTTTTAATTCTATCCCTTCATGAATAATTTTTGTGGTCGGTTCGGAAGAATTACCGAAGAAAGTTTTTAAAACCTTCCAAACTTTTTCAGATTGTCCACCAGTTGAATTAAATCGGTTTAAATATATTGCTTTTTAGCGACGTGAAGTTCCTTTGTGATGAAGTTCTTGAATTTTTTGAACGTTTTCAGCGCTTCAGGACATCTCTTTGCAAAAACAGTCTGTAAAGTTTATCTCATTTTCTTATCAACTGCAACATGTCCTTGTCGACCCATGGTTTCTTACTTTTCTTTGATTGGGAGAATTTCTTCAGCGGAAAGGAAGCAAAGGGTTCCTTGAACTCACATAACGTGTCGGGTTGTCGTTGAGAATTCGAAGCGAGATTGACAGTTATGAATATTGGCATGTGATCACTCACAGCATAAGCGATGGTGCCAGATTTCAAGCTTTCTGTTTTGAAATTTGTTATGAAATGATCTAAAAGTGTTTCTGATTTGTCATAATCCGTGTAGGTGACATAATGACATTTTCACAGGAGTGAACGTTAAGTATTGAACTCGATTGTTGTGTTATTGTTGGCCAGCATGTCTATGTGTTTCTTCCTACAAATTTTTAGGCATAATCTTTGAAGAACACTTGAGTTGGACCCTGCATATTAATAAGATTCATGCCAGCATATCAAGGTCATTATGTGTATTATATAAACTTCGAGACCTTGTTCCGAAATGGCTGAAGTGGCAGTTATATTACACCCTAATTCAATCACATCTTCATTATTGTTTACTTGTTTGGGGATCTACAACGAAAACTAACCTCACGAGGCTGATAACATTACAGAAGAAAGCAATACGATATGTCGAAAACCTTGCATACAATGATCATACAGGTTTGTACTTCTCTAAGCATTCTATTCTAAAAGTCAATGAATTATTTGAGTTGAAACTGTTTTCTTATGTGTTTAACGATTTAAAGCATCATCTCACTAAATATGTTCAATTAAACTCTAGTAGTGACGCGCCTTATAAATTAAGACACGTCAGTTACAGAGTACCATTCGTAAGGACTAACTATGGAACCGAAATGCTTTCATATTTAATTCCCAGTCTTCTAAATAAACATACACAGGCCATAGAAATTATTCAGAAATCTGTTTCCCAAAAGTCCTTCAATAGAATTGCTAAAGCTTACCTCCTTTCTCGCCCGAATGATTAAAGGGTTGTTCACTCAGAAATTCTTGATGTCCCTGTTTTTCCGTCAACTCTGTGAATTCTCGTGTTTTTCTTGTTGTGATGTGCCTTGTAAATATTTACTTTAATTATGTCATTGCAAAAGTATGCACCTTCCTCCTACTTTTACCTTGTATAATTATGTGTTGTTTTTTGTAATGAGAGTGTATGAAGCTCTTGCTTCTTTTACCGCTTGTCCTGAGCATTGTGTCGGGTGCTTGGGCCCCGTCAGGCAGAGTGCATCTGCCTTTTGCCCCTGTATCCGAGACCTTGTTGTCTAAAATAAAGATATATCTATCTATCTATGTTAAAATCGCCACCTAAAATTAACTGATATTGGTTCATGTTAACAAAGTCTAGGAATGAATCAAGAAATAAAAAGAGCTCAGCAGAACTGCTACCCGGTGGACGATAGCAGACACAAAATATCCTTATCATGGAAGATAGTTGGGCTAGTTGGTGTGAATTCGTTAGTGACTGCGACATTGCAACTAGCGTGGAAAGCACAAGGACAGCGACAAAAGGAACCGACCGGACAGCACGCTAGACTTCAACTGACGTTTTAATACTTCTATTCGGCGCATGCTCAGGAGACTGTACCCGCGCCCCCTTCTCTTTATCACGAAGCAGGTTCTCATAGCAAAGAGCAAACATTTAAACCAAATTGACGCGCAAGCTTTTTCACAGATAGATTATCTCTTTTTTCGTGAGGGCTACTAAGGGTGTGCTCACGCACTTGTCCCCTGGCTTATCAATGCAAAATGCTTCAAATATCTCCCTATCACCCTGCCTATGAAGCCGTCTCAGCACTCTCGTGTGGCTAAAAAGTGGAACGCATTTTTCTTCATTACCGCCTGTTGTTTTTGCTTTGCATTTGCGGCAATGTGCGGCCAAATGGCCCCCCGCCATCAGAGCTGCGACTGTAGTCCGGTGTTTTCGTAGCCTTTCGTTCAGGCACTGGCCTGTTTGGCCAATATAACATTTACCACAAGTCAGTGCGATAAGATACACCACACCGATGGTGCAGTTCACAAACCGCGTGGCGTGTTTTGTTGCGCAGGTTTTTGCCTGGTAAGCATTGTTGACCATTCGGCACATCCTAGACAGCTTTTGTGGGGCTGTGAAAACGACAAGGATGCCGCACTTTCCCGCGACCTTTTTGAGGCGATGGGACAAGTTGTGCATGTAGGGCACAGGCACCGGACGTCCCCCCGGGCCGTCATTGCAGCAGCCTGCTGTCTTGCGTCCCTGTCGGAGCTCTTTAATAAGGCTCTCAGCGACAGACGCGAGTATGCTGTCAGGGAAGCCAGCGCTACGCAGACGGAGGACCTGCTGCTCAACACTCACGTTCACTTTGTGTTCACAAGACTTCAGAAGAGCGGCTCTTAGGCAGTTCAGTGCTATCCCTCTTTTTACGGTTCTCGAATGGGCCGAATTATAGCTAAGAACAGGCTTTTTTGAACGAGGGAAGTATGTTCAGCATAGTGAGCTACTACTAAAGGTAATGCTGAGGTCAAGGTAACGTAAGCAACCCTCATCAGGAACCTCACGAGTAAAACTCAGACCCTTACCACATTCTTGGAAAACACTAAAAACACTCTGCACAATGTCTGCTCTTCCATCATCATCATCATCATCATTTATTAGACCCTTAAAGGCCCCTGGGAGGGGGTATTACATAAGGGGGGGAGTAGTACATTCATCATGACTCACATTGGTGGGGAAAAAAAGAATTAAAAAAAAAGAACAAACAAGAAAACACACACACAACAAAAGCGTAAAGAGAAATAAAGTCACGAAAGGGAAATGAAACCATTTATACAGCAAGATAACACATCAGACGTTCTTTAAACCTTTCTGGATCGCTTTCAATGACAACCGATTCTGGAAGCCGATTCCAGTCTTGAATAGCGGCTGGCAAAAAAGATTTGTTAAAGGCATTAGTTGATCCGTGTAAACGTTGGATGCTCATGGAGTTGAATAAACGGGATGACGTGCGCACAGGAGGGACTAGAAGGGACTCGCGTAGGTTAGGAAAATTGTGATATAATTTGTGCAATAAACATAAGCGAGAAACTTTGCGTCTAAGGGCTGGTGGGCTGATAGCGATGGATGACTTGATAGCGGTAATGCTGTGGTGAAAATCGTAATCTGAAGTAATGAAGCGTGCCGCACGATTCTGAATGGATTCAATGGTGTTAATGAAGTAAGCCTGGTGAGGAGACCAAATTGCTGATGCGTACTCAAGTTTAGTGCGAATGAAAGTCTCGTATGCTAGTTTACGGATTGATTGCGGAGACAGTGAAAGTGACCTTCTAAAAAAACCCAGTGTTTTTGATGTATCAGCAACGAGTTGAGTGATGTGTTTTTCCCACGTCAGTTTGCTGCTGATTGTGACACCTAAGTACTTATATGATTCAACCTGCGAAAGGATAGTTGATTGAAGAGAATAAGGATACGTAATATTGGAATGCTTGCGTGAAATTTGCATAAATTTGCATTTAGTGATGTTCAGCTCCATCAACCATTCGGAACACCAATTATCTATTTTTTGTAGGTCATTTTGTAGTATAACCTGGTCGTCGTGAGAGGAAATGCGACGATATAACACACAGTCGTCAGCGAATAGACGAATGGACGAAGATATGCCGGATGGGAGATCATTGATAAATATGAGAAAGAGCAGGGGCCCAAGCACAGAACCCTGCGGCACGCCTGAAATCACTTCATGAGTTGCTGAATGATAACCGCCGATGACGGTATATTGAAACGGTTAGTGAGGAAACAGTTAATTCATGACAGTGTGAGGGGATCAATATTGAGGTAAGAAAGTTTTGACATAAGACGTCGGTGCGGGACGCGATCGAACGCTTTTGAAAAGTCTAAAATTATGACATCGGTTTGAAATAATGATTCCAAATGCAAATGAAGGTCAGTAGTGAATTCAAAAAGTTGTGCCTCGCATGAAAGACCGGGGCGGAAGCCATGCTGCTTAGAAAAGAAAAATGAGTTATTGTGAAGGTGGCTGGCGACTTGAGAGTATATAATGTGTTCCATGAGCTTACATGCAATGCACGTTAATGAAATTGGGCGATAGTTGGACGGGTTTGAGCGGTTTCCTGATTTGAATACTGGCTCTACCTTGCTTAGTTTCCAGTCTTCTGGAAGCAAGCTGTCGGTTAATGACTGGGTGAATATGATTTGCAAGATCAGGCTAGAAATTATTTTAGTGGACTTCAGAATCTTCGCGGGGAGGTTGTCAGGGCTGGGGCTGGTAGAGAACTTAAGGCTGTCAATAAGTTTCTCGATTCCTTCTGCAGAAATATGAATGGGCGGCATCTGGTTGAGGTGTGAGCGAGGTAAGACCGGCGTGCTTTGAGCAGGTTCATGAGTGAAAATGGATGAGAAGTATGAATTCATTACATTGGAGCGCTGCTCTACCGGTACCAGAGAACCGTCTTCGTTAAGCAAGGAAATGTTATGGTTTTTACTACGCGGAGGAGTAAGAACGTTCCAAAACTTTGGGGCGTTGGTACGGAGGATGCTCAGTAGGTCTAGATGATAAAACTTTTTCTTAGAACTTTTTAAAAGCTTATTGTAATCCCTCAGAGCAGTAAAATATTTTTCCCATTTAAGAGCAGAATTTGATATTTTGGCAGCGCGGAAAAGGCGTTTTTTCTTTTGCGATAGTTTTTTCAAAGGATTGGAAAACCAAGGTTTGCCTGCGTCACCACGAATGGAAACGAGTGGTACGTAGGTATGCATTAGAGATAAAAGTGTGTGTTTGAAAGCCATCCAGTTTTCGTTTACTGATCTACTGTTAGCAGATTCGCGAAAGGAAAGGTAGAACAGTTCCAACTCTTCGTTGATGCGGGTGAAATCAGCACTGTTAAAGTCGCGTATGTGTTTAATGGATGGTTGACGAACAGGTGCTTGAATGGATAGGTTGAATAACAGCATTTTATGATCACTCAGACCATCGACACACGACATAGAATCTATTAATTCTGCATCCGTGACAAAAACTAGATCAAGTGTGTTGAAATAACGAGTAGGTGAACTGACTGTTTGAATAAAGTTAAACAGAAGTATTAGATCAAGAAACGCTTTAGACAGACGGGAGGATCCATTTAAGTTGGCCCAGTTAATATCGGGAAAATTGAAATCGCCGCAAAGTATACAATTAGCGCGGGGAAAGCGACAATTCAATTCGAGCAGGATTGAATGCAATTCGTTAGTAAAGGAAATGTCACAATCAGGCGCGCGATAACAAGCAATCAGTATGTATGTGGTTCCAAAAAATGAAAAGTTAACACACAGGATTTCTTGACGGCAGCTAATATCAATAGTGACGGAAGGCGTGCAGGACTTAATGAAGACGAGAACGCCGCCACCCCTTCGACCGAGCCTATCGCGCCTGTGAATGGTGAATGCTGTAATGTTATCAAGTAGTTCGTCGTTCCGAATGTCAGCAGTCAACCAAGTCTCTGTCAATACCGCGATATCGGTGCTGTTATCGTCTAGAATAGCTTCTATAGATTCCTTCTTGGGCATGAAACTACGTACGTTGGCAAGCAAAGTAGGCATGGCTCGACATTCAAAAACTGTCGCAGGTGTTACAAGTGGCTGCCATGGCGGCAAGAACGGGCGCCGGTACGTTCGCGATGACTGCTATGCTTTAACTTCTTGCACCGTGTCAGATTCATCATCGTAAAAGTACTGTTTGCTGCCAATAATAAGTTTGTCGAAGCGCATCTTGAAGGTTGAGTTCCTCTGCTGGCCGTACGCGAAGAGTTTCCCTCGAGCTAATCTAACACGTGCAGAATAATCTTCGCGGACTTTATACTCCGAATCTTTCAGCTTAGGGCCAGCAGAGAGGATTTCGGACTTCTTTTTAAAGTTGGGCAGTTTTACAATAATGGGGCGGCTTCTAGATTCACGGAACTGTCCCATTCTGTGGGCGCGTTCGATTTCAGCACTTTCGATAGATATGGCCAGCTGCTCAGAACAAAATTTGATAATGGATGACTCAGATTCTGCCCAAGTTTCACTCTTAACGTCGGGAATGCCAAAAAAGATCAAGTTAGAGCGCCGGAGACGATTTTCAGAGTCGTCGCATTTCTTCGTGAGCGCCCTAATATCTGACGATATCTTCCCAATAGTAGGGTTAGTGTCCGGACTTGTTTTGTGTTCCTGGGATTTGTAGGCCTCTACGAATTTTTCAAGTGCGTCAACACGGACAGAAAGACCACTGACCAGGTTGTCTATTTTGGTTTGCGCAGATCGGGTTGTTGCAACTTCGGCAAGTATTGCATTTTGGGTGAGTTCTATACGTACTATTGCTGCTGATATGGTTTCAAGAGGTGCGGTGGGATCACCGCTGGGACCGGGGTTCAATTCAATGTCACCAGACAAGGCTAGATGCAAAAAAGTGAGATATGCGCTGAAGCAATATGAACAAAGCGATTCACAAAGCAATCGGCGACAGGAATACAGAGCATCAGGGGGGCACGACACCGCAAACAAGAAAGGGTTACTCGAGCGAATGCAAGGTTGCGGTAGGTAACTGACCTGCAGTAGAAAGGGTGACTTCATGCCCACATTCATGGCGGTGGTGTGCCCCGACTGGCTCGTGAGCGGTGGTGCTATATGAAGACGGGGCGGATCCCCAGAGCTGATAGTTATAATAATAAATACTTTATTCACACCAAAGAAACAATACAAGACGCGGACGCGCCAAAGCCTCAATTGGGCTTGTAGGGCGCCGTCCGGCAGCAGCAACAACCTGTGTTACCAAATCAATTCATTGTTTTGTGTACTACATTAAAACATATGCTCTAGAGCTGTTCAAGCTCGGCAATAGCATCACGTAACTGTCTGCGAGTGTTCAAGTTGAAAACATTATCAGGCATCTCATTGAATATACATGGGATATAATATGACCTCATAGACATACCAAAATGAGTTCGCACTGCAGGGACAATATATCGAGAAACTTTTCTTAATGGGATTGGTTTAACGTTGTGGAACCGAAATTCAGAGTTCCAGAAATATCTGAGTACAGTGACTTGTTTGAACACAATGTCAAAGGAAGGCAGACCTGAAGAAAGGAATACACTTTGCTGTTTATGGGGTATTGAATAGATGACACTCTTAGCCATATTCTTGAGAATACGGTTTATCCTATTTTTCCATGTTGCAGAACAGTTGAAGAAACAGCACATGCCATATCTCAGCAGAGAATACCCCAAAGACTGTGCAATTAAACGTCTTATGGCAAATGGCAGGTAGGCCCTTAGAGCATAGAGCAAGCATGCGACGCCTCTAAGCTTCTTACTGAGGTGTGCCATGTGCGTGTTCCAGGATAAATCACTGTCAAAGTAAATGCCAAGGTATTTCACGGACGGAACACATGTAATGGGGTAGCAAGAACATGCAGTGCAACTGGAGCTGTGCAAAAAAACCGCAGCGTTTTTCGGGATTGGCTTGTGTGCATTTTTAAAGCACACTAGATGAGTTTTTTGGGGGTTTATATCAATCAGGTTACATTGAAACCAATCATATAGATTAGTAGCGTCCTGTTGAAGTTGACGGAGTGCGCAAGAAAAATCTGTATTAGATGAGATGAGGAGGGTGTCATCTGCATATTGATAAATCTGTGATGAAGTTATAATGCTGGGGAGGTCATTAACATAGAGATTAAATAAGAGGGGTGATAAGATGGATCCCTGGGGAACACCACTATATAGTTCCGAGTGGTTGCCAGATGAAGAGGCGCTCCGAAGCAGAAATTGGCGGATACGATGTTCCCTTGCTGTTCGTCGTAAATGGCTCGGAAGGGCGGCAGCCCGGCTCGTCGAAGTCCAAAGCCAGGGACGAAGTAGTGCAGCAGGAGTCGAGAAGCACAGGGCCGATGGACCACAGTAGGAGAGCCTGCAGTAGAAAGGGTGACTTCATGCCCACATTCATGGCGGTGGCGTGCCCCAGGCGTCACTCTTTCTAAAACAACAAGATAATCATCAACATATCTAAAAATTTTGGCAACAAAAGTCTTGTCCAGACGCGAAAAAATTTCTTTGTCAATAGTCGCTAAAAACAAGTCGCTTAAAACCGGTGCAATACGCGAACCAATACATATGCCTTGCTTCTGCAAGCAAGAAGCATTATCAAACTCAACAAGTGTAGAAGAAAGGTAAAAGCTAAGCAATTCTAAAAAGTTATCTGCTGAAATCCCAGAGGAATTTCGGAAGACAGTCATACCCAGCGCTTCAATTCGCTCTCGGACAGCTGTGCAGAGTTGTGTCTGTGGTATAGAGTAAAAAAGATCTACTATGTCAACGGAAAAGGCATAAAACGCATCACAGGTTTTTTCCTGTCTCGAAAGGAAGTCTATTACCTGATTGGAGTTCCGAATTAAAAACGGGTCATCCGGAGTCAACAAGTTAAGGTGTTTTTGTAGAAACTTGGAAAGCTCTCCCTGCCAGCAGTGTTTTTCAGTAACTATTGCCCTAAGAGGTATCCCTTCCTTATGGGTCTTAGCAGAAAAGAACAAGCTCAACCTGTCCCTTTCCGAGCCCCCAATACTTTTTCCGAGTTTTTCAAGGTTCATATCTTGGCATAGGGCTCACGCTCTTTTCTTCACTTTAGATGGATGGCCCATAACGCGGACGAAATTCTTGCTTATAGCTGCGGCTGCTTTCTCGCCAAAAACTGACCTAGGCATAACAACAAAACCGCCCTCTTTATCAGAAACAAGCAAAGTCAGTGAAGTGAGTGTACATCGGGACTGTGAGGCTGTGCTTAGGACGAGAACTCGTGAGGCTTCAAATGTTTGCGAATTTTTGTGGAAGCAGTGCTTGCCGAGCTTAACTACTTGGAGGAACTGTAGCGAAAAATTGCCTGCTAGGGCTGCACCGGTAACTTTTATTGGTCTGGAGAAGCTACCTAATGAGGTCGAAGAAGTGTTAAAACTTTGTCCAAAATTTTGCATTGAGCCCGAAGAGAACCCTGCTTCTCTTCTAGGTACTGTAACTTCTAGGTATTGTAGGATTTTGGCAGCAGCGGCAGCGGCTTTCGCACACTGGTCCTAAGAAATCTTCCTGCACGTTACAGGTTAGCCTCATCTTCCAATTCTCTAATTTGCATATTTTCTGCATTTCTGCACTGCTGCTGCTGCTGCCATTCAAGAGTTTCACTGGTATCTTGCGAGTGCTTCTAAAATTGTACAACTTTGTTTTATTTTCCCTCAAAATGACTAAGGAAATAGCAAAGCTTTTTCAACAGTTGCGCGATGACATCAGGGTTGAACTAAAGGCCTTCAAAGAGTCAATAGAACGTAACTGTCGCACTGAAGACAGAGGTGTTCGTACCGACTTAGAGGAAATGAAAACAAGTATGAACTTCATCAGTCAGAGCTTGGATGAGGCAAACAAGCGACTTGAAGCCACCGCCAATGAAAATAAGTCGCTGAAGAATGAAAACGACGCTCTCCGGCTGCAAGTACGCTCACTTGAAAAAGACCTTGAGGCATGCCAAACAAACCTAGTTAAGTCAGAGCAGTACACTCGAAACAGGAATGTCGAAATCAAGGGGGTCATTCAGGAGCAGAATGAAAAGCTTCCTGACATTCTTGATAAGATTGCCAATGCCATCGGGGAACCGATAACAGACAACGACATAGACGTCTGCCATCGAGTCGCCACCAAAGACAAAAATCAAAAGAACATAGTCATACAATTCCAGAAACGTGAGAAACGCGATAAATTTCTTGAAAAGGCTCGCAGAAAAAAAGTAACGAACAAAGACATTCCTCTGATTCCTCTGTCGAGTCATCCGAAGAGCAGCCAATCTATATCAATTTATTTATTTATTTATTTATTTGATGATCTGCCCTCCAACATTAAATCTAAACTGAGATTGTTCGCCGATGATTGCATCGTATACCGCGCCATAACTAACCAAGACGACACGTGCACCCTCCAACAAGACCTAAACGCTATCTCACTTTGGTGTGAAACATGGCTCATGCCTTTAAACACGACTAAATGTAAAGTCATGACATTTTCCCGCCTTCGCAACCAGATTAAGACTACCTACTACCTCAACTCTACACCCGTTGCCTACACATCATCATACAAATATCTTGGCCTGCATATGACACCATCGCTATCATGGATAACACATATTGAAACCATTTGCTCCGAAGCCTCACGCATTCTCGGCTACATGCGGCATAGTCTCTCCGACTCATCCTCAGACATTAAAAAGCTAGCATATCTCACATTCGTCAGACCAAAGCTTGAATACGCATCAGCCATCTGGAACCCGTCACAATCATACCTCGCCACTAACCTCGAAGCCATTCAAAACCGTGCAGCACGATTTATCACCTCGAACTACTCAAGAAATTCCAGCGTCACCTCAATGAAGAGAGACCTCGACTTGCCGTCCTTCGCATCATGCCGCATCATATCTCGTTTGTGCCTTCCTCACGCATTCTATTATCACCCACGGTCCAGACATGAGCTACTAGCAACACCACTACGAAGATCTTCCCGTTTAAGCCACAGCCAGTATCTAGCACGAATTTCCACCCGCACCCTTGCAATGAGTAGCTCATTTTTCCCTCATGCAATAGTCTTATGGAATTCCTTACCCGAAAACATAGCCGAATGCACAGACAGAAAACAATTCCGTAATAAGCTAAAACTTCAGCCATCCTGAATAGACTGTCCCCTTTGTACTCTTTTGTTACTTAGTTTAGTTGTATTTCTGCGCCTTAGCGTAATTTTGTTTCTCTTCCGCTTGCTTGGTTACTGTTATTTGACTTAGATGTATGTCTGCATTTTTTACTGTATTTTTTCTTGCTTTTGTTTTTGCTTGCCTTCATTGTATTTTGTATTTTGCTCTTCACATTTTTCCACGTTCAAGATTTTTTTACATCATGTTAATTCGCCTCCCCTTATGTAATGCCCTCGGGCCCTTAAGGAGAAAATAAATGAAATAAATAAATGAAATGAAATGGCATACTGCAGGCCGTGAGGCCCAAGCAGGAGTGGATACAGAATAGAACACAAATTGAGCAATAAAACCAAAGTGGAAACAGAAAACGAGCAGCGCGAAATGACACGGAAAAGAAAAAGAAACTAACAAAACAAACTAAAAACAAACTAACAATGGTCACTTATCAGGTCAAGAGACCGTACATACACACGAAGCTAGTAAGCTGTTCCAGTCACTGATGGTTTGTGGAAAGAAAGAGTGCTGAAATAAGTTAGTCTTTGCAAAGTACGGGGTCAGAGAAAGGGGGTGGGAGTGTCGGGTTTGTCTGGTGTTCTGTAGATTAAGATACGGCGAAGAATTAATTCCAAGTTTATGGTTAAATAACAAAATTAAGAATTTCAACCGAAGAAACTTGCGCCGGGACTGAAGGGTTGGTATGGAATTCGACTGCATTAATGCAGAGATGGAAGCAGTTCTACTGTATTGCGAAAACATGAATCGCACAGCTTTCCTTTGGATCCGATGAAGTGCTTTTACGTTAGTGAGAGTGTACGGGTCCCATACACTGCACGCATATTCCAATTTAGTCCTTATAAAGGTTTCATATGCTAGTCTCTTAACCTGAAGTGGTGAATCTTTTAGTTTATGGCGCAACAAGCAAAGTTTTCGTAAGGCAGACGAGCAAGTGTTAGAAATGTGAGTGTTCCAGCTTAAGTTGTTTGTTAATGTAACACCAAGATATTTATAGTCAGTTACTTCGGTAATTTCTCCTGAACCCAGAAAAAAGGAGCGTTTAAATGGATTAAGTTTTCTTTTAACACGTAGTAGGACAGTCTTTTCAAAGTTAAGTTTCATGCCCCATCGATTACACCATGCGTGGATACTATTAAGGGACGTGTTTAGTATTGCCTGATCGTCAGCTGATCGGATCTCATTGAAAATAATACAGTCATCAGCGTACATGCGAATCTGTACAGGTTCATCAACCACATCTACAATATCGTTACAATATATCAAAAACTACAGCGGCCCAAGCACACTGCCCTGAGGGACACCAGATGTGACCGGAAGAGCGCAAGAATCATCTCCATTAATAGTTACGTACTGTTTGCGTTGTATTAAGTACCTCGATACCCAAGCAATAATAAAATCTGGCAGTCCTATCAGTTGAAGTTTCTCAATTAATTTATTATGGGGTACTAGGTCGAAAGCCTTGCTGAAATCCAAGAAAATTAAGTCTACCTGGCCAGCCCTATCCACGACGGAAGCAAGGAAGTGAAATATGGTGACTAACTGAATAGTTGTAGAAAACCCTTTCCTGAAGCCGTGTTGATGTTGCGACAGAATGTTATTTTCTTGAAGAAATTTTGAAATGAGGTTAGACACAATGTGCTCCATGAACTTACAAGAAGAACATAATATAGATATGGGGCGGTAGTTAGATAAAGAAAGTGGGTCACCCTTCTTTAGGACGGGCACCACACGTGCAGTCTTCCAATCGTCAGGTATGGACGCAGTACTAATGGATGCTTGAAATATAACTACGAGGAACTCAGTGTTTCAGCGAAACGGCGAAGGAACGCACCAGGTATACCATCAGGTCCCGGTGAAGATTTAACTTTCAGTCGGAGCAGCATGTTCAGTACTCCGTCATGCGAAATCAAATCTGTGACATTCGGAAAATGAGACTGGAATGTTGAAAATGAAGGTTCAGCGGGCATAGAGAAAACGCTGTGAAAATATTGGTTAAAATGTTGTGCAATAATCTTGCGGTTAGTGACTACTGCAACGTTATGAGATATTTGTTGCACATGCCTTTTGCTTTCCTTCATAAAGTTCCAGAAGCCTTGAGGATCCTCAGAAATGAAGTTCGGGAGAGTAGTGTTAAAATAAAAAGACTTTGCACGCATAATGGCATCGGAAAGAGCTGCGCGAGCTTCGCTGAAAGCATGCGATGCTGTTCTTTTCTTACGTAAGCTTTTGGTCTTCCGTTTTAAATGTATTATATGCCTGTTCATCCAAGGCGTATGTTTCGCCGTTTTCTTTATTCTCTCAGGAACAAAATTACTCAAACAAAAGTGGCATAAATTCTTAAATTTGTTCCAAAGAACAGCAGCATCATCATCAGAGAAGTCAGGAAACTGAGAATCTAAGTAATCTAAAATGGAATCATCGTCAGCTCGTTCAATATCTTTCACTGTTTTAACAACTGCATCATTGTTTACAGATTTGGGAGCAAGTGCTAGGCAAACAGATACCATTTTATGATCAGATAAGCGGGAATCCACAGACACTTCGTAATCATCAAAAGCGCGATGAAGAAAAACTAAATCAAGAATGGAACTAGACGAATTGCCTACACGTGTAGGCTTACTGACAATTTGAACAAGATTATTCTCAAACATGATGTCAAACATAGTATTGGAATCAATTGCAGAGTCGGCACTGGAAAGCAAACGGTCCCAGTCAATGCGCGGAAAGTTGAAGCCCCCAACAACTATCATCTTATATTTGCTGTAATGTGCCATATGATCCCTTAGTTTTATTAGAAGATCAGGTGTCGACTCTGGTGGTCTATATATTGCATACAATAAGAGGATATGCCCAAATAGCTTAATTTTTAAGCATAAAAATTCTACGTCATCTAGCTCAGGAAGACGAACGGTTTCTATATCCGATTTTATTACTACAGCAACTCCACCACCCCTGGTGGGCCTGTATTTAGGATAAATTTTGAATGCTGGAGGAACAAGATCGTCGTTGCTGATTGCACTGTGCAACCAAGTTTCAGTAATGACGGTGATGTGTGGGCTATAGGAAAAAAGGACTCATTCAAGTTGGCTAGTCTTATTTACGATACTCCGGGCATTTATGTTAAGAAGCCTAACATGCTTATCCTGAATGGGTCATGGGGAAGGTACTTGGGGGGGGGGGGGGGTTGAAATTAACTGCCGTTCTTGTTTTGTATCGTCCCAGATAAACACATCACCGTCAATGTGCAACTTGTCATGAACAAGAAACACTTTCCGGCCCTGCAATTTCTCAGATTTTGCACTCTGCCAGAACATCTTCCGTCGTTTTAAAGTAGGCTGCGAGTAGTCGTTCTGGATAGAAATATTAGACCCTTTAAGTTTGGTGCAATTTTTTGAAAAGGGATGCTTTTTCGTTGAAATCCTGGAAAAAAACGATAACTGGTCTTGCTGACGTCCCCTTTCCCCGCCTGTGAATGCGACCAATTGACACACATGATACGCCAAGTTTTTCTTGAAAGGTTTCTGCGATGACTTTGCGCTTAAGATCGCATTCAGTTTCGTTCTCTTCTTCGGTTATACCATAAACGATAAGGTTAGAGCGCCTGCTTCTGTCTTCTAGATCTGTGAGCTTACGAGCCTGATTGCCCACAGAAGCTTTGTATGTACGGAGCGCGTTTTCAGGATCCTCTAATTTCAGGGTCTTAGCTTTAAGTTCGGAGATTTGGGCGTCAATAGTGGCAAATTGAGCTTGAATGTCCGTAATCATGCCATCTGTTTTTGACTTTAGGTCAAGTACTAAATGTACTAAAGTACTAAAGTACTAAAGTAATGAACACCTATGCCCTCTGGTCAAAAAACTTTTAGGGCAGGCCATCGCTCGAAAGCGCCAACACAACTGGAAGTTCGTGTGGACGAGAAACGGCACCGTTCTTGCTCGCCGCACTGAAACGTCGAATGTGGTACACATTTTGCGAGAAAGTGATCTCGATAAGATCAACTCTGAAGACTAAATACGGCTAGGCTAGCTATGCTTAGTCAGTGATTATTGCATCTGGTGACAATGGCAACCGATCTTGTTCTTCCAGAATTTTTAGCTCGCATTGTGGCAGAGAACTAGGCAAACAAATCGATAAAGCTCTTTCACCTTAATACAAGATCAGTGACCCCGAAACGCGATGACATTCTTTTTCTGCTTGAAACATGTGTCAAATTCGACATAATAATTGTTCACCGAAACATGGTACACCACCGACTCAGAGTGCTTAGTACTACCAGATTACAATCATTTCTGCATGAACCGTAAAGATAGCAGAGGAGGGGGCGTATCCATCCTGATTTCTTTACCAGGGTATGAGATTGTAAATGAATTCAGTGTGATTTGCGAAAACTATGAAGCTCTATGTATCAGAAACAATGCAAACATTTTTACAGTTCTATACAGACCACCGAACGGAAGCCTTTCTATATTTATCAATTTTTTTACTCCTTATTATCATATGCCAATGAAAGAGCAGGTATTCTTACAATAGGTGGTGATATAAATTTAGATATTCTAAATGAAAGCAGTTCCGCTAATGACTAGTCATTATGCAAAGCAATGGTTTCCCGAATGTGATTAGTGGTCCGACGCGAATTACGTGTTCCACATCAACTCTACTCGACTTATTTATTACAAACCACACTGCTGAATACAACGTGTCAGGAAGGCTGCTCAGTGACGTCAGTGACCATTTGCCAACTTTCTTCATTATTAAGAGTGTTAATGCTTCCAAACCCAACAGGTCAGATGTAATAAGATATCGTGAAATAACACTTCACACAATGGAGAATTTTCGGCATGCCATTATGCAGACTGACTGGAGCGACTTTTTTGCTGAATGATGCAAACGCTGCTTATGAAGAATTTATTAAATTTTTTAAGAAACACTACTACACCTTCTTCCAAATCAAGTCATGTCGGCATCATAAAAAGTCACGTAAACCTTGGGTCACTCGGCATCACGTTAAACTTAAAGGCAGAAAAATAATCTTTTATCACTCGTTTATTCAGTCTCGCGATGCAAATAAATGGGAGGAATTCAAATCCTTGAGGAATGCGTTAAATAAGAGTTTAAGGAAAGCGAAGGACGACTATTATCTGCGCATTTTTCACAGCGATTTCCTCAGAAGGAGCGATGTAGTGTGGAAAAAGCTTAATGACATCATAAATAAAAACAAACAGAATACAAGGATTGACAGCCTCGTTATTAATGATACAGAGGTAAGCGGAATGGATCTGGCTAATAATTTCAATGATTTCTTTATAGAGGTCGGCAGTAGCACATACTGCTCTGAAGCCGCCAGAAATATTCCGGATGTGCCAAATACATTATTTTTCCGCTCCACTTCTGTGTCGGAGGTAACAAGGCTTTTTCAAAGTATTAAGAACAGTAGAGCTCACGATGTAGATGATTTAGAAATTAAACCTATCAAGCATGTCATAGATGAAATAGCGCCCGTTTTAACACATATTTACAACGTTTTTCTCTTAACTGTTAAATTTCCACTAAAGAAGCAAGTTGCTAGAGTAATAATAATGCACAAGGGAGGAGATAAAAATGAAATATCTAATTACCGCCCACTTTCTATACTACCAGTATTCTCGAAAGGTTTAGAAAAGGTAATTAATTCCCGCATTCTGGATTTTGCTGAAAAATACAATTTGATAACTGAGCATCAGTTCGGATTTAGGAAGTTTCGCTCGACAGAAGACGCCCTCTTAGTTCATAAGGAAACAGTGTTGGAAAATTTTGAAAACAAATTAGCGACACTAGTAATCTATATAGATTTCAGAAAAGCATTCGATTCTGTGAATCATCGTATACTTCTTGACAAATTGGAGCGCTATGGGTTCCGCGGAATCTCGCAGTATCTAATTCAATCCTACCTTCAGGGAAGACACCAGTATGTCGAGTTAAACCAACTAAAATCGCGCGTAAAACCAATAAAATCTGGAGTTCCACAAGGCAGCATTCTTGGTCCTATCCTGTTTCTTTTTTATATTAATTATATTGTAAGAATTTCGGGCAACTGTAAGTACATAATTTACGCAGACGGCTGCACGGTTCTGGTTTCTGGCAAGGACCTAACTCAGATTAAAGAAACAGCAGATATCTTCTGCTGTGGACTGCAGGAATGGTGCCAAAACAATAGATTAATCTTGAATGAGAGTAAAACATTTTGCGTCTTATTCCGCACACCAGGAACATCAATTACACCTGCTGATAGCTTTCACTTAGGTTCCTATTGCATAAAAGCAGTGAAACATATAAAAACTCTAGGAGTCGTTTTCTCTGAGCATTTTTCATGCAACGAGCATATTAAAAGAATTTCATCCAAACTGAGCAAAGTTGTCGGTATTCTGAACCGAAGTCGCCAAATGCTTCCTGCTAATATCAAAAAACTTATTTACAACGCGCTTTTTAACTCTCAAATTTACTACTGTTGCTTAGTATGGGCAAATAACTCTATAACAAACATTAACAAGCTTCTACTACTACAAAAGAAAGCTGTCCGTGCTATAGAGAATACGACTAGGTTTGAGCATACACTACCTCTTTTCCGAAAGCACAGAATAATAACAGCGGAAAATATCTACGCATACAAACTACTGTGTTCGTATAAAAAAGCAGCACAAGGTAGATAAAAAATTGTTTTAAATTTAGCAAACCTTAAAACAGTGACAAAAACCTACTCTTTTAGGTACCAACCGCCATGGTTTGTTCCTTTTTCACGGACTCGCTTTGGGGTTGGAAGGATAAAGTGTTCATTACCTTCTCTTCTGAACGATATTGACTTCCAGCACATAAATATTATTACAATGACGCATAGGCACATAGCGAACCTGTTTGTGTAACGACTATACTGCCTTCAGTTTTGTTTCATTGTTTCTTTTGCAATGCAATGTTTCTTGCTCGCCTTATGTTGATAAATTTCTTTTTACAAGTTTAGATAGGGCTTGTTGAAAATGTCTACTAATGCATGTTTTTGCTTTCGCCGTGTCACTGCTGCTGATGTAAAGGTGGCTGAGGCTTTGTCAAGCTGCGGAGACAGCAGCTTTTACTTCAGCCACCTCTTTTCGCTCACTTGTATCGAGTGGTGAAAATAAACATTATTATTACATTACATTACATTACATTACATTACATTACATTACATTACATTACATTACATTACATTACAACATAGCGAACCGTGCTAGCAGTGAAGAAAAGTGTAGGTGTGTGTCAGGTGCCGTCGACTGTCTTCCTTCAGGTCCCTTAAAATCTGCAAAAAAATTAGCGGTCAAAAATACGGTAGAGTTCTTAAAGAGTAATTCACTGACTTTGCTTGTTTCTGATAAAGAGGGCGGTTTTGTTGTTATGCCTAGGTCAGTTTTTGGCGAGAAAGCAGCCGCAGCTATAAGCAAGAATTTCGTCCGCGTTATGGGCCATCCATCTAAAGTGAAGAAAAGAGCGTGAGCCCTATGCCAAGATATGAACCTTGAAAAACTCGGAAAAAGTATTGGGGGCTCGGAAAGGGACAGGTTGAGCTTTTTCTTTTCTGCTAAGACCCATAAGGAAGGGATACCTCTTAGGGCAATAGTTACTGAAAAACACTGCTGGCAGGGAGAGCTTTCCAAGTTTCTACAAAAACACCTTAACTTGTTGACTCCGGATGACCCGTTTTTAATTCGGAACTCCAATCAGGTAATAGACTTCCTTTCGAGACAGGAAAAAACCTGTGATGCGTTTTATGCCTTTTCCGTTGACATAGTAGATCTTTTTTACTCTATACCACAGACACAACTCTGCACAGCTGTCCGAGAGCGAATTGAAGCGCTGGGTATGACTGTCTTCCGAAATTCCTCTGGGATTTCAGCAGATAACTTTTTAGAATTGCTTAGCTTTTACCTTTCTTCTACACTTGTTGAGTTTGATAATGCTTCTTGCTTGCAGAAGCAAGGCATATGTATTGGTTCGCGTATTGCACCGGTTTTAAGCGACTTGTTTTTAGCGACTATTGACAAAGAAATTTTTTCGCGTCTGGACAAGACTTTTGTTGCCAAAATTTGTAGATATGTTCATGATTATCTTGTTGTTTTAAAAAGTGTGACGCCTGATGGAAGAGCTGACATTGTGCAGAGTGTTTTTAGTGTTTTCTAACAATGTGGTAAGGGTCTGAGTTTTACTCGTGAGGTTCCTGATGAGGGTTGCTTACGTTACCTTGACCTCAGCATTAGCTTTAGTAGTAGCTCACTACGCTGGACATACTTCCCTCGTTCAAAAAAGCCTGTTCTTAGCTATAATTCAGCCCATTCGAGAACCTTAAAAAGAGGGATAGCACTGAACTGCCTAAGAGCCGCTCTTCAGAAGTCTTGTGAACACAAAGTGAACGTGAGTGTTGAGCAGCAGGTCCTCCGTCTGCGCAGCGCTGGCTTCCCTGACAGCATACTCGCGTCTGTCGCTGACAGCCTTATTAAAGAGCTCCGACAGGGACGCAAGACAGCAGGCTGCTGCAATGACGGCCTGGGGTGACGTCCGGTGCCTGTGCCCTACATGCACAGCTTGTTCCATCGCCTCAAAAAGGCCGCGGGAAAGTGCGGCATCCCTGTCGTTTTGACAGCCCCACAAAAGCTGTCTAGGATGTGCCGAATGGTCAACAATGCTTACCAGACAAAAACCTGCGCAACAAAACACGCCGCCCGGTTTGTGAACAGCACCATCGGTGTGGTGTATCTTATCGCACTGACTTGTGGTAAATGTTATATTGGCCAAACAGGCCAGTGCCTGAACGAAAGGCTACGAAAACACCGGACTACAGTCGCAGCTCTGATGGCGGGGGGCCATTTGGCCGCACATTGCCGCAAATGCAAAGCAAAAACAACAGGCGGTAATGAAGAAAAATGCGTTCCACTTTTTAGCCACACGAGAGTGCTGAGACGTCTTCATAGGCAGGGTGATAGGGAGATATTTGAAGCATTTTGCATTGATAAGGCAGGGGCAAGTGCGTGAGCACACCCTCAGTAGCCCTCACGAAAAAAGAGATAATCTATCTGTGAAAAAGCTTGCGCGTCAATTTGGTTTAATTGTTTGCTCTTTGTTATGAGAACCTGCTTCGTGATAAAGAGAAGGGGGCGGGGGTACAGTCTCCTGAGCATGCGCCGAATAGAAGTGTAAAAATCTGTTATGTGTGCATTAAAACGTCAGTTGAAGTCTAGCGTGCTGTCCCGTCGGTTCCTTTTGTCGCTGTCCTTGTGCTTTCCACGCTAGTTGCAATGTCGCAGTCACTAACGAAAAATATCCTTGTGCCACACTTGACTGCCAGGGCTTCGTAATGGGGTGTAATACAACAAAATACAGGCAACATTTCTGATTCCATAAGATTCGAAACTAACATTGAAACACCACCTCCCCTTCTTATGGATCGGTTCATATAGAAAGACTTGTACGTCGGAATCACATAGACGTCAATTTCACAAGTAAACCACGTTTCCGAAAACATAACAACATTGAAACGAGTTTCCACTTCTCTGAAAAAACAGTCAAGTTTTTCTTGCTTATTTCGACCAGATTTGAGATTAACACGAATACAAGAGTAACAACGAGGATTATCAGGCTTAATGGAACTATTGAGGTCAGAAAGATCAACTAGATCAGTAGAAAGAGCCATTGAAAAAGAGTGCCGCGTATTAGCGCACATTACTGGCTTTATAACTGGCAAAGAATGACAATCACAGGATCATGTTGTTTCCTTCTAACGAACACTTTCTCATTCCGGTGCCAAGCGTACTGGTAATCATTTTCACCTGCCCAAGCCTTTGCATAGCGCAACAGCTGACGGCTTTGACGCGTCATGTTTTCGCTGACTGAAACATCCGACTGAGCATCTCTTAAAGCTGTCCGCTTCTCAAACCACATGTCACAAGTTGAGAGCTTTGAAAACCGTACAATGATCCAGGGCACCTTTCCTTGCTTTGAAGGAAGTCTGTGCACAACATCGACGTCATTCAAAGTAAGCTCCGGCAAATCCACAGGTTTTGCTACGTCCTTTACCTTTTCCATCAGATTTTCATCATTTGTCACCGGTATGCCGTGCACCTGAAGGTTCAGCTTTGTTTCGCCACTCAAGGCCGTTCACAGTCATTTTCAACGACTCAACGTCATCAGTGTCGACTCTGGTCTCAAGCGCACTAACACGTTTCTTTAAGGTACGGATCTCTTCCTCGTGTTTTACCTGTTGCTCAAGTATATCATCGTATTTTTTCTCACTAGTTCAATGGACTTCTTCACTTCATCGACTTGGTCAGGCAGGCCAGCAAGAGCATCAAGTTTTTGACATATGCCGGCTAAACAGCTAGCAAGGTCAGGTTGCGTACTGGGTGTGTCAGAGCTTCCTGCGTTTGTTTTGCGACAGTCGGGACATCACCCCGCTTTGCGACCTTTCTCGCCTTTTCCCTTATATGTTGACGCAGAAACACCAGAGCAGTTGCCGAGATGGTAGGTGTTCTCACATTCGGCGCACTTGATGGCGACTCGGTCACTTGGCAGACATTCTTCGCAGGAAGGGCATGTCTCTGGCATGATAGCCTTGGTATAGCTTGAGCAACATACAGGTTTAAATTCGGAAAATCTTTCTCCTAACACTACAACTGAGAGCACGGTAGAAAACAAGGCAGCAGCGAGCAACACGGCAGCAGCGGTGGTTAAAGAAAAAATGGCAAGTAAAAAAGTAGCTTTTTCACCTACCTGTAAGGAGAAAACAAATCAGATAAGGGGGCGTTCGATCACCACCGTCGCTGCTGCCTTCGTGTGACCCGTTTAAAGCTCGGCCGGTAGAAGCGCGGTGGCGCAAAAGTCTATGACGTCACACTTTGTGCTGTCTTGAGGCCAGCGCAGCAGGGTTCGTCGTTGAAATCTGCAGATGCAAGTAATTCACGGAAGCTGAGCGTCGGTAGGCACACTGGAATGCCCGCCTTCAGGTCAGAACAAGGCAGCGCACTATGGCAGCAGGCAGTCAGGGGTAACCCACCTGTCATTTCGACGTAGTCACCGACCACCATGCTTTATGCTGGCTGTCGTCCTTGAAGGATTCATCTGGCCGACTAGGTCATTGGGCTCTGCAACTTCAGGATTACGACATCCGAGTCATCTACCGTTCCGGACGCAAGCACTCTGACGCCGAAGCCATCTCCTGGTTACCGCTACTTGCCGGCGATGCGACCCATTGACCCCGTGCTCTCTTCATTACGCCCTCCAAACATGCATCTGGAGCAGCGCAAAGACGCCTGGATAACCTCTCTCGTGTATCTCCTTTCCGGCCGCACTACGCCAGCGCCCTCCCGCTCGCTTCGTCGTCAAGCCCGCCACTTCACCCTGCAAAGACGGTCTTCTTTATCGCCGGAATTACATGCCAGATTGTCGAAGATGGCTACTTGTCATGCCGAACCCCAGAACACTCATGCTGGTCTCCTAAAAACATACATGCGACTTCGGCACCGGTACTGCTGGCGCGGCATGCACACCTTTCTACGAAAGTAAATTCGCTAAAGCGTTGACTGCCAACGACGCAAGTCACCTTTGCAGCGCCTTTCCAGACCATTACCGCCTTTACCTTGCCCTGCTCGTCCGTTTGATCATGTGGGCATCGACCTTTATGGGCCTCTGGTCACCGCTGGATTGTCGTCGCCGTCGACCATCTTACGCGGTATGCCGAGACGTCCGCTCTTACGGCGGCTACGGCCAGGGATGTAGCTCCATTCATTCTTCGCAACCTCGTTCTGCGCCATGGTGCTCCCCGCGAGCTTCTTAGCGACCGTGGCCGCATGTTTTTATCAGATGTTGTCCAGGCGCTCCTACAAGAATGCCGCGTAGTTCACAGAACAAGCGCGGCGTACCATTCTCAGACGAATGGGCTGACCGAAAGGTTTAACCGGACGCTCGGTGAAATGCTCACCATGTGTGTGTGTAACTCCCGACCAATCTAACTGGGACCTCGCACTCCCGTTTGTCACATGCACCTATAATACCGCCGTCCACGCTGGGTTTTCGCCATTGTTCCTTCTTTATGGACGCGAACCTACCTCCCTGCTTGACACCATTCTCCCCTACCATCCTGACGCATCTGACTGCTCGCCTGCTTCTGAAATAGCCCAGTATGCCGAAGAATGCCGCCAACTAGCCCGATCCCTCACGTGCCACAATCAACATGGTCAGAAAGAACGCCGTGATTCAGGTCAATCCTTTACCCGCCTACCTGCCGGACCCCTTGTTTGTCTCTGGGTCCCTTCTGGCCCTCGTGGCCTGTCGTCCAAGTTTCTTGCCAAAATACCACGGCCCTTACCGTGTTGTCTGTCAGAGTTCCCCTGTGAACTACGTTGTGGAACCGTTGACACCCTCCTGTACCCACCGCCGCCGTGGCCCTGAAACCGTTCACATTAGCCGCCTGAAGCCTCACTACGAACCCGTGATGTGTACGACGCCGTGAGTCACCAGGATGGCTCTTCCTTCGCCGGGGCCCATTGCAATGACGAACAAGTGCCCGCGCTGCAGCGGTACTGCTCTCGGCGAGCGCGTGCTTCCTGTTGGTGCTGTTGGAACCCCTGACTATCGGTGAACGCAGTTCCGCGCTTTGTGCCCGAAAAACCCATTACACCTCGAATTTCTTGTCAGATAGGCAAGGATTTTCTGATACCGCAATTGAAGGCTTGCTTATACAATTGCCCTTTAACGATAGTATGTTGACTGCTTCAATGATTTCACGGGGCATCTTGTTTTTGTTCCTGGCTAATACTAAAGTTTCTTCAAATTGGGGCAAGCAGCCTGTTTCCACAGCTTCACAATCCCGACAATGGATACCAGTGTGGCGGCATTTTTGAGCGCTTACTTTATAGTCACGCTCTTTTAGTCTTTCATTGAAACAACGTTCTGCGTGACCAATATATTTCATACCACAAGACAAGGGAATAGAATAGACAACTGAATCTTTGCACTTCAAAAAACGCTGTTGGTGCCTAATGTTGCATTTACTAGTATTTTGCCGTGGTGCATTGACCTGTTTGCAAAGCTGGGAAAGTCTCTCAGGAGCACTGAAGACGACCTCAACGCCAACGCGTTTTGCAATTTTCCTCAAATTGTACGAATGCCATGCAAGTAGGGAATGACGGCTACATTCTTTTTGGTGGGCTTATTTATCGTGTGTGCGGGAACGGGCTGTTTGATTTTTTGAGAATTGCTTCTGCAACTGAGGCCAAAAGCTTTGTACGGTAACCTGCCTTTTCCAACCTGACTTCTTGTGCTAAAAAACTGGTTTCAATTTCGTGATCGCAGGATATCATTAGGGAGTTTCTAAAAATTCCTTCGAGTACATTTCTTTATACTAATTTAGAGTGGGCTGAGTCAAACTGAAGAATTGGTTTTTTGGCCCTTGGCTCATAAGACCAGAAAATGTGATCAGTCTTGAAATGAAGACCCAATCCCAAGAAACTTTTCAAAAACCCGTTATTCGGCAGCTCACGTCAAAGTTAATGGTGACATTCTGAGAAAACGACCTACGTCTTTGGAAATTCAACTTAAAATAAGGGAGTAATTACTCATTGGCATCCACCCAAGCGCAGCCATACGGCTACAAAGCAAAGCTATACAGCTTTCTCAGAAACTTCGTAGTTAAAGAAAAATTTGTCCTGGTCCGGCGTTCGAACCCAGGACCACCGCCACACCGGAGCAGTCGCTCTACCAATTGAGCTAACCGGGACGGCAAGCTTATGGTAGGGCGAGAGCGAATTGATCAGTAACTCGAAGTGGGAAGAGTGTTGGTCAAATGTTTTAGGGGAATCCCCCAAGGTGGAGTAGATTTGTAATAAGGGAGTAATTACTCATTGGCATCCACCCAAGCGCAGCCATACGGCTACAAAGGAAAGCTATACAGCTTTCTCAGAAACTTCGTAGTTAAAGAAAAATTTGTCCTGGTCCGGCGTTCGAACCCAGGACCACCGCCACACCGGAGCAGTCGCTCTACCAATTGAGCTAACCGGGACGGCAAGCTTATGGTAGGGCGAGAGCGAATTGATCAGTAACTCGAAGTGGGAAGAGTGTTGGTCAAATGTTTTAGGGGAATCCCCCAAGGCGGAGTAGATTTGTAATAAGGGAGTAATTACTCATTGGCATCCACCCAAGCGCAGCCATACGGCTACAAAGCAAAGCTATACAGCTTTCTCAGAAACTTCGTAGTTAAAGAAAAATTTGTCCTGGTCCGGCGTTCGAACCCAGGACCACCGCCACACCGGAGCAGTCGCTCTACCAATTGAGCTAACCGGGACGGCAAGCTTATGGTAGGGCGAGAGCGAATTGATCAGTAACTCGAAGTGGGAAGAGTGTTGGTCAAATGTTTTAGGGGAATCCCCCAAGGCGGAGTAGATTTGTAATAAGGGAGTAATTACTCATTGGCATCCACCCAAGCGCAGCCATACGGCTACAAAGCAAAGCTATACAGCTTTCTCAGAAACTTCGTAGTTAAAGAAAAATTTGTCCTGGTCCGGCGTTCGAACCCAGGACCACCGCCACACCGGAGCAGTCGCTCTACCAATTGAGCTAACCGGGACGGCAAGCTTATGGTAGGGCGAGAGCGAATTGATCAGTAACTCGAAGTGGGAAGAGTGTTGGTCAAATGTTTTAGGGGAATCCCCCAAGGTGGAGTAGATTTGTAATAAGGGAGTAATTACTCATTGGCATCCACCCAAGCGCAGCCATACGGCTACAAAGGAAAGCTATACAGCTTTCTCAGAAACTTCGTAGTTAAAGAAAAATTTGTCCTGGTCCGGCGTTCGAACCCAGGACCACCGCCACACCGGAGCAGTCGCTCTACCAATTTAGCTAACCGGGACGGCAAGCTTATGGTAGGGCGAGAGCGAATTGATCAGTAACTCGAAGTGGGAAGAGTGTTGGTCAAATGTTTTAGGGGAATCCCCCAAGGCGGAGTAGATTTGTAATAAGGGAGTAATTACTCATTGGCATCCACCCAAGCGCAGCCATACGGCTACAAAGCAAAGCTATACAGCTTTCTCAGAAACTTCGTAGTTAAAGAAAAATTTGTCCTGGTCCGGCGTTCGAACCCAGGACCACCGCCACACCGGAGCAGTCGCTCTACCAATTGAGCTAACCGGGACGGCAAGCTTATGGTAGGGCGAGAGCGAATTGATCAGTAACTCGAAGTGGGAAGAGTGTTGGTCAAATGTTTTAGGGGAATCCCCCAAGGCGGAGTAGATTTGTAATAAGGGAGTAATTACTCATTGGCATCCACCCAAGCGCAGCCATACGGCTACAAAGCAAAGCTATACAGCTTTCTCAGAAACTTCGTAGTTAAAGAAAAATTTGTCCTGGTCCGGCGTTCGAACCCAGGACCACCGCCACACCGGAGCAGTCGCTCTACCAATTGAGCTAACCGGGACGGCAAGCTTATGGTAGGGCGAGAGCGAATTGATCAGTAACTCGAAGTGGGAAGAGTGTTGGTCAAATGTTTTAGGGGAATCCCCCAAGGTGGAGTAGATTTGTAATAAGGGAGTAATTACTCATTGGCATCCACCCAAGCGCAGCCATACGGCTACAAAGGAAAGCTATACAGCTTTCTCAGAAACTTCGTAGTTAAAGAAAAATTCGTCCTGGTCCGGCGTTCGAACCCAGGACCACCGCCACACCGGAGCAGTCGCTCTAACAATTGAGCTAACCGGGACGGCAAGCTTATGGTAGGGCGAGAGCGAATTGATCAGTAACTCGAAGTGGGAAGAGTGTTGGTCAAATGTTTTAGGGGAATCCCCCAAGGTGGAGTAGATTTGTAATAAGGGAGTAATTACTCATTGGCATCCACCCAAGCGCAGCCATACGGCTACAAAGGAAAGCTCTACAGCTTTATCAGAAACTTCGTAGTTAAAGAAAAATTTGTCCTGGTCCGGCGTTCGAACCCAGGACCACCGCCACACCGGAGCAGTCGCTCTACCAATTGAGCTAACCGGGACGGCAAGCTTATGGTAGGGCGAGAGCGAATTGATCAGTAACTCGAAGTGGGAAGAGTGTTGGTCAAATGTTTTAGGGGAATCCCCCAAGGTGGAGTAGATTTGTAATAAGGGAGTAATTACTCATTGGCATCCACCCAAGCGCAGCCATACGGCTACAAAGGAAAGCTATACAGCTTTATCAGAAACTTCGTAGTTAAAGAAAAATTCGTCCTGGTCCGGGGTTCGAACCCGGAACCACCGCCACACCGGAGCAGTCGCTCTACCAATTGAGCTAACCGGGACGGCAAGCTTATTTTAGGGCGAGAGCGAATTGATCAGTAACTCGAAGTGGGAAGAGTGTTGGTCAAATGTTTTAGGGGAATCCCCCAAGGCGGAGTAGATTTGTAATAAGGGAGTAATTACTCATTTGCATCCACCCAAGCGCAGCCATACGGCTACAAAGGAAAGCTATACAGCTTTCTCAGAAACTTCGTAGTTAAAGAAAAATTCGTCCTGGTCCGGCGTTCGAACCCAGGACCACCGCCACACCGGAGCAGTCGCTCTACCAATTGAGCTAACCGGGACGGCAAGCTTATGGTAGGGCGAGAGCGAATTGATCAGTAACTCGAAGTGGGAAGAGTGTTGGTCAAATGTTTTAGGGGAATCCCCCAAGGTGGAGTAGATTTGTAATAAGGGAGTAATTACTCATTGGTAGCTCGATTACTCCCTTATTACAAATCTACTCCGTCTTGAGGGATTCCCCTAAAACATTTGACCAACACTCTTCCCACTTCGAGTTACTGATCAATTCGCTCTCGCCCTACCATAAGCTTGCCGTCCCGGTTAGCTCAATTGGTAGAGCGACTGCTCCGGTGTAGCGGTGGTTCCGGGTTCGAACCCCGGACCAGGACGATTTTTTCTTTAACTACGAAGTTTCAGAGAAAGCTGTATAGCTTTCCTTTGTAGCCGTATGGCTGCGCTTGGGTGGATGCCAATGAGTAATTACTCCCTTATTACAAATCTACTCCACCTTGGGGGATTCCCCTAAAACATTTGAGCAACTTCAACTGGAAACGTACAGTGATTGCAATCAAGAAGCACAAGATAATCATCTACAAATCGGAAAACTGATAACTTTTGTGCCCTCAAAACAACTGTTCACAACTTTGTCTACTTTAAGTCGCTTAATAACGGAGCAATGACGGAACGAATGCAGATACCTTGCTTTTTGAAAAAAATATTTCCATCCCATTTTGCAAAAGTTCAATTTAGATAGGCTGCTAAAAGTTCCAGGAAACCTTCTACTGGAATGCCACTGTAATTTTGAAAAGACACTGGTCCAAATTTGTCAATGCATTCGCAGACAGGACGTTGAAGACTAAAAGAGCATGACTACAACGTAAGTGTTCAAAAATGCCGCCACATTGGCATCCATTGTCGGGATTGTGAAGCTGTGGAAACAGGCTGCTTGCCCCAATTTGAAGAAACTTTAGTATTAGCGAGAAACAGAAACAAGATTCCCCGCGAAATCATTGAAGCAGTCAACATACTATCGTCAACATACCTTTGCATAATGAAGCCTTCAATTTCGCTATCAGAAAATGTCACATAAAGGTCCATAACTCTGCGTGGCATCTGCCCGGTCAGGACGAATTCACGCCAGGTCCGTGCACCGAGGACGGAAAAACAGTGCAGGTGTAGAAGCGTGAAATACCCTCGCACAAATGAGGCAGTACTTCTTTTGTAATTCTTTCGGCGTATACGCTTGCCTTTTCGATAAAGGTTTACTGCGGTTGGTTGTCTGGGTTCTTCTGTTCTGGTGCTGTGCGATTTGGCTCGATGTACTATCCGCACTGCGATCACTGCGTCGGCGCCGAGTTTTCTTCTTCCTGTTCCCGGGCCGTATCCGTGCACCTCATGGGGCCAATAACTTCCTTTACAGGCGCAGCTAATCACCTCTGAAATAGTTGTAGGAAGTAAATGTTCAGAGAGATGTGGGTCAGGGTACAAATGGTGGTTTATTTATTTATTCATTTTTAAACTGCAATTTCACGGGGGAATTTAGCACGGTGGGAATATATCAAAAATGTCAAAAATACAACAACGTGAAGGGAGTACTAAATGAGAAGAGTTACATGTTTGAACAATGCTACACGCAACAAAGCAACCAGTCAGCAGAAGTGACAATCACACTATGAGACGCTTACAGACAGACAACTACAAAGGGCGTGCAAATAATTTCAAAGATGGCTGAAGTACTTCATTTGTGAGTGCATTCCAATCACTAACAGATCATGGAAAAAATTGAATATATAAAGGTGTTATTATTTGTGCGGAAAGCAGTTTTTGTTCATTTCTGACGCTGCCTTGTTGCATACCCAGATGAAAAAGATATGATGTTAGCAAAATCAGCCTTGTAATTAATGTTTACTATTTGATACAAAAATTTTAGGTGCCACACTCGACTTCTTTGAACTAATGAAACTAAATCTGCTTTGGTTATTAATGCGCTCACAGATGTCCTCCAGAAGGTGTTGTATATGAATCGGACGGCCTTTTTTGCACACCTTCAATTTTATTGACATTAGTTTGTGTGTACGGGTCCTAAATGACGGCAGAATAAGGTAGCATTGGCAGTACGAAAAACTTATATGCTAGTAAACGAGAGCTAGGAGTGGAAAGTTTAAGAGTCCTTCGAAGAAAGAATAATTTTGTGTTACATAATCTACATGTTTATTCCAGTTGAATTTTTTTTAATCCAAGGTCCTAAGTACTTATATTGGGTCACCTCATTTAATAGATATTGTTTGAAGGAATACTGGAACTCTATGGGCAGTTTTTTTGCGAGTTAATTTCATACACACCGTTTTTTTTTTTTCAAAATTGACATGAATTCGCCAAGTGTCACACCAAGCGATAACATTATTTAGAACTGTTTGGTCAGTAGCACTTATAACTAGAATAAAGGACGCAATCGTCAGCATACAATTTAATGTTAACAGAGATGTCTTGTACGATATCATTAAAATATAATATAAATAAAAGGGGTCCATGCACAGGGCCTTGGGGAACGCCAGAGACAACAGAAAGGGCGATCGCGAAGGTAGGCTGATATCCACTGTATGAGCTGAAAAATTTTGAGCATTTTATCCAATTTAAGCAACAGTTTTTTGTGCGAAACCTTATCGAATGCTTTTGAGAAATCCATAAAAAGGGGTTCTGTTTGGTCACTGGTATTTATTGAGGTAGCAAATTAAATCGTGCACAGTTTCGACTAATTGTGTGCACGTTGAATAGCCTCTCCTAAATCCGTGTTGAAATTTAGTCAGTGCAATATACTTACCTAAATCTTCTGAAATGTGCTCATGTATTATATGCTCAAGCAGTTTACAAACTGCAGTAGTCAGTGAAATTGGGCGGTAAGTGACAATGAGGTTTTTGTTTCCATTTTTATGAAGCGGCTTGATTCTGGCGGTCGTAAGGTTCTACTGAACTTGTCCCTCAAGCAATGATTTAAAAAACAGCACGTAGAGATATTTAGCTACCCATTATGGATACCTTTTCAGAAAAGCGCTGGGCCACACTAGCCCAGCGCTTCTGGCCATGGGTATAATGGCCAGAAGATCCTTTGGTATCTATTTTAAAAAGCATATTAAAAATTCCTTGTTAACTAATTACAACCTCTGGTATCGGCGGTAAAGTGGAAGGAAAATTGGGCAACACGTCAGCATTGTCTTATGTGAAAACGGATTTGAAGTAGAGATTGAATATATCTGCCACCTGTCTGGAGTCTGACACTAGGTTTTTACCAATCACAAATGATTCGCAGTCTATTAATAACATCTGTTAATAACAGTTAATAACATCTTAGTCGCAATCAGGAAGAAGAAATCGACATGGACACCACGAGCTAGCCAATGGCCTCACGAACAAGATTATAAGAGAAGGCAAGCATAGCAGGAGGCGCAGAAAGTTAGATGGGCGGATGAGATTAGGTAGTTTGCAGGTATAAAGCAGCTGACGCAGGGCCGGGTTAAATGGAGAGATGTATGAGAAAGGCCGTCGCCTAGCAGGGCTCGTAGCCAGGCTGACGATGATCACGTTGAAATTTGAAAATGACTTTTGATTATTGAAAGCAAGGAGGAAAACCATTTAGAAAAGAATGATGGCGCTGCGAAGCAGAAGTGCATCAATAACAAAGGGCGATCGGGATGAACACAGAGCGCTTACTCTCAACAACTTCAGTGAGATCACACACAACTGCAAAATATATGCTGCGCTGCCGAGGCATCAGAAGACACGTGTGTATCAGCAGGAACGAAGGTAAACAACTTTTTTTTTTTCTTCGCGGAGACTGACTAGAGGGGGTGCTCACGAAAGCACTCCCCTATTCTCTTTGGATGCAGTTGAAAGACGCGTGCAGGATGCGCATAAACGTTGTAACACCCTCGAGTCCCAGGGTGAGTACATCGGACGATGGAACAGGAGGTGTGAAGCTGTAAATCAAAATCCTAGTGGGATGCCTTGGCCCGAGAATCCTGTGGTTCGAGTGAAGCAGTGACTTACTGCGGACGCGCACGCACTTGTGCCAGGTAGCGCTACTGCTCCTGCGCAGAAATAATCTCGTCTACGCCGGTACACCTCCGCTGCGCTAAGATACTTTGTTAGCTACAAAAAGAAAATCGGTGACCCGAATTCTGATTGTATCGCGCCACGCTTGTCGCAGTTCCCCGGTCTCCTGAGCGGCCTGCGGGAGAGGAGGCGCCAAGCAATGCAAATAAAGCGCGCGCGTAGCCGACGTATTCACAGAGCTCGGGCGTGCACGTTCCGATGAGAAGGGACAAAAATACCTTCAGCACCTACAATGGAACCCTGACATCCTGTTGAGCTTTTCTTTTTTTTTACAAGCTCCGCGAATTTCTTTCCACAGGTCTCCCCAGAAGCATGAATGAGTTTTTGGCAGCACTAAGAAAAGCATGACAAATATACGTGACAAAGAAAAAAGTTCACAAGAGGCGCCATTCCTACATCTTGAAGGAGGTTTCTGGGAGAGTAGGAGTAGGAAACCACCGGAGCGCGGATACCTGTATATTTTTTTTCTCTCTCTCTCTTACTGGTGGAAGGGAAGGGCTATGCACGAGAGTGAGGAGGGGGAAGTGGGCTTCATAGTAAGCAGTGGGGTGGACGTGCTTAGACCGGCGTGCTCGGCCATTGTGAAGGTCGACCCTAATCTGGTTCCGCCCCGCGGGGACGGTTTTCAAAGGTCATGGCGGTGTTGGATAGGGTCGTGTGACCCTATCGGGTTTTTGTGCCAGTGTAACTTCTCTGGAGGATCTACTTTGTTGTGCCTTTTTTTGCGTGGCCATCAATATGTGGCTGAAAATTTAAATAACCCTTTATGTAACTCCTTAAAGGACGTACAGTGGTTTTCCAGCGACTTTTGCAAACTTTATAAGCGATGTTGTCAACCTAAAAAAAATATTCTTTTTCTTAACGGCTTGAGATGGTTCAGCATGCATTCATGCAACCGTCAATGTAATGTAACGGGCATGCAAATTGGCTCGCGCGTGCGCGAAATACGTTATTATTACTGACTGCAATAGCTTAAAAATGTCCCATTCGGTGCTGTCATCAGACAAAAAACATACACTCTTAAGACGACTCTCCCTAGTACCTTCCCCCAGAGCCTCTCGGTGGATGTGGCCGTGAAACTCTCGCGACCGATTAGTGTCCGAGAGAGAAACGACCGGTATGGGCACAACCGCTGATCGAATGCAAACACAGGTGGCGCGGGAGGTTCGTATGCGTACCGTTAGTTTTCTTTTTGTCACAAAGGGGCAGCTGGGCCCGCACCTGTCTTTAAGGCCCGTTGCTCTCTTACATGAGAACAAATGGTCTCGGCAAGGTGTTCTGGTCCCCTTGCTGAACTGCGTAGGTAGCACATAAAGAATTTGGTAAACGCGGGCTGCGCTGCATTAAGATGGACACGCAACCGACGGCAACGCATTGCCTGATAATACGAAACTCAAGTTAGGAGTTGCGGTAGCGTACCAAGTTAGGAAGTGACCCTGCGAACTTGTGCGCTCGCTCCACCGCCTTCGTGGGGCCACATCACGAGTAGAACAAAAGGTAGCATCACACCAATGGGCGTTCAGCACTGACTGCAACGGCACTGTATTCGCGCTTTAAACGCTTGCGAACTGTCTGCGAGTGTGGCTGAGTACAGCGTCGAAATGTCGGGCTTGCTCTCGCCGGCTTCGACAGCACAGCTTGAGAACACACTGCTCTCGCTATCGCTCGAGATTCTTGCACCACAAATGGAGCGAGTTTTGGTTTGGTTTGCACGACGTTTGGTATGCACGAGTTTCGATTTAAACAGTGCAGTCCGGTGGCACCAGATTTGTCGTTAAGCCGGCAAGGTGCTGCTATGCGACCATGCAACATCACTGCGCCGCTGGCCGACCTGAACGCATATCGCCCTCCTCAAATGCAAAAAACTCAGAAGGCACTGCGCGAAGCAGATTGTACCCGAATAATATTACTTTCTAAAAACTGCCCGCAGTACGTGCGCATGCGCCGTTGTTCTGCATCGACGTATCCAGACAGGCAGCTGCTTTCTGATGCGATACGGCTTGGCTTTGCTCGTGGCCCCGAACCTGCGGCCTCTTCGTATCTCCGAGGAACAGCGCCAGGTTTCTAGAGAGCTCATGTTGCAAGGTCACAGCGTCCCCATTCACGCAACAGTCATCGTGCCGAAAGGCGTCGGCAAGGTGAAAATCTGGCGGACACACACGCGTCTCCAATACTTCTGATGTCATTTGTGCCGAGGTTTCCGTGTACGTAGCTGCCGCCCGTCTCACAAGCGAAAGGTGTAGTTTGCACACACTGCTCGTTTTGAACAGGCACATACGACTGCATATTCGAGCACTGCGACTGACAGAAGGCCCGGCTGAAAGAACTGGCTCCACGTTACCCTGGAGGCATTCAGCGAGCACGAAATTTGGCGTCCGCTGCTAGCAAAAAGACATACCTTCAATCAAAACTAGCCTCGTCTGCACCCAGCTCTTCCATGTAGAAGTTTCGTAAGCACAAGGGCCGCCAAGGATTCTGTCCTTGATAGAGCCACTGGATGAAGGCAAAAGAATTTAGCGTGAAAATGAATAAAATGGGAAGGATAAGTCCTGCTCAAAGAACACGTTACAGCAGCTGTGGCCATCGAAAAATTAACAGCCGTAAACTAAATGGGCTTCGCCTTATTGAAACAAAGTAGTTATTTTCATGGACTTTTTTTTGTCTGCAATAAACCTAAACCAGTAATTGAAATATAATAAAGATGAGCTAATTAAATAGAGGGCTAAGAGCGTAACGAGAATGTTTCAGCGTTAGCTATTATTTGAGAGCAACAAATTTTTACAGCGTTCTCGTTTAAACTGCGCTGCCCCTCTACGACCTTCTTACAATGCGTACACTGCCGCAGTCGACCTCAGCAGCGTCCTGGCGGGCTTGTAGGTACGCTGGGTGAACACTCGGCGCTGTTACTGACACGCAGCACTTTGGCGCGTTGCAAGGTTTGCGTTCCGGAGGGCGGCGACGGCCACGGCGAGAAACGGCGGAAGGAGCTGACAAGAGATAACGCTCTAAAAATTGTATGGTCTAATACGCGCTGTAATATACAATACAAGCACCCCTCGCTAGTTCCAGCCCGCAGCGCGATACCAGAGGCTGAAACATTAGAACTTCACCTCTTTTTTCTAAGTACAGCTTCTTTTCCAAATCAACAAAGTTCTTTAATTGCGAAAGCACTATTCCGAGGGGCAAACCCCGAGCAAGATCTTGCGATGCCTGTAGGTATGTGCCATTACTGCCGACGGTGCCGCCATCCCACACTCCTAGCATCCCAGCTTGGCCAATCTGTCATCGTCAACTTTACACATTCATAGCAGTATGTAAGTCCTCATAGCACTCATTGCGCCATGGTGCACCGGTTAGCGGATGCGCCATTGCCCTACGATGACAGCTGCTGCCACCGGTGCTACTAGTGCGACACAAGTTGCACTTCTCGAACAACCTCTAGCCATATTGTAGCTGCCACCTGCCATGGAGGTTAGCGCACAGTCTACGTTGTGAGGACGCCACAGGGTCAAGTGGTAGCACACCTAGTGTAGGCGCCTGGGGTGCCCTACGCCACCCTATTTCTCGCGCTTAACGTCGACGACGCCGGATTTTCTGCACAGCGGGAGCCTCAACGCTGCATTCATCTTTTCAGCGCAAACACGCCACAGAAAGAAAGAAACACAAACACGGGCGATATGTTTTGTCTTTCTCTATTTTGTACCCGTGCTTGTCTTTTTTTTACTTCCTGTGTGGTGTTTGACCTGAAAAGATAAAACCAACTTGCCCGACATTTAACACCTTTAAAGCCTTAACGCTAATGCATTAAAATTCTGTCATTTTTTTCTTTCGGAAGTTTGGGGAGCAGTGTTGAAAAATTCATCGCTTTTAATTGGAAGTCGGGCCAGCTGCTGAATCATACTCCAAGAATTCTTGTTCGCTTGCATGACGGTGAACTAGTAATTGATTGCGCATTATTAATTATTTCATTAGTAAGTATTTTACCATTCACCACAAGAGTTGGCTGGTTAGCAGCGTGCGCATATGATGATGCTTTTTTTGCGGGCGAGAGCCGACTGTGGGACAGCCTCCCTCAAACTGCGCAAGCTAAGGTGAGCAAAAGAGCAGGAGGAAGCACTCTTACTACACTGTAAACATAAATCAGAACAAATAGGAGTATAAACGGCTGCCGTCCGGTTTCAAACTCCTTAACGAAAATTCTGCGACCGGCTATAATTAGTAAAAATGAAGAAATCCCCCATTTTTACTGTAGACACGAAATTAAGGAGTAAAATAAAGCATTCACATGATTTCACTACTTTTGCAAACAATAGTACGTCGGCTTCAATACTCCTTCAGGCCCTCTATGCACTCCTTAGTGTCTGCCCGCCGCCTAGTGGCAGCTGTCGGTTCGCTGCACTTGCAGGTGATGACGCCGGCTCCCTCGTCGCTGGCTGCTCACTTCTCGCCTCTACTGCTTAACTCACGTTTGTCATGTTACAAGACACCGGATCGCCACCGCCTTGCGCACCAATGTGCTGCACAGACGCTGCCTTGAATCCTCCAGCGTGTTCGCAGAACGCTTTATGTTGCATCGCCTTCGAAAGCAGACCGCGAGAGGCTTAGCAAGCCTAGCTCATCCGAGCCAACATGGCGGTGTGTGACGTGCCGACCTCCTCGCAGCCGCCAGCTTGGTGCCCGCTCATTTGCGCGAGCTTGTCGCGGCATAAGAGACTGGACATCATCGACCTTAGCAGCAACATGTTGCAATGAACGTCTCACTCAAGCCGGCAATGTGTGCAGAAGCAACGACTGGTTATTAATTGTCTACACAGCATACAAATGTTGGCGGCTGCTGTTTCGTCGCGCCGACATGGCGGTGCGTCTGTGACGCATCAGTTTTCTAGACACCGACGGCCCCTCGTTCGTTCGCTTAAGTTCGTGAACTTACAGGGATGCGAAAGGCCGGATTACCATCGTCGTGTAGAGGGGTAAGCAGTATTAATTCTCCTTTGATGCCACAGATGCTCATGCACTTAACGCCGCTCCCTCTTCAGTGTGCGAAGAATTAATGTGAACCCGGGTGCGCCGAGACGAAAGCCATCATCGTCGTCTGGAGGAGCCAACCCACACAGCGGTCATTATCTGAGAACTTTGTTGTTGCATTCCGCTGAAAAAAAAAGTGTGTGGCAGTAGAGTCATGGCTCTTTACGTTAATATGTACAACTGGAAGCATGGTCAGTTTTTCTAGGGACCAAATTTTTGCATGTATTTACGGCCAATGAATATGGAAAAGCTGTACAGGAGAAAATGCGTGCCCGTTGGGGTCCGTGAATTTTTGTCACGTTATTACGAACAGTGATGAGAACAAAATATCGCCTGCGTTAATCGGTTGCTTCCGTTCCTGTGTTTTAAGAGGACCTTATTATGCAAACAATGCAAGCGATTTTATTCTTTAGTCATAGCACAGGACATGGCGACGCCTTAGCGCCCAAGGAAATTACCTGAATTCTTACAATTTCCGGGCTGGTGGCGTCTTAACGTAGCAGCAGTTTCCGGCAGCGGACATGAGGTGGCAACCATACCTTTCTGCCTTTCTGTTGGTGGCTGCCTTTCTGGTTCGTTAGACGTCTAGTTCCAAAATTGGTATCTTGTAAGCTCTTCGCATTTAAAAAATGTGAAATGAAGTTTCCTCTTCGCTTCCGGTTTCCGAACACCTTCCAGTTGTGTGAAATTTGTGGAGGCAAGCCTTCCGGTTCAAACTGCTGACCCCGGAAAGGCAGCAAAAGAAAAAGAAAAACTCATACACCATTATACAAGGTCGCCTGCTGGAAGTGCTCGGCGCCGTACATGGGCTAAACAAAACGGTTTGCCGAAAGAATGAAGCAGCACAAAGCGGATGTCAAACAAATGAATAGTGAATGGAGCGCGGGTTACAAGGTGGACTTCGAGGAAACTATTGTACTGTATACACATAACCGCGCAGACGGGGGGCAATGTTAACCGCTCTCTATAAACCCTCCCCCTTCTGACATCCACGGTCTACGTGGCGGATGACCGGGCGGATGATTCAAAGAAGGCTTAAACAAATAAAGCTCAACAAATCAGGCTTAAACGAATCAGGCTTAAACAAATCAGGCTTAAAGGCTTAAATAAATCAACAAATCAAAGGCGATGGGCCCAGTCAGCATTTTGTCAATCAATTGCCGCAGTATAAAAAATAAAGCTGATGACTTTCACTTTCTTCTTCGTACCGTAAAACCGACCTTTGTTTTGGGAACAGAATCGTGGCTCGATCCGACTATTTCAAGCGCTGAAATATTTCCTGACACGTACGAGTGTTTTCGTCGCCACCGTTGTGCACGTGGCGGAGGAGTGTTTATTCTGGTCCATAAAAGTGTCCCATGCGCTCAAATAGAATTCTCTGATAGTGAAACTGTATTGATTTTTTGCAAAGTAAGACTGCCGAACGGGAAAGCAATGGTTCTTGGGTCATTTTATAGGCCTCCTGGTCCTTCTCTAAAGCCGCTAGTTGGCTTATCTAATTTTCTTGAAACCATTAACAATGAATGCCTTGTTCTAGGGGGGGGGGGGGGGGGGGATTTTAACCTTCCGGACATTGACTGGTCAGCTGACGAACCAAGAGATATAGCTCGAGGGAATCTATACTCAACTTTTTTTGACATTTTAGATTCCAACACCTTTTGTCAGTATGTGCATGAGCCATCACGAACGGACGGAACTGGTCACGTACTCGACCTCTTGCTGTGTAACGTGCCTGATGTTGTATGCAATGTACAAGTATTGCATTGTTTGAGCGACCACAATATTATTCTAGCAGATTATTCAATATAGCAGCAATATTATTCACTATGTGAAGGTTGCAAAACCACCTAGGCGAAAGGTTTATGTCTACAGCAGGGCCAATTACGAGGTGATTGGCGCTGCTTTCGATTCGTTCTTTCAACTTTTGATGAACTCGGAGATAACTTAAATATCGAACAGCTATGGAATACTTTCAAACAGAAACTCTTTGAATTACGTGAAGCTTTTATTCCATCAAGCGTTATATCATGTAGGAGAGCTCGAGATAAACCCTGGTTTAACACCGAGTTACGTGCCCTTGTTCCCAGACAGCGACGAATGTATCGAAGATACAAGTCGTATAATTCGCCAGAGTGTTTGGCCTTGCTGAAAACAATAAAAAATGAATCCAGACAGAAGTCTCACTTCGCTAAAGACTTGTATTTTTTCGAATCTAGGAGAAAAACTTGTCAGAGATAGCAAAGATTTTGGAGATATGTGAAGCGTAATGGTAAGGATGAGAGCTCAGTACCTGCTCTGGAAAATGATGAGATAATCATCCATGATGACGAGTCTAAAGTGGAAATGTTTAGCCGTTATTTTTCATCTGTGTTTTTGCCATCGAGTTCACGTTTTATTATTTATTTATTTACAGAATACTGCAGGCCCTTCTGGGCCCTAGCAGGAGGGGCAATACAGTGCAAAATGAATATACCAAATAAAACACTGAAAGAAAATTCGAAACACAAAGCAAATAAGTTAGATGGCGTCAATCTTCTATTTCTTCAATGGAGTCAATGTCACATAGTGCTGTTAAAGGTAAAGCATTCCATTCAGTTACGGTGCGGGGGAAGAAGGAGTATTTAAATAGGTTAGTTCTGGCGGTGAATGGAGTTAGTGAATCAGAGTGGCGATGTCTTGTTGGTCGTGGAGCGGAAAATGGCTTGACGTAGGGTTCCGGGCACATTGACCACTTGTTATGTTTGAGAAGGAAAAGAAATTTTAATCTGAGTATTTTACGTCTTACCTGCAATGTTTGAATTCGGTTTGCTCGCATTATGGCAGTAGGTGAGTCGGTTGTACGGTATTTTGAAAAGATGAATCGAATGGCCTTGCGCTGGATCATTTCAAGCGCTTGAATGTTAGTTTTAGTAAATGGGTCCCAGACAATGCATGCGTATTCTAACTTGGGTCTGATTAATGATGAATAGGCTAAAAATTTCAAGTCCGCAGGAGCATTCTTCAGTTTTTGCTTGAGGACACAAAGTTTACGAAACCCTGATGCGCATACGTTACTTATGTGTTTCTTCCAGCTTAGATTATTAGTTATCGTCATGCCAAGATATTTATATTCAGTTACCTCCGAAAGTGGAAATGATGGAAGAGCGTAAGGGTATAAAAGGCTGTTTTTTTTCTTGGTTAGTCTCATGAATACGGTTTTCTGAGCGTTAAGTTTCATGTCCCACTGGTTGCACCAATCCAGAATATTGTTTAGGTTTAAATTGAGTAATAGTTGGTCTTCACGACATGTAATTACATTAAACAAAACACAGTCATCTGCAAAGAGCCGGATTTGAACGGGATGAGTAACTACTTTTACAATGTCATTCACATATATTAAAAATAACAGGGGACCGAGGACACTTCCTTGGGGAACACCAGAAGAGACAGGCAGGCTGTGTGAATAATGGTCGTCAATACTAACAAACTGCTGTCGGTTAGATAAGTAAGCTGAAACCCAGTTAACTATAAAGTTAGGAAGACCAACTTGTTTAAGCTTGTCAATTAATTTAAAATGGGAGACGAGGTCAAATGCTTTACTAAAATCCATGAAAATAATATCAGCCTGGCCGGTTTTATCAAGTACAGATGCGTTAGTTGCGTTACAGTAGAATAGCCCTTCCTAAACCCGTGTTGAACGTTAGAAAGGATATTGTTATCGTCAAGAAAACCGATGATGAACTTGGTTATTATGTGTTCTAGTAATTTGCAACAGGTTGAAGTGAGAGAGATGGGACGATAATTTGATATCAGTGATGCGTCTCCTTTCTTTAGAACAGGAACAACACGCGCAGTTTTCCACTCTGAAGGAATCACAGCTGATGACAAAGATGCGCGAAAAATAACAACCAGAAACTCGGAAAGCTTTTCGGCATACCGGCGCAAGAAAGCGTTCGGAATTTTATCAGGGCCTGGCGACGCTTTAGTTTTCAGGTTTAGGAGCAATTCAACAATGCCAGGTCTTGATATCGTAACAAAAGGCATAGTACAGGGCGTTTCAAAAGGACCGTGTTCACCACTTGCGTTAGCAAAGACACTGTGGAAGTAGCGGTTAAATTGCGTAGCAATATCGTTTTTATCTGTGATAGGCTTGCCGTCGTGCATTATTCGGTCAATAGGTTTCTTCTTTTGACATAAGTGGTTCCAAAATTTTTCAGGTGAAGTTCGAATGAAATTAGGCAGTCTGTATTCAAAGTAATGGCGTTTAGCGGTCCTCACAGCTGCATTAAGGGATAGTTGAAACGACTGAATAATGGAACGACTGGCGCCTCCACGTTTCAAACGTTTCACTTTTCTTTTCAATTGCAGGACTTCACGTGTGATCCAGGGAGAGGCTTTGCGTGATTTTATTATTTTATTAGGGACAAAGTTTTCAAGGCAGTGAGTGCATAGTGTTTTAAATTTATTCCATAGCTCATCAGCATTACTGCCTCGGAAACTGCTGAGGCAAAAATCTAAATAATCCAACACGCTCTCATCTTTCGCACGCGAGAAGTCCTTTACATAGCAGACTTTGGCCACAGGCTTTTTGCAAACAATATGGACTGGGAAAGAACAATGGACCAAATCATGACCGGAAATTCCCTGCTCAATTGAAACATGGTAGTCACTAATAGATCGGCTTACAAAGATAAGGTCAAGTACAGAAGAAGTACAACCATGTACACGTGTTGGCTGCCTCACTACTTGCTGCAAGTCATGTCTCAACATAATATTAAATATGTGCTCTTCATGAGCAGCATGATCGGGATTAAGAAAGGGCTTGTCCCAGTTAATTGATGGAAGGTTTAAATCACCAATTAATAAGATTCTGTCATGATGAAAATCATTCATGAAATCAGACAGTTCACGTAGAAACTGCGGGGGGGAATTGGGAGCTCTATAAACTGCAATTACTAGAAAGGACCGTCCCCAACAAGAAAGTTTTAACGCGAGGCTTTCATGGTTTTCAATTTGAGTTAGGAAAGAAGTGTCGATGCCATGTTTTACGAGTACGGCAACACCACCTCCTCTGGTAGATCTGTCCCGACGGAACACCCGGTAAAGGGGAGGGAAAACATCTTCATCATCAATTCCTTCGTGCAATCAAGTCTCTGTGATTACAACAATGTGTGGCTGATACCCTAGAATTATGGATTCAAGATGATCGCTTTTATTTACCACGCTGCGCGCATTTATGTTAAGAAGCTTGAGTTCCTTGACAAGCGGTGATGCGAGTCACTCTTTACTCGGCTCATTTCGTATCTTGATTCTGCAATTGTTGGCCTCATCCCACGCGAAAATTTGCCCGTCCATTTTTAGTTTATCATGCACCAGAATAGCCTTCTTGCCTTGATCCCTATCAATTTTTGTACTATCCCATAAAAGTTTTCTTATTCTGAGCGTGTCACGTGAATAGTCATTTTGTACCGAATATTTGGTTCCTTTAAGCTTATGGACATTCCGCATTACTTCTTGTTTTTCATTAAAGTCCTGGAAGAACAATATGACGGGTCGCTTTTTTCCAGCTTTGCCAATACGGTGGATTCTGGCGACTGAGTTGCATGTCACACCAAGCTTCTTTGAAAAACCTCAGAAATAACTTTCTCCCTAAGGACAGATTCTGTTTCATCGCTGTCTTCTTCTACCCCAAACACAACTAAGTTGGAACGCCTACTTCTGTCCTCCAAGTCAATAATTTTTTCGCGTAGGAAGGTGACTGTTCTTTCCAGGTTTTCTACACGCGCTGATTGGTCTTTTAATAGATCCAGCTGTTGAGTGAATTCGCACAATATTTTTTCCATCTTTGCGTTATGCGTCCTTAATGCTGCCATTTCGTCTGTCAATTTTTGCCGTCCCAGAATCAGTTGCTTCAACATCTCTTGCGTGCTCATACTGTCAGAGTCTGTCTCGGGGCCAGGATTAAGTTCGACGTCGCCACACAACATCAACTCGCACATCAGGTATACATCTCTCTTTTGCATTACCTCTTGAAATAGATTGCATGCCGGAAGTTAGTTTTTGTGTTGACGGTGTGCGTAAATTATTGAAGGATTTGAACCAGGCTAAGGCTTGTGGCCCTGATGACATTCCTGCCGCAATTTTAAGGAATTGTGCGGATATATTATGTCTTTATTTCACCCGGCTCTTCCAGAAGTCCCTTAATGAAACCGACTTGCCTGCTGACTGGAAGTTAGCGCGTGTCCTGCCCATACATAAGAGTGGTATGCGAAACTCCGTTCAGAACTACAGACACGTTTCCTTAACCAGCATAGCCTGTAAAATTATGGAGCATGTAATATATAGTTGCGTTATGGCCCATCTCACCAAACGCAGTCTCATATGCACTAGTCAACATGGTTTCAGGCGTGGATTTTTCTGCAGTACGCAGTTTGTAGAGTTTGTTCATGATTTAGCATCGGCATTTGATAAGCAACAAGTTGTGGACTGCGTTTTCTTGGATTTCCGTAAAGCATTTGATGTGGTCGCGCACAGTCTTCTATGCAAATTGAAAGCGTATAACTTGGATTGTAAAGTAATTGTGTGGATTGCAGATTATCTGTCGTTACTAAAACAGGCTGTTGTTCTGAACGGTATTTCTTCACAGTATGCACCAGTTACGTCGGGAGTTCCCCAAGGCTCAGAATTGGGACCACTTTTGTTTTTGCTGTATATTAATGATATTTCAATTGGCATACTGTCTTCATTCAGGATGTTTGGCGATGATTGTGTTGTTTACAGAGTAGTAAATTTCCCTTCTGATTCGCAAATCCTGCAAACTGATTTAGATACTGTAGCAGACTCGTGTGTGCGTTGGGACATGTCCTTAAATATAAACGAAACTGTTCACGTCACCTTCACAAGGAAATGTGCTAATCATCCGTATAGGTATAGAATTCACGATTTTACTCTAAACACAAGCAAGTCATTTAAATATCTAGGCGTCTTTTTTACATCGGACTTACGATGGAATGAGCACATTAATTATATTGCGAATAAGGCAGCATCATGTTTGGGTTTCCTACGGCGGAATTTTAGCCATTTACCAAGTAACTTAAAAACACAGCTGTATTTCAGTCATATACGCTCTATACTTGAATATGCATGTGTGCTGGGACCCACACACATCTGAGCGTGTAGGCAAATTAGAGAAAATTCAGAATAGGGCTGTTAGATTTGTTCTTGGTAATTATAATCGGCAAGCTAGTATGACGGAAAACAAACGAAAACTTAACTGGCAAGAGTTGAAGGACCGTAGAAGGTACATCAGACTGAAATTTTTTCATGAGATTTATTATTCGAAAACTGGCATAAACCGCGAACAATATATCCAAGCGCCTCATTATATTTCAAAGCGACTGGACCACTGCTTGAAGGTCAGGGAATTTTCTTGCAAGGGTGACGTCTTGCGTTTTTCTTTTTTTGTTAGAACTGTTGGGGACTGGAACAGTTTGCCATCGAGCATTGTATGTATCGCATCTAATGACGCATTTTTCCATGCACCGCAATAATTGTTTTATACCTATAATGAAGTCTGTACTCCCCTGCTGTAATGCCCTGCGGGGCGATGCTGGTAACAAGTAAATAAAGCTGCACTTCGCCCGGAGTCACACGTGATGATGGAAGCCAGTGGGTTCCGGAACGTGCTGTTTTTTTTTTTTGTGCATGGTTGGCATTCCTTCTAACTTGAACTCCATTCTAAACCATACTGACGTTTGTAAAATGTTTTCTTTTGAACCCTGGTCAGGAATGTGAGGGCAAAGCAGAACAGAAGAAGGTTCGGGTGGGAGGAGGGGTGAGGGATGTGGTGGTAGTTTTCTATTCCTAACAATGCCAAAGAAATTAATACAGCTTCCCTCGCCCTGCTGTATTAGTCACCCTTGCCCGGCCATTGACCTGTACGCAGAATAAATGCACGGCTGCGGGTTCTCCCAGCAGGGAAACTGCATTCAAGCTTCCACTTAATATTAAGCTTATTATGCCTCTTCCTGACCAGACGATGTTTCGTCGAACTCTTGACTACATCAACATACGCCATAAGTATGGGCAGCCAGTCATTACAAGCATCCGCCATTTCATTCGTAGTTCGTCAAAACTGGCAGCTTTCCGAACGCATCTGTAATTCAACTTGGCCTGTAAGATTCACCGTGTGACGCCGAGATCCCTACGTCTGCACAGACCCGTAAGATCTGCCTTTGGACACCAAGTGATCGACAAAGCGGAGCGCCTTCTCGTCCAAGCCCGCATTGAAGAATGCAAACTTACTCTGAAACGCCCTGTCAATGATGTGTTCTGTGAAAGGCGCCTCCTAGAGTCTTCGGCTCCAGACGTTTTCCACGAGATCCAACTCGTTGCCAACCAAGAAGCCCGCTTGACAAAGGAAAAGCACGAGAGGGCCCAGGAATCGAAGCTCGACAAACTTACCTCCGAAAAAAGGGGCATACGGGCGACACCATTGTTTGAGGTACGGAACCTTTCCTCTTACACTCTGACTCCGAGCGAAGCCCAGGGTCTAAGTCACGGACTGAACTTCAACCAAGGAAAGCTACCAGATTCACGAAAAGTGATTTCTGCCGTTGAAGGCGCTGTTCAGCTTTTAGACGTTGGTCTCAGGGATGAAGTCCGTACGAAGGCGATAGGGATACTTTCACGTATACGCAAATCTGACCCTGTGTGCCCTCTGTCCTCAGAAGAGCGGAAGTCACTAGAAAGGCTACGCAGTAACCACAGGATTGCGATACTACCAGCCGACAAAGGAAACGTCACAGTTATTCTTGACCGTGAGTCTTATAAAGCCAAAGTTGAAGATTTGCTTCAGGACCCGGAAACTTGCAGCCGCCTACCCAAAGACCCCACTTCTAAAGTCCAGAGGGACCCTCAAAAGCTACTGTCAACAATTCTTCAGTTCCTTCCGCCGTCAAAAAGAAGCCTATATTACAAGCTACTCTGCACAAACGGATCTGCGCCAGCTATCTACGGGCTGCCCAAAGTTCATAAGGAAGGTGTTCCGTTGCGTCCTATTGTAGATTTTACAAGGTCTCCACTCCAAAGTTTGTCTCGCTACCTGCACAAGATTTTATCGTCTCTAGTTGGCAAGACCGAGACGCATATACGGAATACAGTGGACTTTATTAACAAAGTGAAAAACGTCGCACTTGAAAGTGGTGAAGTGATGGTTTCCTTCGATGTTTGTTCCCTTTTCACGTGCGTTCCGGTTGGCCTGGCGGTGGAAACCTGCAAGCTTCGTTTGAACGAGGACTCGTCTCTTGAAGAGCGCACACCTTTCGATGTACCCGACCTATGTAAGCTTCTTTCCTTTTGCCTTGCCAACACATATTTCTCGTACGGTGGCAATTACTATCGACAGACCTTCGGCACAGCCATGGGAGCATCAATTTCCGTGACGGCGGCTAACCTCACAATGGAAGCCATCGAGACGAAAGCCCTAGAAACATTCGAGCCACGCCCTAAGTTATTCGTCAGGTACGTGGACGATTGTTTTTGCATCTTAAAGAAACAACACGTCCAGCGGTTCCTAAACCACCTCAACGGCATAGAAGCCTCAATCAAGTTCACTGTGGAAGAGGAGGCGAATGGCTGCATCTCTTTTCTGGACACCCGTGTGACGCGAAAACCCACTAGCCTTGAGTTCACCGTGTACACGAAGCCTACGCACACAGGCCGTTATCTTGACTTTTATTCTGTCCACCCGATGGCACACAAGAGCTCTGTCGTCTGCTCTTTAGACGAAAGAGCAATAAACAAGTGCTCTAACGAGCAATCCCTGAAGGAAGAGCTAAAGACTGTTGAAAGGGATTTGGCGAGAAATGGCTATCCAAGAAGCTTTGTGGCAAACACAAAAAAGAGACTACTGGAGCGACCGCCACCTTCTGACGTCTCCAATGCTTCTAAGCCAAAACACGCCTCCATCCCCTACATGCCACATATCAGTGAAGCGCTTGGTCGGGTATTTCGAAAGTACGGCATGCAAGTTGCCCACGTTCCAACAAGCAAGCTTAGACACGAGCTCGTCAATGTAAAAGACCCGCTTCCCCCTGACAGATATCCTGGGGTCGTGTACAAGATTCCGTGTGAAGATTGCGACCGGAATTATATCGGGGAATCCGGAAACTGGTGCAGACGGATCCAGCAGCACAAAAATGACGTGGCGAAAGGATGCAGTGCTGCTAACGCTCTGGCCGAACAGGTGCAAGAAACTGGACATGTCATCATTTGAGACGGGGCACTTGTGCTTACGAGAGAACGAATCACTTCTCGACGCTTGTATCCAGAGTCTTTGATGATACAGACCACTTCCGGTACACTAAATCGGACGCAAGGAAATCTGCCTGCTGACTACGCAAGATCATTACGACGCATTTTGAATAAGATATAAACGCATGGTTTTGCCTGGTTTCACCCATTGCGAACAAGGAAGCCGTAGGGCTTCCGAAACGTCAGTACGTTTCATTAAAATTTTGACTTGGTCAGTGACCCTATGTTTTTTATTAAGCTTCCACTGCGTGTATGCAAAACGCTGTTCTTCGTTTCGATACTCTGACTTTATGTAGTAGTAGTATAAGACCTATATTCGGCCATCATTTACAGGCCGAGCATGTCGACCGCCTGGGCGACCAGAAGTCGCTGTTCTTCCTCCCCTTCAGCGCCAAGCCAGTCGAGCCAGGGGGTGATGGATAAAGGAGGTGGGGGTAGGAACCCGAGTGCTGAGCAGCCGGGCAATAAAAGAGGCAATGGGTCAGGTCCGCATAGATACAAGGGCAGTTGGGACAGGAAGGGTCCGATCGACAGCGATAGAGAAAGAGGCGAGGCGGATGATTACTGCATTCATCTGGGTGTGCCTAAGAAGGCGAGCCTCCGGCTAAGAGCACTTGCAGCTGGGCTAGTTGGAGCCTCCGGCACCGTGAGTGATGGATGAGGGGGATGGTAAAGGCGTTTGTCGAGGCCGAGCTCGAGGTAGACCTCTTTTATGGTGCGGCGAAGGGTTACACTCCCACCGTCTTCCGAGGCCTTGGGCCAGGGGATCAACGGTGCCCGGAAAAGTGTGTCGCGGGCGAGCTCATGGGCAGCTCATTGCCGTCAATCCCTGAATGCCCAGGTATCCAGCGGAGGAAAACGATGGAAGGCTGCAGTGCGGAGACCGCTCGTTCGACCTCCTGTAGGAGAGAAGGGGTTACGGTGCGGTTCTGTATTTGGTGTATAGCGGCTTGTGAGTCTGAATAGACTGTACTCTTGAAGAAAGGGAACGAGGGCAAATGACTGGAGGGCACTCGCAATGGCGAGAACATTGAGGAACAGTGCGTCCGGAGGGCGTAGATACGGCCCGCTGGTGTGGGTTTCAGGAGCGTTGAGGTGGGGATGGTACAGGGCGTAGCCGCAGGAACCTCGAGGAGCTACGAAGGAGGCATCCGTGTAGGCTACACCCTGGCTATCAAAGAGAGGGGAATGGTGCTGCGCGGCCGCATGACGACGGCCGGCGTATAGGACGGGGCACATGTTGGTTGTGAGGGGGAGGATACGAAGATTGGGAGCCGGTGTGGGAATAGGAGAGGTAAACGGGGCGATGGGAATGGGCGAGATACCCGCTTGAGTCAGTAGCCACTGACCCTGACGGGTAAGGGCAAGCTGCGAGTCACGATGGAAAGAAAGAAGAAAACGGACAGGATGAAAGAGGCCTGTGGCAAAGATCTGAGCGGTAGAGGTAGTGATCGGGAGTTTGAGAGCTGCCTTGTAGAGGCCCACAAGGGCAGTCTCGAGAGCGTTAAGTTGAGTCTGAGTGACGGAAGCGTAGGGTGCAAAGTCTTCTTGAGGGCCAGCGCATGGGCAACTCGGCACGCATGATCCTTGTGGAGACCTGAGCGCCGAGTGACCACGCGCCGCAGGAGGTTAGTTACCGAGTCGCAGGTGGTGACAGCGTGGTGGAAGACTTGCACGTTCTTGGCCGCATGCAAAGGAAACCCAAGAAATTTGCACTGCTTGACTACAGGAGTGGCAGAGCCGGAAAGGTGGAGAGACGAAGTGGTTGTGTGAGCGCTGGTATGAGCAATGGTTGAGAAGGAGCTACAAAGGAGCAACAAAAAAAAAAAGAGAAGCTAGCACGGACCTAGCCTTCTGCTGAACTCAGGCCTGCCGGTTCCTGCCGCTGTTCGTCTCTTTGATCTTGTTGCCTCCTCTGGTTTCCCTCTTCGCTCTTCTACGGCGAGGCCATTCCACGTCTTGGGGTTTTGGCCTGGTGTTGTTTTTTATTGCTGAAACGAGAGCTAGGTTAAATGAACCCATAGGCCTTGCGCAATGTCTTTAGCTTCCTCGGGTGGGGGTATGCCTCCCTGGTTCGCCAGCCTGCCGGCCCAAAGTTTGCCTCTGGATTCTTTCGGACGGAACGGCGTCAGTGACATTACAGTGGCGCTTGTAACCATTGAAAACGGGGACCTAAAACTGAAAAATTCTAAAATGATCCAGGAATAGCTGAAGGTTGCTTAGTAGCCGCCACCTGGAGATATCTGAACGGCGCCCTTTCGGCCGTATGGGTATTCTCTGCCGATCCTTGTACGTGCAGTGCGTGTCGGAGTTGCTGCATTGCACGCCTTTCGCTTCATTTCCAGTTAAGCCCTTCATTCCAGAGCAACTCACATGTTCAAAAGGTATCATCCGTGGCGTGGACCCATCGGCCTCTACTCAGGAACAACTTGACGACTTTCAGGATGCCGGTGTCGGTGTGTTATCAGGTTACCGCTGTACCAGAGATGCTAATGGCACTCGTGTGCCGACAGAGTCGGTGACTGCAACATTTGCAGGATCTTCGTGTTTGTCTAAGCTTAAGGTTTGGACCATAGCGTACGGCTTCGACTCGCTACAACCTCGTCCTTTGCAATGCAGTAATTGCTGGCGCTTTGGTAATAGCAGCAAAGGTTGAAAATCTGCGACGCGTTGCAGACTATGCGGGGAGAACCATTCCGCAGACCTCTGAACATCACACTGGCAGTCTCTGTGGCGGTGTTCATGCTTCTCACGACGCTGGCTGCCCTAAACATTCTGATTAACAGAATATTCTGGACATCATCCAGCAGAGAGGGTACTCTAGAGCTGGTGCTTATGCAAAATTAGACCGGAAAAGACATTCTTATGCGGGTCTTGCTAAGTCATCTGGGTGTGAGGTAGAGGCGTTGCTGACAAAATCTGTCGAGAAGGCTCTCGAGACGCTCTCGAGAAGGCGCTTGCAGGCGTTGTGGATTTTATGTTGACTACCTTGAATGAAGCTATATCCCAGGTCATTTCCAAACAGGTTGCTCCTTCAACTGTTGGTCTTCCAGTTACATTAAAACTTGTCCTTCCCATAGCAACCCTTGTGTATCTCCCCTGACTCCTCTTCCTGCTGCGTCCTCGTTTTTGCTCGTACATAGTGCCGGGAATTCCAGCCTATCTACCGTTTGGACTACGGACGTCGAGATGGCGAATCCTTACCACAAGCTCCCTTACCACAAATCTTTACCACAAAGGAAAATTGCGAAAATATTCTTTTCTTCTGAAAGATCGTAAGAAGGGTTTGTAATCGATAACATTCGGCCGATTTCTCTCTTTTATAATTTAGTAAAACTTACTGACCGCATTGTTCACAGCCGTCTTCCAAATCACGTTATTACATTGCAAGCCTTCAGTGCTTCTCTGTTAGCGTTTCGTCGTGGGTGCCTATCTGGACTGCTCATTTATATTTGGAAAGCAGAATTATGGTTGCAATGTAGAAGAAAGAGGTCACGCCTTTAGTCACTTTGGATATCGCTAAAGCATATGACAGCGTAGAGCATTCTATACTATTAAAGAAGCTTGACGAAATTCGGCCGCCTTTTTACATTCTTTTATTGGTGCAGGAATTCCTAAAATATAGACGTTTCTTCTGTTCAGAGAGTTTCTTTACTTCCGAAACCTTTTCTCAGACTAGAGGTGTGCCTCAGGGTTCGGTTTTGTCTCCTTTACTTTTCAACATACTTATGCCGCACATACGTATTTTGGCTATGACATTTCAAATATGATGTATACATCATTGTATCAGAGAATGGATATAAAATGCACAATGCAAATAATTGAGCGCAGCGCAAAGGCGAATTTCATGATTAATTTTGCGGCGTTTTAGAATATTAGCAACAGCCGCAATGACGGCGCAACCTGAAACTGCTTCATGAAGCCGCTGCGAATGCTGGCACACAATATTTCTCCTTACTACAGCAAAGTGCACCGCACAGGTGTTCATCAAAGTTCCCGGTAGCGGTTCTTTCAAGGGACACGTCAATGCATAGTTGTGGTCCGTTGAGTCTGAAAAGTAGCCGCCCGCAGAAATCTTCAAAGTCAGTCGGGCTAGCGGAGTTGCCCTTGCATGCCGCGCTGTCCCTCTATGATGTGTCTGTCCGCAAGCACGCGGCATTGCCGCCTGGCTTGCAGTGAGAACAGCCTCTGGCTAAATAAATATCTTCATTCTTGTATATAGAGATGTCATGTAACTTCATCTAATGGATAAAAGATTTACAACGGTCGGGTTCGGTCAATTCGCGGCAAGACAGCCCGTGCTGGTCGACGTAATTAAATTTCGGCCTGCTGTCCGTGAAATTTGTTCATTCGTAGTTTCCCCCTCATGTGCACGTATTAGGGCAGCATTTGACGCTTGTGACGCAATAGCGCAAGGTACGCAAATTCATGGGAAAAAATATATATAAATGGCGACAAAAGACGCCACGAGCGCATCCTTCCATGCTCGGCAGTCACTCAATTGACGTGTGTTACATATCACCACGGAGATTCTTTGTAGACGCAGCATGACACAAAATAATTTTTGTAAACACTTCTGAATAGACACGACCTTTTACAGCGAGGCACTGTCGTCATTGGCAAATGTCATCATTTCTTCTCCTCAATGTGATCATGTCTTCCCTATCCTATAACGCCGCATGATCACTAGCCTGACTACGCCCACTGCGAGGCAGAGGCCTCTCCCTTATCTCTCTAATTTACCTTGTCCTGTGCCAGCTGCGGCCACCCTATCCCCGGAAACTTCTTAATCTCATCCGCCCACCTAACTTTCTGCCGCCCCCTGCTACGATTGCCTTCTCTTGGAATCCAGTCCAGTACTCTTAAGGACCAGCGGTTATCTTGTATTCCCATTGCATGCCCTACCCAAGCCCATTTCTTCCTCTTGATTTCGACCAGGATAATTTAACCGACGTTCGTTTCCTCACACACTTTGCCCTCTTCCTAACTGTTAACTTTACACCTATCATTTTTCTTTGCAGCTGTGTTGTTCGTGACAGGTGAGCACCGGTAAAATACATATGTAGTGTACTTCTGTCTTGAGGGATATTGGTAAACAGCGTTCATAAGCACACAGAACCTGCCATATGCGCTCCATTTCTATTTTTCCGCCTATTTCACTCGTGATCCGGGTGTGCGATCACTAGTTTATATAAGAACAGGTATTCTCTTATCACTTCCAGCGCCTCGCTACCAATTGTTAACTGCTATTTCCTTGCGAGACTGTTGAATATTTCTTTGGTTTTCTGCGTGTTAATTTTTAGCTCCACAGCCTCTGCCTGTCTAACTTATTGACCATGCTTTTCAGTTCATGCCCTGAGTGACCTAGCAAGGCGTGTCAACAGCGAATCGTAGGTTGCTTAGATATTCTTCATTAACTCTTATCCCCAACTGTTGCCATTTTAGGCCTCTGGATACCTCCTGTAAACAGACGGTGAATAGCATTGGCGAGATCGTGTCTCTTTGCCTGACACCGCTGCTTATTGGAATTGTATACCTGACTTTATGACGGACTCTCATAACTGTGCATTCGTTATAGATATCTTCCAATATTTTCACATAATACTCTTCTACACACTGATTCCGCAATGCCTCCACGACAGCTCAGGTTTCCACTGAGTCAAACGCTTTCTGCTGTCCAGTGAAGACTATATAGAGAGGTTGGTTGTATTTTCCGCATTTCTCTATCACTTGCGAATCGTTCTATTAAAATCCACGGATATCGAATAGGGCACATGTCCGTCGAAGAACGGTTTCGCGACCGAACATACTGCCCTAAACGGGACGCCAGGCGTGTCGTTTGAAAGAATGCCTGCATGGCGGTGAGAAAAAACTGTCCACCTCTATGAAGCGGGTGGAGGAACCTTCGCCGGTCGGCGAAGTGTTATTCAATGAGTCATTACGAAGCGCTGCCGACTGCCCGGAGAGCAGCGGAAGATCTTCGGAGGCGCCATAAATCACTGAAACGGCCGAAAATCGCGACGCATGCGGGTAGCATGCCGAAACGCCGTTCGGGCTTCTGCAGCGGGCGGGCTTACCGGCAGCTTCACTGGAAGTACGGCATTCGGGGCTCCTCGTATGGCAGTCACGTCAGAAAGACAGGTGAGGTGAAATAAAAAATTGTAGATCACAGCGGCGACCCGCATTGGGAGAACGCTCGTTGCCCTCTTTGCCTCCCTTTATTGATTAATTGCAAATGAATTGATTGATCATCGATCAATTGATTTATTATAAACCAATTGATTAATTATCCGTGTATTGATTAATTGTCCCTCAATTGATTATTAGTGGTCAAATGATGATTAACAATCAGTTGATTAATTATCGATTTTTAACCTTATCGGCCGATGGCTGATTACCCATTTCGCTGTTTAATTTCGACACCCCTAATTGCTTTTTCGCCCACTTATCATATAGCCGTCCAAACCATTCAGCCGCGCATTGCTTTTGCTTTTAATTATTTACTAATTATCGATTCTTTTTACCTTATTCGTCGATGACTGATCACCCCTTCCGTTGTTCATGTTTGACGCCTTCATTGCTTTTCCGTCCACTTACTGTATAACCGTCCAAACCATTAAGCCCTCTATTGCTTTTGCTTATAATTAATTAAATAATTACTCGAAATCAATGAAGTGTTTTTAATTGATTACTTTGGATTTGTGTCACCAAACACGTTTGAATCTATTTCGAGCTTTTATTTTTTCAGTCACTGTGTACAATTCTCTGCTGTTGGTTGCCCCCCACTATTTCGCCATTTTTACTCTAATTATTGGCTGTAATTAATCACCTGTACATCTTAGTGACCATTCTTATTGCGCATCATCCTTACACCGTTCTCTATCGATACAAACATTCGTTTGATGCTACCTCTTCTGAGAACGTCACAACTGCTGCAGACACGGACACGTTTTGGTGACACGACGCCGTCGACATATAGCCTAGAAATGCTTTCGGAAAGACATCTAGTTTAAGCCCACGCTGCTGCGCGGCGCTCTATCGCCCACAATCGTGCTCAGAACGCACAGGCCTCCTGTAGATGCCTGTGCAGCACGATCAGGAAAAACAAGTGTGAGCGTACAAAAGCCACCGTGAGGAGCAAAACCGCAAAACCGCACGGGACATAGGCAGGCGACTGCCCTGTGTTCGCCTGCCATTGTCCCTCGCTGTTTTGCCATTCTTCTCCTCACGGTGTCCTATCAACTGGCTTATAACCCTGTCCTTCTATAAGGTACAAAACCCAGCCTCTGCAGTGGTCAGCAGGAAAGGTGCAATATCCCGCGGCCGCTTCAAGTTCTGCATCATGGAAGACAAGTTTGGTTTACGAAACGCCTAAAGAATTCTCTAAGGCATCAAAGGTGCAGCGTTTAGTAGTCTTTAAATTCTGTTTCCTTTTTATTTCCTTAACGACGTCCTTTTTACAGGGTGTTACATAAGCGGTGGTATTAGCAAAAGAGAATAATTTTTTTTTAATGATGCGACGCGGCTTTATCTAGGAATATCGCTGGGCTGCGATTTCATGAGGAGGGTCGTTCCAGTCGCTTAATGACTTCGAAAAAAGTAGTGGTACGGGCACGTTGAATTGAAACTTACAACGCATGACCGACGGGGTGAGATATGCGTGGTGCCGGCGCGCAGATGAATGGTTGCTCTCTGAGTTGGGAATAATAAAATTTGTCAAATAGACACAAGCTAGAAGTGCAGCGATGGAGGGAAAGACAGCATAATTGGGACAGTAGCTTGACAAAACACTAATATCGTATGAGCGATGACTGAAACCGGTGGCTCGATTTTCGCGGCTTTTAATAAATCACTGATTTTTGGTTTCGTGGCGCCTCATGTCCCAAAGCGACTCTGGCCATGAGGGACACAGCAGTAGAGGGCTACGGAAATCTCCACCACCTGGAGTTCTTTCGCGTGCACTGACATCGCACGGAACACGGGCCTCGAGCATTCCGCCTCCATCTAAATGCTACCACCGCGGCCGGGATCGAACACGCGCCTTTTGGGTCACCAGCCGAGCATCATAACAACTTAGCCACAGCGGCGGCTTAATGAATCAGTGAGGTATGCCTGTTGTGGATTCCAAATGGCGGATGCATAAAAAGTTTTGTCCGGATCAATGTTAAAAAGCAAGTAATTTTACATTTTCAGGGGCGTCGCGAAGATGAGTTTAAGACAGCCTAAGTTATTCGACGATGAGATAGGTTTTTGACATGCTCGCGCCATGATAGGTCATTGCTTATTGTGATGCCTAGGTAAGTATCCGACAGGAAAAATTTGGCACGAAAACCAGAAATCGCATTCACAAATTAACGCGGCCTCAGACGGCAATGAAAAGACATGAGCTTGCATTTAGTGGGATGAAGTGTAATCAAATAGTAATTGCACCATGCTTGAATGTGGTCAAGATTGTCCTGAGAGAAATTCCTCACCAGTATTATCAGTACAGCTTGGCCACAAATAACGCAACCGTAGGTGAAAAGACGGGCACGGCATCACACATTTTGTCGGAAATCACTAATGTAAATCTGAAATAGAAGGGAACCAAGTACCTTGTTGAGCGCTCGATTTTACCGCTAGACTGTTAGAGGAGTAGTCAACTACAACGGATTATGAACGATGTGTAAAGAATTCCTTAATCCATGTAATAATTTCTGGCCCGGGCATTGAGGAAGATGCAGCGGCCAGGCAAGCTCTTACTAATGCTACAACGTTTAGTCTGCCATCAAAAGAAATTAAGCAGACAAGGAAAGGGATGAGGGGCTCGTTATAAGTATGAGAGAAGCCAACAGCCACAGAAACCAAGAGGCACAGGGGATTTTTTATTTATTTATTTATTTTGTGCTGTTGCTCACTTTAGAATATTACTGAATATGTTATCGCTTAAAGGTAATTGATTAGAAAAGCAGAAGAAAAAACAACCACATGCCGCCGGTGGGATCCGAACCCACGACCTCCAAATTACGCGTCCGGTGCTCTACCGCTGAGCTACGGCGACGGCTGTCAAACCTTCTGCTTTCGGGGGTATTTATGCTTACAAATAACCTGACCTTGGGAGTGTTCACCAGCGCCACCCACGTTCTTAAGCGGCGGACGTAGCACGTAGCTCAGCGGTAGAGCACCGGACGCGTAATTCGGAGGTCGTGGGTTCGGATCCAACCGGCGGCATGTGGTTGTTTTTTCTTCTGCTTTTCTAATCAATTACCTTTAAGCGATAACATATTCAGTAATATTCTAAAGTGAACAACAGCACAAAATAAATAAATAAATTAAAAATCCCCTGTGCCCCTTGGTTTCTGTGGCTGTTGGCTTCTCTCATACTTATAACGAGCCCCTCATCCCTTTCCTTGTCTGCTTAATTGCTTAACGAGGGCCTCGGTTCTGGCAACCTTGATGCCTTAGGAATACGGGTGTGCGAATATTCGAAACTTTCGAATATAATTCGAATATTATATTTGTAGTATTCGTATTCAATTCGAAATCCAAGTATTCGTGCTGTTTCGAATATTCGACACGACGCGAATAATCGTATCTAGCCGAATATTTTATTGCGAGCAACGGCGTTCATTTCGGTCCGCAGGTCCTATCGGCAAAGACATAACAACATTGCGGCGCCACGAGCAATGCGTAGCAAAACAGATGCTTGGGCAAGTTGGTAACTCATTTTCACCGGAACAGCGCGGACTAAGACACGGACAAGAAGGGAGACACGACACACACGAGCGCTGACTTTCAACTAGTGTTTATTGTTTGGAACGAGGCATATATACACAGTTCCAACAACACAAGGAAAACAACCATCCATTCATAGATTCATAGTCATGCTTGTCACACTGAACAAGGACGATAACAACATTATCATTTTCCCTTCACTAAAAATGCCAATTCTTTTGAACTGATCGATAAAGAGGGGCTACTGACGCATGCGTCTTTAGACCAGGCGATGTGCGCTGCTTCGATTATTTCGCGTGTTAATTGGTCACTGTGTTTACTTAAAATTCGTGTGCTAGTGAAGTCAGGGTGGCAAGTTTTGTTTTCACAGTCTCTACAATGAATCCCGAGATGCCCTTTTACTGTGTTATGCACGTTCTTATTGTGCTCCTTCAGGCGTTCATTGAGGCATCTCCCCGTCTGACCCACATACAGCTTGCCGCATGACAAGGGAATGGCATACACTACACCTTCTTCACATGACACGAATCGATTTTCATGCTTGATGTCGCAATCTCTGGGAACGAAATCAGTATTAACCATTTTGCACATCTTCCCAAGCTTATCTGGAGCCGAAAATATAACCTTAACTCGTGCTCTATTCGCTATCTTTTTTAGTCTGTGGGAGAAATGATGAATGTAAGGTACAACAGTAATTTTTTCTTTTTCCTTCCGCGTCTCTGAATCTACCTGCTTCCCTTTTCCATTTTTGCTCAAGCTACTGAGAATAGATTCGGACACTGATACTAGTAGCTGCTTGGGATAACCAGCCTTAACGAGCCGATCGGTTTGGCGAAGGAAACTATCTTGCATGGAGTGCATGCAGGATTTGTTAAGCGCGTTGTGATAGCATGACTTCACCACGGCACGTTTCACCAGCTTAGAATGAGATGACGTAAAAGAGAGCAATGGCTTTCTGCTTCGTGGCTGGTAAGACCAACACATGTGATGGTGCATTAATCTGAGTTTGAGGTCTAAAAATTGGATGACATTGTTTTCTGGCACTTCAGTAGTTAGTATGAGGGGAGGAAGGCACTCAACAAAGTTAGCTTTGGTCTGCGTAAAGACTGCGTCAAATTCGTCCACATTAGAGTCTATAAGAACGAGAAAGTCATCTACATATCGAAAACTTTGTACAAACTTTTACCCTTTCAATTTTTCTTGAAGCATTCTACCCTTTTGTGCTAACAACAAGTCACTAAGCACGGGAGCTATGCATGACCCGATGCAAACTCCTCGTTTTTGCAGGTAAAACTCACCATCCCAGGAAATGAAGGTAGAAGTTAAATACACCTGAAGTAGTTCTAAAAAGCCTTCGGCGGATATGCCGTTCTTGTTTTGGAATTCAATTACTCCTTGCTGGTCAATACATTCTTCTAAGCACACGAAGAGCTCGTCATGTGGTAGTGAATAATATAGGTCCTTGACGTCAAAAGAGCAGGCCATCAGTCCCTTGTTCTTGTTAGTTTCTAAAAACTGGATTACATCCTGCGAATTTTTTGCCTGGAAAGGATCGTCCAACGTGAGCGGATCGTCCTGACTTCACTAGCACACGAATTTTAAGTAAACACAGTGACCAATTAACACGCGAAATAATCGAAGCAGCGCACATCGCCTGGTCTAAAGACGCATGCGTCAGTAGCCCCTCTTTATCGATCAGTTCAAAAGAATTGGCATTTTTAGTGAAGGGAAAATGATAATGTTGTTATCGTCCTTGTTCAGTGTGACATGCATGAATTGACTATGAATCTATGAATGGATGGTTGTTTTCCTTGTGTTGTTGGAACTGTGTATATATGCCTCGTTCCAAACAATAAACACTAGTTGAAAGTCAGCGCTCGTGTGTGTCGTGTCTCCCTTCTTGTCCGTGTCTTAGTGCGCGCTGTTCCGGTGACAATGCGTAGCGTTGGGCCATGCAGTAGCTGACTGCGCTGGTGAGCTTCTTTGTGGCTATACCTGCGAAGCTGGTATATTCAGGGCTGTGCACGAAATACCTCGCAATACGTGCCAGTTCAGTGGCAATTGAGAGGGCATTTTCTGTGGCTGGAGAAGTCGTTTCAGCTAGAAGAGAACTACTTCGGCCTGACCATGTGGAGCAGCCGGTTTCCCTTCACGACAACCTTTTATGTTCATCCCAGCAACGCGCTTTTGTGCTAATGGCAAGCTAGCTTTGATCAATGCTGTGTACTAGCCATCTTCTCTGATATTTCCACTCTTCTAAGAACAATGTTCGAGACTTCGATACTTTTTGTGCAGCCACACACACCTTTCGTGCTCATTTCATCACTGATAGTTGAACTGTGATGTTCTTGGGAGCTCAAATAAATGTTTTGTAGTGGTTAAATGCGTCTGTCCTTGATTATTCGATATTCGATTCGATATTCGGAACCAAGTATTCGTATTCGATTCGTATTCGAAAAATTTGATATTCGCAGATCCCTACTTAGGAAGCATAAGAGGGTTCTCACACAGCTTCCACCCTCGCCTTCCGATGAAGTTCTACGTCATATCAGCGGTAACTCAGGACGTGCTACGTCCGCCGCTTAAGAACGTGGGTGGCGCTGGGGAACACTCCCAAGGTTAGGTTATTTGTAAGCATAAATACCCCCGAAAGAAGAAGGTTTGACAGCCGTCGCCGTAGCTCAGCGGTAGAGCACCGGACGCGTAATTTGGAGGTCGTGGGTTCGGATCCCACCGGCGGCATGTGGTTGTTTTTTCTTCTGCTTTTCTAATCAATTACCTTTAAGCGATAACATATACAGTAATATTCTAAAGTGAACAACAGCATAAAATAAATAAATTAATTAAAAATCCCCTGTGCCCCTTGGTTTCTGTGGCTGTTGGCTTCTCTCATACTTATAACGAGCCCCCCATCCCTTTCCTTGTCTGCTTAATTGGTTAACGAGGGCCTCGGTTCTGGCAGCCTTGATGCCTTAGGAAGCATAAGAGGGTTCTCACACAGCTTCCACCCTCGCCTTCCGATGAAGTTCTACGTCATATCAGCGGTAACTCAGGACGTGCTACGTCCGCCGCTTAAGAACGTGGGTGGCGCTGGGGAACACTCCCAAGGTTAGGTTATTTGTAAGCATAAATACCCCCGAAAGCAGAAGGTTTGACAGCCGTCGCCGTAGCTCAGCGGTAGAGCACCGGACGCGTAATTCGGAGGTCGTGGGTTCGGATCCCACCGGCGGCATGTGGTTGTTCTTTTTCTTCTGCTTTGCGAATCAATTACCTTTGAGCGATAACATATTCAGTAATATTCTAAAGTGAACAACAGCACAAAATAAATAAATTAATTAAAAATCCCCTGTTCCCCTTGGTTTCTGTGGCTGTTGGCTTCTATCAAAACAAATTGAAATTCGTCTCCATTGAAGATACATGCGAGTCTGTATGAGGGAAAAAATTTTGTTCCAATAAAATTATCCAACTTCTGGCCTTTATCAAATTAGACCTCCTTCAAGGTTTACAATCCCACTATCCCTCAACAGAAGTCTAGAAACTTTCATTCACCGCTTACGATTGGAAATATCCTATACCTTTCTGCGCGGAATTGGGCGTGCAGACAACCCACGATGTACCTCGTGTGGTCACGAGGATGTGCCCCTTTGTCAAAAGCAACCGAGCAGCAGGTTTTTGCATCTCAACCGTATAACAGAGCCTTTATGGCACCCCTCAGGACCAATAGGCGTCAGAACTCGAGGACAAAGGCTCACCTCACTCTATACAGATTCATAGCTTAAGGGCTGCCGTAGGTGCTTCGCTACGCGGCTAAGAAACAAAGCACCTGTGTGCCCGGTTACTTTTGACAAAGGGGGTACAGCCGGCCAAATCTTAAGCTGGCGTAAGCGACAGACGCTTTTTCTGCGCTCCTGCGCTTTGTTACGAAGCAAACTTGCGGAAAGCTCAAAATACGCACGGGCTTAGTGAGGCTGTGCTTAGATTTGATACTTTCGCAGGTTTGCTACGTCGTAAGCTGCAGGAGCACGGAAAACGCGGCCGTCGCGCACGCCAGCTAAACATTTCGCCGGCTGTACCTCATCTCCTACTGAATTGTCAAGCGTTAGGACACGACTGAAGAGGGACCACACTTGACGAAAGGTTTTTCAGTCTCCAAAAGGCATGAGATCCATGACCCACGCTTGGGCTACAGGAACGGGCGATCGTAGCGCTGAAATGCTTCCTCGGGGACAGTGCCATCGTCGGGAGGTACTAACTAGTATTGCTTGAGTAAATTCTTTGATTGTTCGCTTCGACCCATGCTTTTCAGTGTCCTGGAAACCATTTTTATGTGCTTCTTTGGTATATGTGATGTATTAGAAATCGTTATTGTGGCTCCTCATTGTTTCTCTTTCATTTCTAGTATTCGTGGTATTTATACCGTTTACGGAGATTAGGACATATCATAGATACCGTTTACGGAGATTAGGACATATCATAGATATATCCTCGCTTTATGCTATTACACTGCAAACAAAGAAGAGTAAAAAGGAAGTGCCGTCTAGTTCACTTTCTTTTATAAAACGGAGTGCTCCAGAGGACCAGTTATGCACTTTTTACTAAACCTGTACATCTATATGGAAGCAGAATTGAAGAAATAAATTTTAATCCCATATAGGCGTACAGGTGTTTTGAACACATCGCCTGTGTTTGTGACTTCTTTTCTTGGTCCCGTCTGCTGCGCTGTTTTTATGCGAAGAATAAAAACAGCGCTGAGCCACCGCGGCGGTATGCGAAGAATGCCGCCGCGGTGGCTCAGTGGCTATGGTGCTCGGCTGCTGACCCAAAAGACGCGGGTTCGATCCCGGCCGCGGCGGCTAGAATTTCTTTGGAGGAGAAATTCAAGAGGCCCGTGTACTGTGCGATGTCAGTGCACGTTAAAGAACCCCAGGTGGTCGAAATTTCCGGAGCCCTTCACTACGGCGTCTCTCATAGCCTTAGTCGCTTTGGGACGTTAAACCCCAAAAACCTATGCGAAGAATGTACCAACTAGCCCGGCTTATTCCTCTCTGGGTGTTTTGAGTGTAGGTATCATTAGTTACACTATATTTTTATATTTTACGTTAGTATTTCTGGCGTGTTCATTGTATCATTTCTGTTTTGTTATTTTTCTATTGCATGGCTTATATTATTGTATTATTTGAGCGTTATGTCACCAGTACCAGTGCTTTTCTTCCAATATGTGAAACGGAAGCAGGCTGAGTGGGCGAGGGAATAAACGTCGGTTAATGACGTTCTAGACGAAATCAAGAGGAATAAATGGGCTTGGGCAGGGCATGCAATGCGAGGGCAAGATAACCGCTCGTCCTTAAGGATAACGGAGTGGATTCCAAGAGAAGGCAAGCGTAGCAGGGGGCGGCAGAAAATTAGGTGGGCGGATGAGATTAAGAAGTTTGCGGGGATACAGTGGCCGCAACTGGCAAAGGGCAAGGTTAATTGGAGAGACATGGGAGAGGTGTGTGCCCGGCAATGGGTGTAGTCTGGCTGATGATGATGATGATGTGAAGCAGATTAGGCGGCCCCACAATCAGGCACCAACATCTCGTTTTATGTCCGTGTCAATAAGAAACGCAAAGAATGAAACAGACACGGCAAAGCTCCGCCTTCACAAGGTGACTGTTTTTCACGAACAAACGTGCTACGAATTACACTACGACAAATGCTGCTTAGCTTAACGCTCTCTATTTGCCTTCTGGAAGTTCAGAGCTACATATATTCATCGGAAGTACGATTTCTCTGAAAGAAGAGCATGCTCTTCTAGACGGGCCGCGATTTGGAACTATACAACTACTTCTGTTCGTTTCGTCTTTTGATTCCTCCTACTTTGATGCTCGGAAGACCTTCATCACAATTTCACCTTTCCACATTAATGCAGGCCATCACGGAGGAACGAGCATATCTGTGCCCCTCCGCTCAGTGCACGGCTTCTGTGTGGTCACCGTCGAGGCCCGTGAAGACTGGCAGGGCAACGGAAATGGCCAGCAAATCCTGGGTACCTCTCTCCACGTGCCTTTAAATTCAAGGATACGTGGTAGCCTGCCAAGAAAGCAAGTAAGAAAAAAAACTTGTGCGAATGGTAGGATTATAGGGGTGATTCACAGCGTACTGAGAATGTTTTACCGGTGGTGAAGAAATAAAAGAAAAGAGGGGTCAGAAAACTCTGCCCGACTGACGGATATGAAAAAATGAATAAAAAAAAAAGTGAAGTATGTTGCTCACAATTGGACAGAAAGGCGCTGGTTTCCTACCCGCTGAGGTCAGTTAATTCTGTACTGAAAATAAAGCGAAGTAGATACAATGGAGAACAAGTGCGTGCTCGCCTTTTAGAACTGATTCCGTGCATAACAATAGTGGCTGCGCACCGTAAGGCGGAGGCCACAAAAGCACGGAGGCACGATTAAATCGCAAGCTCCAAGGGGCCTCCCTCGTTTCGAGGTGAGGGAGAAGAACTGGGAGGCGTTGGGGGCAGCCTGCGTGAGCTAGCTGGCAACGTTTGTAGGCCAAAGAAAACACACACCGGCTTCGACTCATAGGCTGGCTACCCTGCAGTGGCGCTACCCTGCTGGCTCCGCTGTTGGACCTTTCCTTGTTTCACGTGCTGGGGATGAATTAAAAAAAAAAGAGAAGGAAGCAGCAAAATCAGATGCACAGAGGGCCAGCGAAGCCGAGCGGAGAAAGAGGCGGCTTGAGAGGTTGGCGTTAAGCAAACTGCGCTTGTTCTTGGCTGCCATTCTTGCATACATAGATGTGCTTACCGGACGAGGGCCTAAACAGGCGGAGGGAAGAGGGGTTGCGGTTGCCATACAAGGAAATGCGCTTCACCTGGGGCAGCTGGGACGGAACGAGGCGGCTTCTTGGTTCTCCGCGTACGACGCATCGCCCAGAGGGACCCAACAAATGACCCCCACGTGACCCTTCGAGAAAGGAGGAGAGATTAGGCGCTCTCCCTCTTTTCGTCTTCCGGCTCCCCTCTCCTCCCTCACTCGGGGTGGTTCCGCGCGCGGCCTTTCGCAAACTACCGCCGGGCGACTTCTCTTCGGGTGCGTCGGCTGCAGCCGAGTGTTTTTATTTTGCAAGTCCCGATTGGTCTTCCTCTCTTCAAAACGGCAAAGGTGCTGTCGTCGAAGACACGTGCTGTCCAGTCGGCTGTTTTAGTGGAGTCAGAAGCCTTTGTCACCCGCGTCCGACTGCGGCGCCTCGAAACGGAGCCACTAGAGCACGCGGGCCTCGGTTGACGGGCACCGGGCCCGGCCCCCGGCTGTACTCACTTTGTACAGGGACCTTCGTGCTATGGATCCCGGGACGTGTATCCCGGATTCCCAATAGGGTATGACGTAGGCTAGTATACACCTCAGAAATGGGCGGCTGATGTCGAGCGTCTTAAGAAAATAGTGAGGTTTCGTGGACATTGATGGCTCGTAAGAGAACATGCTGGGTGCATGATGTGACTCCTCTAGAAAGCCTTAAATCAATTTTAATAACGCTGTTTTTATTTTCTTGAGCTCAGTGAAAGCTTTTTTTTTTCCAGGGAGGCCTCGTGTCTTGTCTGCTTCCTCTGCGGTGTCCCTCTTTGGCGGTTGTTATGTTGGCATTTCTTAATATTCATGGCCCCTCATCGGTGGATCGATTGTTTTGTGTGAGAAAAAGGTTTCGTGGAACCGAATGCGACAGGCAGCTGAAAAAGTGCATAGATATGTACTACGAGCTTCAGTACGCGCTGAATGTGAGTTGAAAGGCTTAGCGTTAAGCAAGCATAAATAGTTTCATTCCGTTGCCGTTTGTTCACAAGCTTATCTGATACTGCATAAGTACCAGCGACACTTAGCGAAACGATGACCGCCAAATATTTTATTCCCGGTCGCCGCTGCACGCCAGTAATAAAAAACAAAGTGATCTACGGGCTTCTATATTTCTTTTCCACAGGCCGCAATGTGCAGCAGACAGTTGCTACAAATAATGCCACTTCATACTGCTGTGGCGCCACGAGGACAGGGACGGAGACAGAGTGACGACAACACAAGTGCTCACTTACAACTGACAAATTTATTGACAAGCTTGTGCTATTCATAATATATATATATATATATATATATATATATTATGAATAGCACAAGCAACAGCAGAATGAAACACTGCAAGCTCAGCGGCATAGGCACTGGAGGGTGGCTCCAGAGAGAGATGATGAACGTATACAATATTTTGTGTTTAGCTAAGAACAACAAAAGTAGCACCAGCTGAGCGAGGAGTGACAGACCCATCAGTGTAAATATGCACGGCACGTTGACAAGAAAAGGGTAAGGCTTTGTGAGAACTCAGTTGAACAAAACAAAATCTGAATTTCAGAGAAGGATGGTCCGACCAGAGATTTAATAAGGATAAGGCTTCCTGAGAACTAAGTTGAACAAAGCAAAATATGAATTTCAATGAGGGATGGTAGACCAGGGATTTAATGAAGATTGAATTTCAGATGGGTCATAAAACGTATTGCCTTATACTATGGATTGCTGTAACGTAAAAAGCATGAACTCTGCGCATAACTTCTCCAGATATAGGGCAAGGAAGAACGTTTGCAAGAACATGAAGAGCAGCGGTTCGCGTAGTATTATAGGCACCAGTAAGAGCAAGAAGGGGAATTCGTTCAAGCGACAAGACGTGGTCTCGTAGTTGGGAAAGTGGGTAATGAAACCACCAAGCTGTGGAGGCATAGGTAATTGTTGGAAGGATAAACTGGTGCAAATTTGGCGAATATGAGGAGAAACACGAAAATAGAAATGGAACCAGTTAAGGAGCTTGGTGGTAGATGCAAGATATTTTGTTTGCAAATGTTGACATGGGGAATGAAGCTTAAGTGAGAGTCAAAGATAATACCTGATAACTTAATACTTGGTTCACACTAAAAGCTCTAAGTGTCTAGTCGAATAGTTGGCTTACGTTTGTGTGAGGCCGGGACTCTACTAAAAAACAAAGCATAAGAAAACTTTTCTGGGTTTAACTGAACATGAGATGCGGTACACCAATTTTCGATTAAGGTTAAAACTTTTGAGCCCAGCGTTGATACCTCCCGGCTTCTCTTATCAGGGGCAAGTATAGTGGTGTCGTCTGCATACGCCTGAATGTGCATATGTGAGGGGACCCCATGCACCAGTTTATTTCAGCGCCGGCCATCGGGCGGGTATTTAGAAGGACGTGGTTTTAGGCCAGTAGGTAGGACATCCTCACGATGTCCTACCATCTAGCCTGCAACCACGTCCTTCTAAGTCACATTTCTTCGAGTGTAGGATCGTATTTGCGTTGCCTACCGCTTGAGGATTAGAGTGCTTCGTGTTCTGCCATTATTGCATCCTCGACGTGCAGAACCAGGGCTCACGCCTTCTACCTGCCTAATAACAACTGTCCCCATGACGTTTCGCCTGTGTTTGGCACGCTTGGGCCTTCCGACGGCCATTGCAAAAGGATTGCGAAGATCCTCACAGCAGAGTGCTGGAGACAAGTTGGACTCTTCAATGCTTGGCTTCAAAATTTGTGTTTGCAGCAATGTGGTCTTCGATCATCGGGATGGAGGCGATGGCTCGACTTCCAACGCACCACGCAGCAGTCTACTGAATTTCTCTGGGAGGAAAAACCAAGGGGGTGGGCATGGTTCCGGTCGCTTACCTCGGCGACGCCTCCGTCCCTGCAAAAGTGGAAAGTGTTCTTCAACCTGGTCCCGAGTACAGCCTTTAGCCTTTGCTGGATGAGTACGACAAGGCACCAGTTGAAGAGAGTGCATGCTGCCTTCTTGAGAGGGTGGGAAGCCTGCAAAAGAAGTTCACTAAGAAGCCTGGAAACATCAAAGTCCCAGATGAAGTGGACAGCGACCTTCGTGAGCACGACCTTGCTCTTGTCCAGTCGCACAAGGAGGGGGGCTTTACAGTAATGCCGCTGACCCTTTTCGAGGAAAAAGCAGCAAACACGGTGAGCAAGGACTTCCAGGCCGTCACTCAGACTCCGTTGAAGTTTAACCTTCAAGTAACAGCGCAAAAACACAGACAGGACACATAGTACGAGAACACACGACCAGCGCTGATTTTTTGGTTGAAAATAAGCGCTGGTTGTGTGTTCTCGTTCTATGTTTCCCGTCTATGTTTTTGCGCTGTTACTTGAAGGTGAATAACCAACAAGCCCAAGCTGCATTTCTGGCTAACTACATTTCTAAGTTTAAGCGCAAGGCAACCGCTTTTTTAGAGGAACTGAACCTGCAGTCGCTAAAAAAGCAGGCGCTGGGAAGCAAGTCTGATGTACTGCACATTTTTACGGCATAGACCCATAAAGATGCTTGTCTGTTCAGGGGGTTGTAACAAAAATTGACGGATCTAACGACTTGGTTGAAGTGCCCTCTGTGTTGTCGCCTGGCTCTGTCCCGTCCTGTTTTGCGGTTTTGTTCTTCACGGGGGCGGGTATGCTAGAACGAACTGCTGATATATTGAGAGCGGTAATATATTGCACCGTTGTAATGTCACCACGCTATTTTCGCAGTGTATTAGAAAGCAACTTGTTTTGACAATTAGTGCGAACACGTTCATAATTCACTGTGCGAGGAATGCAGGTCAATGTGGCTAGAAACCAACACTGGCCAAAAGGAGCAAAAAATTGACTAAAAAAAAATGACGTGTCGGGACCCGTACAGATCCGTTGCTCATATATGAAACTGAAAAAAATGACAGGTTGGCCGTATCTATACGTGCGATGTGCGCATACCTATAACCATGCTCACTTTTGGCAAACACTGATCCAATACATCGAATAATCTATGCTGGTTTAGAGTTTCAGAGTCGTGCGCAATTACAATGGAACTGTTTTGTGAGAGTCCCCAGAGGAGGCTTTTAGAGATTTCCCTCGCCCGATGCAAAGGTCTACGAAATAGGCTAATGCATGGGATAGCAGTGAAATTTATAATGACACGACTTTGTATATTTCATCTTATTTCGGCTGCTGACATCTGCAGGTGCTCAACTCCGGAGCAGTTTTCACTCCTACTGGCAAGAGAGCACCTTTAAACGTCGCTGAAGCGGCCGTTGAACGCCATCTACAGTCTTCGTTTCGAAGCCGAAACGCTCACAGCATCTGGGCAATCGTCCGGCGATCACACGCACGGGCATGTTCGGTTGCAAATCTTGTGCACGGTGCTGAGCGGTGAACATTCCTAACAGCTCCGAACATGTACGCATATATTCCTACTTCCGGCAAAAATATGGAGCCCTAGAAAGTAAGACTGAAGGCAATGCTCCGCTTTTAATCTACGCAGTTTGACAACGAATTATGCGGTCCACATGGTCATCGTGGTTTGTAGTTGATATATTTCCAACCGATGCGGCTAGACGGAGCGAGTGAAGTGAATTGGGTGTTTGACCCAAACATTTCTCAGCACTTACTATGCACCCCCACAAGCAGGTTTTGTGCCTTCCAACTGCTCGTTATCTACAGCGACAGCCGGAAAAGCGTTTGGCAGCCGGGCACCAGCGCGACGGCAGCCGCCGAAACGAGAAGGCCCTAAGGCGGAATGGTCACGTGGTCATGGTCACGGCTCTTCTGTCCTCCTAGCCTTGCTAAGCCCTACGGCATCCCATTTAACACCCGCTAGTTTCCTCGAACAGCAATAATAGGATAGCATCACTGGACATGGCTCTAGCGTTATTAAACGTCGCCAGATCCAGTTTCCAATGGCTGCCTCTCCGGTGCCAGTGATTCTGAACACCTTCCGCTGCGTCACAGGTCTGACCACTGCCTTGGTCAATGGCTGTGCAGAAGCTGTGGACAGACGGATGAGGCTTAAGTGGTGTATTCATTGAAGGTTGCGGCTAAGTACTACACCAGGGTGGCCAAATCTTGCTCTGGTGAGACAGTGGGTCGTCGGCTCTAGTCACCGAGATAAGGCTTCACCCCAGGCCTCGTTATGCAATTCCATCGACACGCGCTGATTTTTTTTTTTAAATCAGCTGGAGAATTTCGCGGCACCAGGGGCGCTATGCTGGAAGGCCCGAGTTTGCTGAAACTCGGAATCTTCCCGAGCTCTGGCGACGCCCTCAGGTGAGTGAACTAATGGTAGCAGGAAAAAATCCCACCCTCGTCACGCCTCAAACTTCATTGGGTTATCTGGATATATTCCGCGCTTTATCATCACATCGGCGCCACCTCATCGGCTTCTTGGGCGGTCTACAAAGAACGGGTCACGTGAGCCAAACGCCGGTGCACTTTTCATTTGTGTGTCGCTCCACCAAGTGCACTGCGTGTGCAATTAGACAAACGAGGTTTGTTGAATTTTTTAATGCACTTAATACACCTTTATACACATTTTATAGTGTGCAAGATTTGGATTTAAAGCGCTTTGGAGTAATTTATGCATTATTAAATTTTGCTTTGTACCGCGAGGGAACGCTACCAACGCCCGTCATCAGCTGACCGCCAATGGCGACGAGGTACATGTGCAACGCTTGAAGGCTACGAAAGTAGTCCGCAAAAAAAAAATGAAGAGAGGTGTATCACTCCGCGCTGTTCTGTGGCCGTGTGGTCTAACGCGTCGCTCCGGAGAGTAGACAGGCAATGGGAGCGCGTGGGTTCAAATCCCGCATGGTGAAAGGTTTTTATCTCAGATTTTTTTTTTCATCGCAAGTTGAATTTCGCGTGAATTGAATGAGAAAACTCGTTTTTTTTTTCAGAATCGCTTCAATATTATGCCATGTTCTCAAATGAACTGCATGCATCTGTTCATTACATGCATACCGCGTTAATGTGAGCTGTCCGAAATTCGTTGTCAATGAGCTCGCACCGGCTTTTGGTCAGCAGTGGCGGTTATCTTCCCGATTCTGCAGCATTGTGACTATACTTTTTAGATGCAAGTGAGAGGTTTGTGCGAAAGATGACATTCATTCGTCGGATTTAATTAATTAGCACAGTGGTGAGTGCTCTGCAGTGGCCCCATTAACAAGTGGCCATCTGCAACTTTCGATTTCGCCGTTGCCGAGGAGCCCACTTTTATGCGTTGCATATCGCAATCACTCAGTTCAGCCCTTGGGCGCGGCCGGGCAGCCACCATTGACCTTGAGCGCAACCACGTGACGTGACGTCACGACAGCCGGAGCAAAAGCTGGGCCCCAACTCGCGCGGTCGCGCGCGGCCGCAGCCACCAACTAACTCCCGCTCCTCCCGCTAAGGGCGCTCCGCCGGCGCGGGACGTCTTGCCGAGAAAATCGAGTGCCGCCAAGCAATGCCTCGCCCTAAAAAAAAAGACCGCGCAATATGCAACGCATTCTTGGCTTAACCAAGCTATGCCTGGGCATCTTTTATTTATTTTTTGTGGGCCTCTCTTAAGGTACTTGGCATGTTATGAATTGTTCTGTGGAACCGGTTAGCGGCTGATCCAGTCTTCGCCAAAAGAGTCTGGGACCGACTTTGGCACTGTGCTGTAGAGTAGCCCAGAGGGCTGGGCGAGAACAATTATTTTTTACTGATTGCAATGTTCAATGCATAATGTGCCTTCCTCGTAAAATAGTTGGCCGTCACCATGTCAGGGCTGGACTTCGAAGGGGCCTTTAAGCCAATGTAGGTCCCGTGGATGCATCCCACGACGTCTGTGATGCCGCCGCGCAGAATTAAACGCTCCTCAACATACGCACGCTCGGTCGCAGTCGTGGGCAAAGCGAGCCACCGCTTCTGCACAGCCGCGTCGATAAGCGCGTCGGAGACGTCCCTCACACAGCGGCGCTCAGTGCTTTATTGGCGTCCAATAAAGCGTCTGCGCCGACGCTCCCCTGGAAGCTCCCGGTCGCGAAGAACCGGAGGGCGCAGAGGACTTGCTCTTCGACCGAAAGCGAATGAAGCCCGGTACGCACTCTCCGCAGGCGTGGGTCATCGCGTAACTATTTACACAACCGTCGTACCGATTTTTTGGAGAGGCGAAAATGTCGCTGGAATTCGTCGTCGGCCAAGGCAGTAAACGGGTCCAGCCCGCCGTACTGACATTTGGCGTCAGAGGAAGCGATTACCCAGGCTGCTGCTGCTGCCGCCATGACAGTCACGAGATGAATTCGGGGCACTTCACCGTTCACGAGTTTAGCTCCGAGTTTACCTGTCAATCAAAACCATTGGTCACGCCCCCGGCGTGCCGTACATAAATTATAGGCGTACGCGCTATGGGTGGGCCACTCCCAACATCCCTGCCGGCTACAGGTATGCTGCGCGGCTGTGCTGATTTCTGACAGACATCGACGATGTTGACCATCGAAATACAACAGGAAAGACAGACGTCATCGCTGATAAATCTAAGCACCTCTGCGAAGGACACGCAACGTGGCTAAATCCGCCGATTTCTTCGCTCGCATACCAAGATTGCACAACACTATAGCCTGTTGCAACCACGTAAGACACAGCAGAACGCTGAAGGCGCGTCACAGGTGCTTGCAAGGCGTCAAACACGGAGCACGACGACGAACCGGTGCTTGCAGCACGTCCTACTCCAACAACATCGCATCACAGGTGTTTGGCTTGGCCGTCCTTTCATCGGTGATAAAGCTCAGCATCAATGTGTCAAACACATCTGGGATCGACAAACGATCACTGCTCCAGACCCAGTGCAATAAAGTGTTTGTAATTTCCAGCACGCAAGCACTGCGTACTTCACAACCGTAACACCTTTCTCTGTTATAAGTCCGATTCCATTATTACAAACAGGATCCCTCTCCTGCCCGAATGATATTAATGCGATGTCCCTGCGGTATACAACGGCGATCGACGTTAGTGACCAAATCAGTCCGCAAAACCTTGAAGTGCGCGACGTTAACAAATACTTCGCAGATACGCGCGCCACCCCCTTCACAGCTTTTAGTCAGCGTCTGATGACATAGGATGAGTTGTGTCGCTGGGTAGCACGCTCTTCGCATCCGCAGTGCACCAAAGAGGCGTCACACGCAACAGGCATTCGTAATGAATCATTGAATACAGCCAAACAGCAATTTTTTTTTCTCACACCGCATCAGAGCCGCTCGCAAGGCCAATTTCTACCGCTGAGATTTGCCAAGAGCGTACTAATAACAATGGTTGGCCATAGCGGGGTGCGGCAGCGGCCGTAGCATCGGAGAGCTCCACCTGAGGTCACTGCAGAGAGCAGCAGTGACGCGGGGGTGCAGTGAAGTTCAGTTTTTTGCTTTTGTTTATAATGCAAGCCAGAAGATGCATGACTGTTATATTTTGATATACGACACAATAAAATATATTATCGCAATGGCCGAAAAATAAGACAGATTCAGCGTGTAGTCGTTGCCCAGTCTTTCCAGTCAAAGGCAACGCTACCGGCGGCGTGTCAGCGCAGGAGCTCTCTCGTTTTCGACACGGTGGGCTGCCGCTCTAGTTCGTATGCAAGCCACGCTGCAAACAATGACCTCACTATCGCCTCTAGCGGCAGAAAGTGTCAAATCTTTGTTAATTTCCTAAAGCTATGCTTTTCAACAACGCTTCATTGGATTCAGATTTTAAAATAAATTTGGAAATGAACAAAATGTTCATAATATTATCTGTTGCCTTTAAACGTATTCGAGAGAAGAGAAAGGGTTGATACAAGAGTGCACCTAGTGCGCACTGTTCGTCTTCGGAAATGGAGAGACAGATAGAGCCTGAAAGAGAAGACACGCCTTTGACGCGCCCGAAAAGGCGTGTCAAACAGCTGGCGGCGAGTGTGCAGATAGATAGCAGAGAAGTCACGATTTCGCGATTGCTGATATGGCGCTGATAACTTCAGGTAGCGCTGCGGCCTGGTATTGCGCAGTGTATTGTGTTTGAAGTGTAAAACTGGCGCGCAGGGTGCGCTTGTATCGCTTTTACGTGGCTTTATCTCTACATTTTATTGTCCGCTGCCTGTGCACGTTCCGCGCTATCTTCGTTCACTGACTGCCGTCATCGCAAACTCGGATGAAACTCGGGCGAGCGCCAAACTCGGGCCTTCCGGCATAGCGCCCCAGGATACGAGCCGATCCTCTTGCAAGCGAGGCAGGTGCTCTACCTGCCATCGCTGCCGAACGTTTTAGTATCACTCTTCCACGCGACGTCGTCTTTAAGTTTATTGTGCATATTTGCCGCGCGGGCTTTCCTTCTACTGATGTTGTGAAGGGGTGCATGTTTTTTGGGACAGGTGGTATTATGATACGTCTCCTTATTTCCCCCTCGAGTTCCATGATTCGAGATGAGTTCTGCCTGTATTTTACGTTGACACTTTCGAGAATTTTTCTGCCGGCTGCAGTTTTGGAGAGCCGTGTTATCTGCCCTATTAACTGCGCCTCAATGAGTTCTTCCGCCGTATTTATTACGACTAGACCAATGAGCCTAGCTGTTGGGGTGTTGTGTGGTAGTCTCAAAGCCGTTTTGTATGTCCTGCGTACTAGGTCGTCTATCCTATTCCTTTCCTTTTGCGTGAGTCTAAGATATGGGAGTGCGTAGCATATGCGGCTGAGCACAAAGGCTTGCACTAACCTTATGGCTTCTTTTTGTTTTAGTCTTTTGTTTTTGCTGGTGACTCTCCTGATGAGCCTATCTGTTCGGCTAACGCAGTTAGTCATATTTCTGATGAAAGTAGAGTTTTGCCTATTGCTTTGCAGTCGCATTCCCAAGATCCTGACTTCTTTGATCGTTGGTATGTTAAGGTTGTCTATCCTGAGTTTGATGTTTTGATGACTTTCTCTGCTTCCGAGGGGGGGATAATGAGCAGCTAGGACAGGTCAGCGCTTTATGTCGACGCTGCCGAGTACAGGCACAAAGAAGCATATGTTGTGGCTGTAGCTGACCACAAAGGAGAATGCCTAGCAGCTGCGACCATATCAGCGAAAAGCCCGGAAGAAGCAGAAGGAGCAGCAGTAGCATACGCCATGTCCATAAAAGTTTCGCAGGAAAAGACCATAATAAGCGACTCAAAAACTGCGATAAATAATTTCATAAAAGGCAGAGTACACCACCTGGCCGCAAAACTAATCAGGGAATACCGGCCAGAAAATCGAATCAAAATAATATGGACCCCCGCACACTCAGGCCTCCCAGGAAACGAAAGGTCAACAACATAGCACGAGAACTAACTATCCGGGCAGTACCACGCGCGTTCCCAAACCCCGAGGCCAGCTCAGCGAGGGACAATCTACTCACCTATAGTGAAATCACGACTTTCTATCAAAGGAGGAGAATGGAATATCCCCCTCCCAAGCTCAGGCTTACACAAGACCAAGCAACCACTTTCAGGCAGCTCCAAACGCACCCATCCCCATGCCCCGCAAAACTAGCCAAAATTCATCCAGATATATACTCTGCAGAATGCAAAAGCTGCGGAGAGTATGCTAGCCTCGACCACATCATGTGGGCCTGCAGTAAGAACCCTTTCAGCGGAATAACCACGGAAGGAGCAGTGGGAGACCATGGTGCGCAGCTTGGACCTGTGGCAACAGAAGTTGCTCACAGGCCACCAAGCGACAGTAGTCCGCCTGAGCCAGAAGGAAGCCTTCCTCTTCGAGGACTCTATAAGTAAAGTTTATTCTCTCTCTCTCCATGCGACGTCTCCACGATCTTCTCAATACATTTGGGATACATCCCTGCACTTCGTCTTTTTCTTCCTGGATGCGGTGCCCAGAAAAACTGCGGTCGTTTCGCTTTAGCGACTTATAAATTCCGAGGAGCAAACACTTTGTCAGTAAATATGCTAGCCGGGAGCTCAGCCAGATTCCAAAGGTTTTCCGTGCATTCGGAGTACTTTCTGAGTTCCGCCTGCGGCCCGTTACGAGGGTAAGAGGAGAAACGCTCCCGTGCGAGAGAGGCCCTCAGCCCGAAACAGAACCACTCCTTTTCTTGAAAATCAATATTCTGCGAGAGAGCCGCCCGACCACTTTAAACGCGTAGTTAGGGAGGGGGGGGGGGGGGGGGGAATAAATCACAGGAACGCGAAGGTGGTCCGCGCTTCGACGGCGGCTTCTGTTCGCTGCCTCGAAGGCGTATCCTCCCTGTCCCACACGGGCGAACGGAAGCTACCGAGCCGGCGATCGAAAGAATCGGCCGTTCTTCAATTCCGTACTGAACAAAGGAGAAAAAGCGAAGGAGGCAAGGCGAGTACCGTTGCTGTCCGGAGGTGAGCAGGTTGCGCTGAGGCTTGGCGTTGTTTACGCTTCCGCAGGCTGAAACGCGGTTCAAACGTCTCTATTTCTCCAGCGCGTATTGTATGCCTGTTCTCTCGCATAAAGGGCTCGTTCTTTGTATTTGCCGCTTTGTTGGCTGGGCCGTAATCGTTTAGGTTGATGACTTACTGCTCCCCCGACATACAGTATGGATACCTTAGGCAGAAGCGCGGCATGATTTACACGTAGGAGCGCGAAATTACAGCCCCGCGCAATTCCGCAAGGCGGTGCGACTTGCCTTTAGACGTCCGAGCGATAGCTGGGTGGCATGCTTCCCCCCTCCGCTTGAAACACGGTGACCGTCTCGGGGGCGAGCCGCTGTGTTCACCTTCACTCGGCTTCCAGCGGCTACGTGAACGATCATCCCAAGACTGCGTTTTTGGCGAGTCCTGCCTACTCTGAGCCCTTACAAAAATGAATCATGATTTATAATCAATGACTTTACGCATAACAGGTATTTCTGTTTACTTCTAAGTTTATCCTCTGACGCGCTGCTATTTACAACTGCCCACAAATCGGCACGATCATACATCTGAAGCAACACTTGCAAAAGCAGTTGCGTATAGCCTTGCCGTGCTTCGATGGAGGTGAAACGCAAATGGCGCCTGTGTGCGGTACGATAATATGAATACTAATATATAGTATTATCCTATTATTCGTGTCTGGAACAGGAAAAACTGGTATTCTGGCATGTGACCTTCAAGTGTGACTCGCACATAGAGGATGCATATGTGACGCGGTTGCTCTAGCTCCATGTATACTCTTCGGTAAGTCATGCATCTAGCCCACTGTCCAAATGAATTGCGGATCAGAGTGGGGCGTCGGCGGCTACAACCAACTAGTACGCCACGGTAGACTTTCTTGGTTACATTCGTTTCCATTGAAACATTTGTAGGCAAGTCAGTTCTAGTATCGAGCAACCGGCTTCCCGCATACGTGCTCGTATTGGACGCCGCTCTCGTCCATGCGTGAACCGACAAGCGACGGGCCTGACGGTCTACCGCACGCACTACCTGGGGAAGAGGGGTTGGGATGGTCTGTAAGATATGCAAGACACGCTCCTTAGATTTCAGTATAAAACGACCAATAACAAAATCGTGTGGGATAGGCCAATGTGAGGGCTGTGCACAATTATAACGTCAGTGCGTTTTCACATTATACAGACATTATAAAGATAGAGGCTTTTGAAATGAATAAAAAAAATCATACATCACCTGCCGCTGTGGCTCAGTGATTATGATGCGCTGCTGCTGACCCGAAAGACGCCGGGTCGAACCCGGCCGCAGCGGTCTCAATTACATGGAGGCGAAGTGCTATGTAGGATCTTGTAGTGTGCAGTGTACACGCACGTTAAAGAGCAGTAGGTGGTCGAAATTATCCGTAGCTCTCCACTACGGCGTCCCTCATAGCCTGAGTAGATTTGGCGAGATAAATACCCCCACCACCTCTCTATTTAATTAATCTTCCTGCCCCCTGTCCGAGGCTTTTCAGTATTGTGGGGAGCGCAAGGTGAGCCTCTTCAAAATACATATAAAGATAAACTTGAGAGTGAGACCGATCCTGTGCAAGGCAGCTTGCCAACTTCATTCCGTACGAGAGAATGACACAGAAATAAGAGAGAGGGACAAAGAATTTGGAAACAAAGCTCGCAAATTAAAAACAAGTGAGGACAACCGCGCCTCGTAAACTTTCACGCACTGCCAGCGCGCCAACCATCCAATAGACTTCGAGGAGGTGAGCGTCTTGGCCGTGCAGCCAATTGAACCTGTTCAAGAGGCGACATGTGGAGTCATGACACATTCGGCTCACAAAGGCGGCGATGAATAGGCTTCCAGGACCGCTCCACTCCATTTGACAGTCACGCACTACCACTTTTAGCTGAATTAAACTGACTTCCTATCCCGGACATGTACGATGCTAACTTGTTCAGGCGCTATGAAGCTGGCATACAAAAGAATAATACCGCATTAGTTAAGATTGCAAACCTAAAGCTAAAAACTAGTATTCGTACTACACGACAAGCTGAAACATGGGAAATTCCATACTCACGAACAAATTATGGACTTCAAATGTTGCGTCATCTCCTTCCCTCATACTTAAACAAATGTAGGTAGAAGTTTCTTTTTTTTCGGTTTTCTTTTTGTTACGAATTTTTTATTTCTTTAGTAATTATTTTGTTTTTATTGCAGTCATTCTCTTGTTGACATTTCATGCAATATTCTATGATATTAAGAACTGCCTTCATCGTAGATTTGTTTCATACATGCCTGTATTTATATTCCTAATAACTGTACCAAGTCGCTTACCTTCTGTGAACTTTCATTTGTCTTCTTTTTTCTTTTCTTTTTTCTGAGAGCTGTGTACAATTAACTTGGAACAATTTTCTCCTGCTGTATTCCATGCTGCCATGTAGAAAAGGGCCGTGGGCCTAGTCAAGCCCATAAAGAGGCTCTTTGTCCACGACCCTCAGAATTTTTTGCGATGCCGAAATAAAGATTTGAGTTGATTTGATGTGCGTACGTTAGTGTACTCCGCCGCGTGCTAACAAAGGGAGAGCGAAGGCAACACCCCGCTTCTGCTGGCACACTTTAGTCACCCCAGAAGAAGGGAGCGAGCTTGTCCCGAAACGTTGGGCAAAATTAGAATATTGGTTGGCGTCAGTTTTCTCTCAACTATCTCAAGAACCCAGCCGGACGGACTTCAGTCGAAGATGTTTTCGTTCAAATCAAGGTTTCATATAGCGGCTCGTAACGGCCCCCTACAACGTCAGCTTGTAATCGGTTTCATTTACTAATCTTGAGCAGAAAAAAAAACAATGCACCTATTCTTGGGACACTTGATTTCAAGAATTTTCCACATGTGATCAGCCCGTCTAGACACAATTTGTGAGAGAAAAAAAAAGCATGCCGTGGTTAACTTTTGAAGTAGTCATTATATGTTGCATGGAGTATGATCCTTCTGCTTCCTCAAACCTATAGTGTTCTGAATTCAAATGGTTCTCGGAGAGACATTGCAGTGTTAAGAAGCCACCAAATCAGTTAGCAGTAGTGCCTTACCCCCGCCTATGGCAGTCGCACATCAGCGAGACAGTTCTATCAGAAGTCTTCCTGATATATTTGCATCGTTTTGCCACAGGTCTAGTGAGGTATAATGCCGATATATTCATACCGCGCCACGGTGTATCACTGTTTAGAATCACTTAGGGGACTCTGAGCAATAACAAGCAAGTGGGGACCACAGAGAGGTATTCGATAAGAGATAAAAATCAATTACATTTACATCTCCTAAGGTTTACCGAGCAGGAACACAGAAACAATATAGAACACAACTGGAAGGCGAAAACTGCGATCCAAACCTGCGACTTAGTTAGACTGGCTTTCCTGGCTTCTTCACTCTTTTTGAAGCGATAGCTTCACTACGCCAGCTACTTCGCCTCGTCGAGCGTGGTCGCACCTCGGTCGTATGCCCGTGGCTGCAGCTGCGCACCGAAGCCGCCGCAAGAGCCGTTGCCTAGCAACCGCCGCACCTGCGCTTTGCCGCTCCGCCGCACCATTTGGTATGACGTCACCTAACCGTTGCGCTCGCCATCGGCAAGAGTGTTCGGTGCGCTATCTAGTATGACGTCATCTAGCCGCCCGGCGGGGGTACGTATATATAGAGGCAGTTGGTTCGTAAGCAGACGAACCGTTATGGAGGACGATGGGCCGCCTACGGCCCTTGTGCGCTGGAATGAAAGCAAGTGTGTAGACGGTGTGCCGACGAGACAGCAGAAGAGCGCATTGAACGCATGGAGAAACGCCATGTAGGGGATGCAATTAGCACTCTTACCGAGGATGAGTCCGTGAAGAAAGCCAGACTTGCGAACATGAACAGAGCTCAACCAGGTTTAACCAGAGGTAAACCACAGCCAATTTTTTTCTTCCCTTCGGCGGGTGTGTTCGTTAAGGGCTGCCTTAGTAATGTTCGGTGCTACAGTGTCGATTGGACCAGTTAACGCCGAGTAGCCCTTCAATGCATAGCGGGGTTTCTCTTACCCACATGCAAAGAAGCAGCCGTGACGTACAAGCGCAGGAACGGGAATGAACGCACGAAGCAGTTTCACAAGGTGACGGCGGTCTGCAGCCTTTTCACTATATTTCCGGGACTTCTGTGAATATTTATTTATTCGAGCGCCTTAAGGTGGTCTTCAGGACGGCGCAATATTTTGAGAGAAACCGATATTGTTATTATCGATTATGCTTCGCTAACAGCGCAACTACCTCCAGAATTTTTAATTCTATACGAAATAAATAATAAACATATTTTCCATTACACGTATCATAGACTGCCCTTCTTTTCCTGAGACTTGATTTGTGTACGCGTCTTCAGTTTTTATCATTCACGTATATATAGGTGTCATTTTGCGAAATTTCTGCATGGTACCGTACTGAAAGAGCACCTTCGAAGAAAGAGCACGTCTGTAAACCCTGGAACAGAAATGAATATGTCGAATTTTTTCTTCATTACAAAGGAGAACAATACATTTCGGCGAATTCCTTTCATCTAACCGCTGCATTTGCCGCGCCGAGAGGCGCAACAAGGCCGCGCTGGAGAGGAAGGAACCCTCTTCCCGGGATTCCCCGGATGTGCCGATACGGAATCAGCCGCTCGCTCTCCGTCTTCCAGCTTGAGCGGCACAACTGCAGCCGAGAAAAGTGAGGGCCAGTAGAGGGGGAGAACAAATGAGGGTCGAGGGTGCTTGTTCGAAAGGGGGACATGGCGCACCGGCCAACGGGGGCGATCCCAGGCGCAGCGTTTCTTCGGAACCGTGGTGCCGTCACTCGCCGTTTAATTTAATCAAGTAAAAGCTTAGCGCCGCGTAGCCGCTGCGGTGGCTCAGTGGTTATGGCGCTCGGCTGCTGACCCGAAAGGCGCGGGTTCGATCCCGACCGCGGCCGCCGAAGTTCGATGGAGGCGAAATTCTAGAGGCCCGTGTACTGCGCGATGTCAGTGTACGTTAAGGAGTGGTCGAAATTTCCGCAGCCCTGCACTACGGCGTCCCTCATAGCGTGAGTCGCTTTGGGACGTTAGACCCCATAAGGCCAACGGACGAGGCGTAAGTACCGCAGGCGCCAGCACGTGAGGTGTCGCCCAGTGTACGCTCGGCAAAAGAATCCTGGAGCCATTTCCCACCGCAGCTGGCTGTGCCTCATTCAAGTTCGTCTTGAAAGCTATGCGCTGCCTAAACAACGTTTGTACAAAATTTTATACTGAAACGTGCCAGTTTTGCCGGAAGTTAGTTTTACCGTTAATGTTTAAGGTACAGCGTTTGGACAGTGCTCATGTCAAACTGAATTATACAATTTAAACAGTGTCTTTATTCTTGTCTTATGCATTTTTTTAAATAAAATTTATCTTTGTTCAGTCCGTTTGTACAGCAACGTCATGTTTTTATTTGGGTTTTTATCTTGTTCACACGTGCTGAATTTCCTGGCGCATGCTTACCGAGTGAGAAGTGTTTTTCGACCAAGCTTCAGTTGCTAGTGCGCTCTTGTCCTGTCCGTTCTCCCTGTGTTCTGCGTGTTTTTTCTGTGCGCCGTTTTTAGATGGACAATTTAAACACTACTGCACACGCAAAATCAGTGCTATAATGAAGCAAAAAGCATGAGTTACGAGCACTGCCTCTGATATTTCTATCGTATATTTTGGAACTGATAATGAGCTTCAGGAAAACAAAAAAATGCAGCTAATTCGGCTGTTTTGTGACGATCATATATTCCAGATGTTTGGTTTGGTTTGGTTTGGTTTATGGGGTTTAACGACCCAAAGCGACTCAGGCTATTGGAGGGCTCCGGAAATTTCGACCACCTGGGGTTCTTTAACGTTCAGTGACATCGCACAGTACACGGGCCTCTAGAATTTCGCCTCCACCGAAATTCGACCGCCGGGGACGGGATCGAACCCGCGTCTTTCGGGTCAGCAGGCGGGCACCATAACTACTGAGCCACCGCGGCGGCTATATATTCCAGCTGTGGTGCCAGAATAATATCGGAAAATCTAATTCTTATAATAATAAACACCTTTATTTTCAGAGAACAGAATACAATCTTTAAGACAAGTCTCAAGCCATAAAGGCTTGTAGGGCAGTACTCGGCAATCGATGAAAGACAGATATATTAAACAATAGGTCTTACAAAGCAAGCAAACAATGATAAACCGCAATATCTAAGGCAAACAAGAACAAAGAAACAGTTTAGGTTACCGACATATGTGTTTTTAAGAAGTTCTTTAATAGAGACAACGAAGAAACTGAAAAGATTGAATCAGGCAGAGAATTAAACATTTTTGGTATGTAATAATTACGAGTGAAGTGGCCATAGTGAGTGTAGCAGCGAGGTACCGTAAAACGGGGATGATGTCGAAAAGGACGAACAGGAATGAAAGGCACCAAAAATGTACTCTCCCAAAAGTGAGCACGAATGACTACATGATGGAAGAGGGCATCAAAAGAGGGCAGCTGTAAAAGCGAAAACAAATTGCAATCAGGTGAAGCATTTGTGTTGTATGCCACGGATTGAAGGATGTTCTGTAGTATCGCATTTAATTTCATTCGCCAAGTCTTTGAGCAATGATAATAAACAGTGACTCCATATCTGAGAATCCCATAAATGAGAGCATGTGCAATAAGCTTGCGAGTCTGAAAAGGTAATAAATAACGAACATTGTATAGTACACATGATAAACCATGAAACTTGTTGCATACTAGGGTAAGATGACTGTTCCAAGACATATCACTGTCAAAAAGTATACCAAGGTACTTGACACTATTTGAAAAATTAATTGGAATGCAAGAACAATTAAGACAATGCGAAGAATGTAAAAACAATGCTTCAACAAAAGAAAGCTTTTTATGAGGATTACGAAAACAAATGAGTTTAGTTTTCTGTTGATTAATTGCAATAGAATTATTTAAGAACCAGTTCATAACATGCACCACATCTGTTCTAAGAGCATCCATGGCCAGAGGCAACGAAGTATTTGTTGACAACAATAACGTGTCATCGGCGTATTGAAAGATGTAACATTTTGCGACAGCATTCGATAAATCATTTACAAATAAATTGAAAAGCAAAGGCGATAAAACAGATCCCTGTGGAACACCTGCCGACAAAAATGATTCAGAACTTCGATGCCCGCTTATTTCAACAACTTGAGCCCGATTAGAAAAATATTCTTTCAGCAAATCTTTAAAAGGACCCCTAAAGCCCATGACATCAAGTTTTTCTAGCAGTAGGTCATGCCGAACACTATCAAAAGCTTTGCTAGCGTCCAAAAACAGACCACATGCGAATTTGTTATTATCAAAGCATGAGTAAATGATATCAGTAAAGGTTTCTAATAACAGAACAGTTCCTTTACCTTCAATAAAACCAAACTGTGCCTCTGATAAGATATTATTCGTGAAAACAAAACTGTACATAACTCGGAATAGATTCATCTATTTAAGGTTATGTACAGTTATTTATTTGTTTCAAATGCCGTTATGTAAGGAGGTTGCGAAATTTCGATTAGTTCATCAGTAAGCAGGAGAAAAAGGAGTAAAAATATGAAAGGCATTAGCAAAAATATTTCAACACATCTTCAGTGCAGAAGTACGCACCAAATGGCAAGGAAATAAGAAATCGAGAGAAGTTGCAGCACAACAATAAAAGACTAAAATGTGACGCGTGCTATCTGTGCACAGTCAAAGAAAGCGTAATATACCACAATTCATCATATGGCCAGCAAAATACAAGTAAATCTGACAAATATGGAAACAAAAACATAAAAAGACAGCAGAAATAAAAAATAGCTCCAGACTGGCACTTAACGCATACCCCAAAGTAAAACAAAATTTAGCCATCGATTTACTGCGTTAAAGTAAACGCGATATAGGTGCGCCAGCAGAGACACTTTGCTTAACTTTATCTCCGTTAATCTTGGTGAATGTTATGCCGGGGTCAAACCAGGGCTATATTTATGGCGATAAATTTTATATATGAGGAGAGAATGCGAAAGCACTCGCCTTTTCGACTGATCTTTATAGTAAAGAGGAGCACATCAGACTTTCACTATTTCGAATTACTTCGTTGTAGACGGGTTTTTCGTTAAATCCGAGCCTTTTTTCACTCTCACCTCTCCCGTACAGGACGAGAGCAGAGGTTTCCTTCTCTACTTCGTCACCAATAAGTCACCAGCTGCTTCCTCGCTGGCGAGGCACTTAGTCCAAATGCGAATTCGGTGCCCGAGTTTTAAAGCGATAGATAGCCGTACTAACTGGGTAACGAGAAAAGTGGGCGGCTTGTGTGCACTCGATGATGGTTCAGGAAATCCCAGCGACGGAAAGAAATATACTCTGACTTCATCTAGCGGCCGTAAGACTCACACAGGAAGCAGGCACCGCCATCTCATAAACAACGCAATTGTCGTTCGTCTATGTATGCGACAACTGGCCATTTGTACCGACGGCCTTCGTACCGAAACTGTGAGCAGACGTTTCTCGTACAGCATCCCGGGTCGTGTCACAACTTTTCCAAGTGCATATACCTTACATGAAATCCAGGGTTCGACGGAAGCCCGTCTGGTGGGGAAAATTTATGGCTGGAAATAACAAGCGCCGACCAATCGTTAAACACAAACAAAAACAAAGATACGTTTCGGCTCCGCTACGGTAGCTTTAGACTTCAATCAGCCAAATGATCAGGCAGGCTTTCGTAAAGGATACTCGACAATAGACCACTTTCACGCTATCAATCAGGTGATTGAGAAATGCGCAGAATATAAGGAGCCCCTGAGCCCCTATACGTATATAGCGTTCATTTATTACGAGAAAGCATTCGACTAAGTAGAACCCTCAGCAGTCATGCAGGCATTGCGGAATCAGGGTGTAGAGGAGTGTTGTGTGAAAATAATGGAAGATATCTATAACGATTGCACAGCTACCACAGTTCTTCATAAAGTAGCAACAAAATTCCAATAAGGAAAGGTGTCCTGCAGGGAGACAAAGTCTCGCCTATGCTATTCACGGTCTGTTTACAGGAGGTATTCCTTTGCCTGAAATGGGAACAGTTGGGGATAAGAGTTAATGGAGAATACCTAAGTAATCTGTGATTCGCTGATGACATTGCCTTGCTAAGTCACTCAGGACCAGAACTGCATAGCATGATCATTGAGCTAGACAGGCAGAGCAGGACAGTGGGGCTAAAATAACATGCGAAAACCAAAGTAATATTCAGCAGTCTAGCAACAGAACAGCAGTTCGTAATTGATGGCGCGGTGCTGGAAGTAGTAAGAGAATATGTCTATTTAGGGCAGGTAGTGACAGATGATCCGGATCCTGTGAGGGAAATAAGTAGTAGAATAAGAATGGGGTGGAGAGCATATGGCATGTTCTCTCAGATCATGAATGGCAGTTTAAAAATATTCCTCAAGAGAAAAGTATACAACAGCCGTATTGTACTTGTACTCACCTATGGGTCAGAAACGTGGAGGCTAACAAAGAGGGTTCAGCTTAACTTAAGGACAACGCAGCGAGCTATGGAAAGAAAAATGATAGGTGTAACGTTAAGATATCGAAAGCGGGCGGAGCGAGTGAGAGAACAAAGGCGGGTTAATGACATCCTATTTGAAATAAAGAAGAAGAAATGGGCTTGGGCAGGGCATGTATTGCGAAGGCAAGATAACCGCTGGTCCTTAAGGGTAACGGAGTGGATTCCAAGAGAAGGCAAGCGGAGCACGGGGCGGCAGAAAGTTAGATGGGCGATGAGATGAGATGGGTGATGAGAAGGACAGGGTTAATTGGAGAGACATGGGAGGTGCCTTTGCCCTGCAATGGGCGTAATCAGGCTGACGATGATGATGATTAAAATATTGCCATTTATTGGAAGTAATTGTATCAAAATCAGCTGACGCAAAAACCATAAGGTTACTTATGATGCACATGATGCCTCCTTCCGTTTATTCATCGGTGTCGCGTGGTGGCAGTAAAGAGCGGGAACTTCGTGAAAATTAGGGCGACACGCAGGAGAAGATGTGGTAATCACCTGAGGCACCCGTTGTTGGGGGCTGGTGCCTTATTTATTTATTTATTTATTCAAATACCCTAAAGGCCCTCTGCAAGAGGGTGTTACATAGGGGGGGGGGGGGGGGGGGGGGGGGCACACGAAACACACTAATAAGAATATGCGAGAAACAAAATAGTAAGAATAAACAATTTCAGCAAACATAGCAAGAAAACCACAAAATACGCAAACACCAATATTAGAAGTGGATTAAAGTTCGAATAAAGATAAGATAAAAGTGTGAAAATTGAAACACCGGGGGTACAAGGATAACACAAGAAGAAAAAACTACAATACGATATCGAACAAGATGCACTGGTATTAAATTAGTCCTGAATAAAAAAACCAGCTAACCACAAAAACGCACAGAGACGTCAAATTCTGATATGAGTCCACAGCATTTGATGAAATTGATCGGTGTTAACTTCAGTGGCAATATCTGATGGTAGGTTATTCCAGTCAGCTATGGTTTTGGGGATGAATGATTGTGCGTAATGGGCCGAGTGGCATGCTGGGCGTTTGACTTTGCAGGGATGATCACGGCGAGGAAAAATGACAGGGGGTGACTGAAAGAAGTCGTCGCGCAAACGATCATGATGATAAAGTTTGTGAAAGAGAGATAAGCGGGCGTGTTTCCGTCGTAGTTATAGCGGATGCAGTTCGGCACGAATTTTTAAAGATGAAACACTGGAGTACGGAGAATAATCTGAAAAAATGAAGCGAGCGAGCAGCACGGCTTTGCAGGGATTGAATGTTACGTATAATGTAGTCTTGGCTCGGGTCCCAGATGGCACATGCATATTCAATTTTAGGCCTGATTAACGTGATGTACGCGTGTTTCTTTAGATGTGAAGGCGCTTGCTTTAGTCTGTGTTTCATGATTCCGAAAGTAAACAAACTTTGTAAACAAATATAACTATCATTACGGTCAGGGCATGTTCGTTTCCGAAACATTTTAGGATTAATTTTCATAAGTGATGATAGATAAGCGACATGAGAAATATTTATCTCTCACGGTATATATGGAGGAGTGAAAGGTTTTCAGACAGTCAGTTTATTTCTTCCAAGCAGAACGGGTATTGCCTGCGCGTACCAGTCCGGCAAAGCCCATTTTTTTTTGTTCCACCTCGCTTTAGCCTCCTACTAAAGCAGAGATTACAGATACGCTTAGGTACTGCTTTCGCAGGGGCACGCAAGCTGACCAGAAGTGAAAACTTTTCTCAAAGAATTCCCCTGCTTTTTTCAACGCAGCTTTTGCTAAAACAAAGTAAACATTTGCAGTAAAAGTAAGTTATGCGGTAAAACATGTGTAATTAGCTTTATTATAATAGTAATACCATTCGACACGTAGCCCATGGATGTAATTAGACTGTTTATATTTAGTTGAAGTAAAAGATATGATCTGTTTCATAAAAGTATGTTAGGAATCGTTTCTGGTGCTGTAGTAGGCACGAGATGTAATAGGTCATCCAACGCGAAACGTCCGCAAAAGCAACCACCACCGATTCTTTTGAAAAAAAAATTGGGCAAGTTGGCGATGATGGGAACAGAATTGCGACCAAGTATTTTCCCCGTGAATTTTGCTGGTGTGAGCGCGCTGTGAAGTTTTCGTAAAGGAGGAAAAGTTGTTTGGAGTTGAAATTTTAAGATCAAATATGAAACAGGATAAGATATTAAATTTTATTTTAGAACGTTTAATTTGCGTTGTTCTTTAATATTATACCTTATTGCCATGCAAGAATTTTCCGCGTTTTTCTTTGTTCAGTACGTAAGAAAAGCAAGAAATGTGTTATTTTAGGAAATTTATTACATGGACGTGGTAAAAATTTTAGATGTAAATTGCGAATAACCTTTCATGGCTAACATGAAACTTATAATAGCGGATTTTATGAAGAAAAATATCGTCATATACGATTTCGAAGGCATTTGATGAATCTATACAAAGGCCTAATACTACTTCGTTCTCATCAGTGTTTTTGTTTATTAGGCAGGAGAAATCTGCAAATAGATTATTTATGGCAGAAGAGCACGGTTTAAGTCGCACTGCGTCCGTCGGGTTCAGCGCAGAAAACTCTTAAAACGATGACTGACTCTGATGAACAATGGCCTCCAGAATGGGTCGCGCAGCAACCAATCTCTAATTATTCGGAGCCCTTTTTATGGATTGGTCAAATAATGGCTATCTTCAGCTTTTGCAGGACGTCACCATTCTCGAGGCAGCACTTCAAAATATATCCGAGGATATTTTCGGACAGATTTTGTTGCAGGCTAGCGGCCTGGATAAATGAACTGCTGGAAGTATACCTACTGGAGCATTTCAGGACCGGGGCCGCCATTTCCAGGCTGTTTCACCGTTCAACGCAGGTACGAGGGCTTTTCTAATAATGGCCGTGACGTCATCGCCGCGTGCCGGCACTGAGTTTTGGGTTTCTATATTTTGATCTTTAAAACGGTTTGATTGTCTTAAAAATCCCTTGAGATACAGGAAAGATGGGTGTCAAAGGAGCTTGATGAGATTGTCAACTGAAAATTTTAGTAAATTCTTGGTTTGGTTTGGTTTGGTTTATGGGGTTTAACGTCCCAAAGAGACTGAGGCTATGAGGGACGCCGCAGTGAAGAGCTCCGCGAATTTCGACCACCTGGGGTTCTTTCACGTGCACTGACATCGTGCAGTACTAATTTCCTGAAGCAATGTGCAAACATTGATATCGCGAGGCTGTGAATACTCTCTGAGCTGTCCGCCAGCAGTGAGGCAGAGTGGTAGGCAAAAAACGCGGTACCCTGCTCACACGGAAACCCGCAACCGATACCTCCATACAGGACGGGTGAACGCCCATGCGTGGAGTGTGAAGGCCCCGGGCAGCCAAAAAAAAAAGAACTCCGAAGGCAGGCGAGCAGTATGCGACCGGCGGCTCCTTTCAAGTCCCACGACGAAACAAAGGGAGGCCGCCCCGGGAAATCACGACACGGGCGCGCTGAGGCATGGCTCCGTGGAGGCGCTAATTCGGCGGGAGGGGAGTCAGGGCGGAGCTAGCAGCACGCACGACGGAGTCACGGCGCGCGTTTTGGGCGAGGGGGAGCATGATCTGGGGTAGTCGCTCACATGGGGCCTTCAGGATTACTCGGTCAATTACGGCCTCCCGACGTCACCTCGGCGGACGCTTGCAGCGCTGGTAAAGGTGCGATGCGAAAGATGCGATGCCATCGTGGGGAAGTCTGCAGCAGCAATCCTTCAATGCGAAGTTCAAGAGTTGTCTGGTGAGCGCCGAAAGAGACGCAGCGCGATTAGTTGCTCGCCCCACCAGCGCGTTTTTGCACGCGAAGGGAAAAACAGCCGTGCTCGAAAGCTGACGTTGAGTACGGGATGCGGACACATTTCCTGCTCCGGTAGAGGCCCCCACTGCGCGTAACTAGCCAACCAATGCCGGAGGAACCCGTGACGTAGAGCAGTGGCCCCGTGTGAACCCGCCGCAAGCAGAGGCAAAAAAAAAATCGCTTCGATTGCGCATCGGAGAAGCCAATCGGGGGAAAAGCAGTTCCCACGCGTCAGAAGGGCACCGCTGCGTAATGAAAGCACGTGCCTGAGCTCTGAAATATCACGCTCCTAATGTGAAAAGAAAAAGTAAACGCGGCAACAATGCGTGCGAGATACCTAACCTTTCACGTAGTGCTGAATAGTGCGCACGTATGTTAATCCAAGAGAACTATAGCTTACAAATAGACGCCGCACATGGAAGAACACACGTACACGAGGCTGTTACACAGTGTCGAATAGGGCGATGGAGGGGGCTAGTGTATTGTCTAAAGTGCAGGTAATCGTGCTAAACTTGTTGCCGCAATACAAAAAAACGCAAAATTAAGTATTGCTTGAGGAAGCGCGAAGTTTATTTTTTTTAATGAAAAAGGATTTCGGTGCTTGGAAGAAGGCTTCCTTCATACAGAAACATATAAGCGACAGCGAGATATAAGGCTAGGACTTCGACCAAAGCTCTAGATGCAAAGGAGCAAGAGTGCACGACTTTTTGTTTAGTACGATGTCCCCAACCATTCAAATTCATTATCCAAAAGACCAACGGATGCAGTGCTGACACAATGGGAAGCTAGGTCGCCTCGGTGGGTGTTCTGTTCAGACGCCTGGGCGTGTAATCGGTCCTCGTGTTCCTACATTTTCCCGTGTGTCCGACGCACTATCTGCCGTGTGAAAGTAGCATGTTGTACACGACTTCCTCATCGTAATCAACGAGTGTTAAGTTTTGACCAACCCCGCATTGTAGACTGCGGTCCCTTGTTGTTTTTCCGTTGCTTTTACGCAAAGTCCCACCAGTTGTTAGGAACTGAACAGATAACTGACACGTCGTGCCTGCTCACAATCTTTTTTAGGTCATGCGAACCGTTCTGAATGAACGGGACTAAAATGGGCCTCTGCTTTTTCTCTTAAAGCTCCTTCATTTTCAGTATATTAATGCCGGTTTTCTTTTTGACGCCTTTTAGGCTGCTAATAGCACTAAAACGTCCGGATATTCACTTCCCTTCAGCCTGGAAACATTGCCGTCGAGGCTTTTTTGAGCCGTGTGTTCGTACAACAGCTCTATAGCTTGGAACATGCGGGATAGAGGATTTATCTAGAATGAGCTCCGAGTGTGCGGAGTCACATTTCACGTTGAGCTTCTCGTCTTTCGTTTTGTATTGCTAAAACATGTGCCGAACGCTTTCCATGGCCTAAATGTCCAAGATCCTTACAACTGAACCAGTGGTCAGATTTTCCACGGCTTCCAGTCCGCCAAATACGCCTTGGAAGACACATAAGATTGACTTTGTATCCACCTTGCCCGTGGGGTCAACATCTATTATGAAAATGCGAATGCATTTCGAAATTAATTGCCAAAATGCAATAGCAGGCCCCCTCCTGTCATTTCAAAACGCATTTCGAGCCTTTAAATTTTCATGGGACTTCCTTGAGTTTTCCTCGCAGTATATTCCCAAAAAATTGACGTAAATAAATAAAATAAAAGCGCAGTATAGATTTTGTTTAGCGACCGAATTCTGAAAAAATTTGCAGCCAATAGTTGGATTGATGTCGAGGAAATAGGATGGCGTGCTTCTTTCATTCGCCAGTCTTTGCCAGTTATGATTCTATTACAATTACGAGTCTATTTTCTATCACTCCGTGTTCTATTCGAATGATGTTTCTATTTCAATTCCGACAATGCAACTGCACAAAATGTGTGGTACTGATAGATTGCGGCGACTATTCATAGCGCTACGACAACAAAGAATAACTGTGCAAAAAGGACGGGACAGGAGAGAAGTATAACCACACGGGACAAACGCAAACTAACAACTGATTTATTCCACAAGCGCCTCCTTCCTTCATCTACTAAGCGCATGCGCACCGACCACAAAGACAAAAGCCACAATCATCTCGTGAAACCAAGAAACTCCAACTCCTTGTGGAAGAGGTGTACGGAAGCATAGCTAACACATATGTCAGGTCCCAATCTCGCGATTTCCAAGGCCTTGATAATTTCCTGTTCTTTCTTATCCCTCGCGTGTCCGATAGCCTTAGTCCTGGCGAAAAGTGGATTACAATCTTTGTCATCATGCTTGCAAGTGTTACAATGCTTAGGCAGATGCTTCCCCCTTGAATCAGCGCGCGTGCGTGCGTGCGCGCGTGCGTGCGTGCGCGCGTGCGTGCGTGCGCGCGTGCGTGCGTGCGCGCGTGCGTGCGTGCGTGCGTGCGTGCGTGCGTGCGTGGAGCCTCCATCCTTGATGCACACTCCGGTGGGAGCACATTCGGGCATTCACTGGAAAAATGCACCTTCGAACACTTTCACCCATCTTTCCACCCCCATCATCCACCTGTACCCGATATAGCCGAGGCAGATTGTTGTGAAGGCTCAACGTATTCAGTCGTCCAAGCGTTGTACGAAAAAAACGCCAACAATCATAAGCCTGTCGTGTCAGTCACTAAGAACGGAAAGTATTACAGCGAGAAATAGATATAACTCGCCAGACATAGAATTCAAGATTGAGCAGTGCGAGAACAGCGCATGGAGCCGCGCGCTGGCGACTAGCAGCAATTTTTTTCTTAGAAGCAGAACGATTTCAGCGAATCGGCATAATGAAATCACTTCGTCGCAGGTACATTTCACCGCAATAGCATCTTTCCGGGCGTAATCACTATCGGATGCCAGCAAGCGCATATATTTCCGCATTGCCCTTTGAGTATTCGGTATTTAATTTTTTTCTTATTAGTACATCTCCACCGTTGCCAAGAACCCGCCTTTCAATGCTTATTTCCGTCGCGCGCAAACAAGAATATGCGGATTCTAAAAAAAAAAAAGAAGCTGCACCAATTTATGCATCCTTCTTTTGATAATACTTGTAGTAATATCTCGGATTTAACGTGTCGAGTAGACATTGGGGCTATAGGATAGATGGTGTAGTGGAGGGCTATAGATTAAAGGGGACCAGCTGGGGATTTTCGGCGTGCGACAGATCACGCTGGTTTTTGTATTTTTGGAATCAGCAGCCGAGCTCCACAGCCATTGAGCCATTTTTTTTTCTTCCTTGCGTTACATCGTGAGGGGTTTTATTTAGAACCTCCTGTCTGAGACAATGAGCGCCTACAAAAGTAAATGTTGCACTACCCGCTGCGGTGGCTCAGCGGGTACGGCGCTCGGTTACTTATTCGATGTACCCCTACAGCGCCTGCTTCTCTTTTTTTCTTTCACTCCCACCTTTTTTTTCCTTCCTTACAGCGTGGTTCAGGTGTCCATCAAGAAGTGAGACAGTTACTGCGCCATTTCCTTTCCTCAAAAACACCACCACAACGTAATAGTTCATCTATTTGTGGGAAATTACGTAAGGAAAAGGAAGGCATTCCCAATCGGTGCTTAAATGACTATAGACACCCAGTTTTATTGCGTGTTTTCTCCTTTCAAATGACGCCATAGATATTAGAATAAACGGACCACCGTGTGGTATATTCGCCTCCTGCCACTAAATATTTTAGAAAATAATTTTTTCTCCCATGCTGTCCTGGTTTCATCAACCAAATGATGGTTGTGACGTGAGTTCAACATTAGGTCACGTGAGGCACGGGAAAACTAATAGAAACGCTCGTACGGTGTTTTGACTCACTATAGCACGTAAATCAGCCGGCTTCTAGACCTATAGTTACCACCAACGACGTATCAGCAGTTATATTGCCCTTTTATTGCACCTCACGCGACCTAATTTCCTCTCCACGTAACAGCCATCGTTATGTTGGTGAAACCGAAACAGGGTCATGAAGAAATTCAAATATAAATTATTTTTTACGTGTTGGCGAAATACCACGCCGTGCTACGCGTACACCAATGTCTAACGCATCGTTTGAAAGAAGACAGCACGCAAGCAAAAATTTGGTGTCTATAGTACTTTATTGAATTAGAGCAGTCCTAACAATCTGATTAAAGATTTACGCAAATATGTTGAAGGGGAGGAGTAATAACTCAAGATTTCACATAAACCTGAGGTACAAAGAATTGGCGGTAGTACATTATGAGGCGTCAATTATGCTTTTTCCCAGGCACCAGACTTCCTGTAAGTTAGCTGTCGCATATACTGCGTACCATTTTCGCACTTCCCAGAGCAGACAGCTAGGGGAGGGTAAATCTATGCGCTAGATCATCTCATTTTGTCCGAAAACAAGAAGTATGCCGAGATGAAAAAAAATGGGGCTGAACCGGGTCCCGAACCGGTTCGGAACGGTTCCTTTGAATTGTTCCGGTTCGGGTTCAGCTTCAAGCTGGCGAAAAAATTATGGGTTCGGTTCGGTTCCGGTTCCGGGCGAAAATTCGGGTTCGGTTCCGGTTTTGGGTTGTGTTCCGGTCAAGGAGGATATATAAAACTTGCTGGAGTGGAAGCCGCCTATACGCGCCTATGCGGGAGAGTGAAGCCTTGGCGGCCATCTTGCCAGTGGCAAAAAGCAGCAGTGCGCAACCGCGCTCGTGCTTCTTCGCGCTGCCTATGAAGTTGCTCGCGTTTACAAAACAATGAAAGCAAGCGGTTGGGGTTGTAAACGTTTATTTTTCATCCCTCAGCAGCCAACTGGCATGTAGAAAGCAGTTAACCTGAACAAATATTAAGGAAAAAAAGCTTAATAATCAGACGCACAGTAAAAATAATGGTGAGAGGCAACCTACTGGTGATTGAAGATAATCACCCTTGACAGAACTGGTCTGACTTTATTCTTGATCAATTCCCGATTTCGTTCCTTTGTCATATCGTGTATCCTCACTTTCACGTACTCTTCAGCGATTTTTTTTGCACAAATTGTAGATATGATTGTCAAGCGGATCGAAGTCTAGGATGTGCTCCTCCAGTTTCTGGAACCACTTTTTCTCTGAGGACACACCCAGGACTTCCAAGATAAGGTGTTTTGCTCTTGCCAGCACCGTTGTAATGGCATCACATTCAGCCTGCAGCCGTCGCAGCCCCTTCTCAACTGCTTCACACAGGCCAATGACGTCTTGCGACGGCGAAACAAGTCCACCCCGGCTCTTCTGCTTAATTAAAGGCGCAAGCGCATCAGAGTGCAGGGCTGTGATGCACTGATCGCATGTTGTCGTTGCACTAACTTTTCGCACAATGAAGCCTGCTATATATGGCACCGCGGCACCGACAAAAGCAGAAAGACTTTCGGGCCAGTCAATGCGATGTGTGTAGTCTTGGTCATCGGGCTGCAGGACTGATGACCTGCGCATGTCAGTGACCGTGCTTTTTGCATCTACCATGGCTACAGTAGTGGTTGAATTCAAGATGGAGACGATGTCTTGGGAGCAGTTTCCAGAATTGGAAGACGTCACTTCCGTCTGAACCAACAGACGCTTGTGTGCAGCCATGAACTGCGCAGCTGTTGGATTGTTGTTATGTCCCCCTCGTCCACGTATGGACCCGAAGAAGTTCTCGGCGTGATCTTGACTGAGTTTGTGGGTCAGCAAGTATTTCAGCTGATCCTGGCCGACAAGCTCGTCGAACATTCTTTCGGTGCTTGCCATGCATATCAAAAAGCCAACAAATCCAGTTTTTTTTAGTCCTTCTGTAACTGGACGTCCTGCCGGATCTCTCAGCTCGTTTATGTACGCCCGGGTCTCCAAAAAGAATTGCTTCCAGCAGGATTCATTCTGCTTACGAAGAGGTGCCTTATAAGACCTTGCTAATGGGTTCCTGGAGTTCATGATGTCGAACAAGTGATCGAAAATTCTAATAAAGTTTGATGTTGCGCTGGCACCCTTGAATTGTGGCAGCTTGAGCACTTGTTCGCAGAAGTCCAAGGCATCGGCAACTGAGGCACTGAGTGCTTGTACAGCATATCGGACCTTCATTTTTTGCTTTTCCCACTGAACGTGGACCTTTGTGAGCTTGTTGCCAAGACGCAAACCCTCTCCACGTTGCAAAGCCTCCAATGCTACTACATAAGCCCACTTCACATGCTTTCCTTCAGCGTCGATGAGGTGGCTTACGGTTGCCAATGAGTTGCGGATGAGCTTAATCATATGGCAGGCATCTAAAATAACGTGAACATTTTTAGTGCAATCAGCTGGGTTGACAAAGCTTGTAATAAACCCATCAGAGTCCGGTCGAAGCTGAGCACCTAAGCACTTAGCCATATGAGGTTCGATGAGGCACCGTCAAATGTAAGAGAGGCAACTTCAGCCTGAACTGATGCAAGCTTCTCAATACATTGTTTGGTCAGCTCCGCCCTCTCCGCTCCAGTTAGTGTGTCAGTTAAAAAGTATGCGACTGGCATCTTGAGTCTGATGTTTATACCAACAATCATGAAGACACACACATTTCTGGCTTCGGGGAGGCTATCATCATCTAACCCCGTTCCAATGTCTACGTACCCGACAACTTTGTCTCCAACGAGTTCTACGTGTTTCCTTATGGCCATGCCATCTACGACCAGAGCGCAGTAGAACGGTTCACTCCGTGCTTGTGCAAACTTTTCGAGGAAACAAAATGCCTCACTCGTGAACCCAGGAGCTCCGTGGATTGATCGATACCAATCCCGAAGTGTTCGCTGTGACGGAAGGGCACCATTGAATTTGGACCCGACGTACTCGTATGCGGCTGAAGAATAAAAATGTAATGTCAGCGCGAACGCACGGAGCTCAGGTGGGTATTTGCCCTTTTGTTCGTTGCTTGCCCTGCACAGAAGTTGTTGAATGTCACTTGAAAAGGCAGATGCAAACACGTGCGAGCCTTCCTCGGACAGGAGTTTTCGTTCTCTGATTTCTTTTATGATTTCTTGTGCTGTCTCATTTCTCATCGCAAGCCTTCGCTTCGTTTGCTGCAACATCTTAATTTTCTTCTTCAACTGTGTTATCTCTTCTTCAGAGGCACTGACTTTGTCCTTGTACCATTGTTTGCTCGGCGAAAACGCAGTTGATGGTTCTCCAACTTCAGGCATTTCGCAGTCTTGATGCTTGCGCTCTGAACGCTTCCTTTTTACCTGAAATGGACACCACATACTTTTGTTCAGTCTCAAGTAAGAGAAAAGTGTAGCTGCGAAAGCAAATGGGTTTCATTTCTTACCATGAACTTGGTGATTCATAAGACGATTTTACAGAAGGGTGAAGGGCGCTTCTATATTACCACGCAATCACAATAACTGTTACCACGCAATCACAATAACTTCTTTTCAACAACGAAGCAAAAAAATAGCGCGCACGGCACTCCTTTTTTCCACGAACACAATTTTTCAGCACGATACTAAAAAAAAAAAAACCACTAGCGACAAGAAGCTCAGACGTTTCCTTCCATTTGCTTCCATCCACTATCCGACAAGAGCCTTCGTCGAATCTCGACTTCGGCAGCCGTATTAATGCCACGAACACTTCTCACGTGAGAAAGGCGAATAATTCTGCCTAGCGTGTCATGGTTTAACATTCTCCAGTAATACTCACGGGCTTCTGTAGGTGCTGCGGAAAAGCAGGAAACACAGAAGGCACACTTCCCGCGCGCAGCCGCGTCGTCTGTCCGGTGCGGTCAAAGCACTCGGGCGCGACGTGTACGGAGCACAGGCGATCTCCATCTTTTGCATGCCATCTTTCACGGCGAACGGCCCGCTCCCACAGGCTTCGCAGCTCGGGATCTTTTGGAAACCTGCCAGTAATTTAGGCACTATTATTTGTTGCACACATCTACCACATCAGTTTGCGCCGCTCGACAACGCGCGCGTAGGGCTCAATTGAACACGTTTTCGTGTACTTACAGGTGGAATGTGAGGTCACAACCCTTCTTCAGCCTGTTTGCACATCCGTAGGCAACGCAAGAGGCAACCATTATCAAACCGTTGGTGTTTGCATGCCCGTCGCGTCAGCTTGCACTCAAACAGCGCGCCAAAGCAGCAGCGCGAGCCGGCGTCAAGCGCGCTTTCTGCCACTGGCAAGATGGCGGCGGCCGGCTTCACTTGACATGCGCCCCCTCCACTCCAGCAAGTTTTATATATCCTCCTTGGTTCCGGTTCGACACCCTGGAAAGAGCAGTAGTCGGGAAAGGGAACATTTCGTCTGGGCGTTCCTCCTCCTCTAGCATGCGTGTGGTTTGCTTGCTCGACGCTAGGGGTAGCGGCGATCTCTACCCGACTGAAAACCGGTTCATGTAAACGCGGTGGGGTCGGGCTGGCCAGCCCGACATATCGCGCATCAGTGATTTTCACGCTTCAAGAATGCCATCGAAGAAGCTGTCTCATCATAACCATGTATACCACAAGCCTGCCGCAATTTGCCGCCGTACACCCGTCCACCCCTCATGTAATCTATGTGGGTTTACCACCCAGTGACAGTGCGTTAATTAGGTGGCACTTCGGCCACATAACGCGGGTTGGGGCCCGAGCAAGCTGTGGGCACAGCCAGCGTTCTCAGCGTGCCTGCGCTCTCTCGCTCCGAAGGAAGGCGCAGTTGCTTGAGAGCGCAAGTGTTTGTTTCTTGCAAGCAAGAATATAAGCGCAACAAGACGACACAAAGAAGGAGGAAAAAACGACAGGACAGGCGCTAACTTGCAACACTTTACTGTCTTCATAAACCGCCGCACATATATCAACCACAAGGGGGGGGGGGGGGGGGGGGGGTAAAGACAGATAGGGGGGAACACATTTGAAGGCACGTGCGAAGAGACTCGAATATTGCAAACCAAAAACAGGAGAATCCGCAGAACTATGCCATATCTAAAAACTGACACTCTTTTTTATATATCATGATTGGCGGCTGTCTCGCTCTGCATTGAAGAAAATAGCCCAATTGCCTTCCAAAATTCCGCGGGCATTTCGGTGGATAACTTCCTCACACTTTTAGAATTTTACTTGGGTTCCACGACTGTTTCGTTCCAAGATCGGGTCTATTTGCAGAAGAACGGAATATGTATTGGTTCGTGTGTGGCACCCATACTGTGCAACATTTTTCTTGCGGGAATTGACAAAGCCTTGGCAGGTGCATTTGATCACAGTAGTGTTTTGAAGAGTTTTAGGTACGTTGACGACTTTTTAATTATATTAAGGAAACACTCATCTTTGTCCTACCAGCGGGTCGTGGAAGGAGTTTTAGCTGATTTTAAAAATCACGCTGGATGCTTAGATTTTACCTACGAGCTCCCGAAGGGAAATAGTTTGCAGTTTTTAGACATTCTTTCTTTCTTTTTTTCTTTCTTTATTTGTTTCTTAGAACGTGTCTAAGGGGGGGCCGAAGCTAAAGGCGTAACAACGCCTGACGGGGCCTCGGCCCCCCAATACAAATTCAGCACAAAAAAAAAATATTAATACATTTCGGCAAGCGGCACTGCACTTGTGAATCAAACAAAACATTTGCACACCTGATAATGAAATGTAAATAAATGCGTAAAAACAGGGTAGTAGCAAGGCTAAAATAATGAACTTTGGAACAGAGACAGCACAAAATATTTTTTTTTCTATCTGACTTCCTTCTTTCTAGTTGATAATACGCATGCAAAAACACACAATGTATTTACAAAGCAAAGGAAAAACCGCTTGAAACCAAAACATTTTTACACTCTTTTTTGAATACAGGAAATCTTTTGTAGAAATCTACATTGAAATTGGTTCTGTTCAACATCTTAATTGTTTGAAAGTTTAATGTTTGTCGTCCATAGTTTGTTCTTATAGCTGGTAGTCTAAGTGTAGGGTTTCGGATTGAATAGCGAGATGAATTACCTGAGGAAGTTGGATAGAGTTTGTATTTATGAATCCATAGAAGTAACTTGAAATAGTACACCTGGTCGGCCCGGAGCATAGAATATTTTGTGAAAAGTGGTTGTGTGGGTAAGTTTCTGATGTTTCCATGGAAGTTTTCGCACATTCTTAACATTCTTTTTTGTAGGACCAATAATAGGACCATTACTGACGAAAGCGCATGCTGGAAGTATTGCCCCCGTGCCCGCAAGGAACTGTTGCCGTACGGCTCAACGCATTCGAAAACGGTAAAGCGCGCCATCGCCATGATGTGCCTGGAATCCTCTCTAAAGAAGTCGTGTTGCCACAAAGCGCAGGAAAGCTTTGACGCCCAGATTCAGAAGCTAAAACAGGCGGGCTTCCCACCGTCAGTCGTGAGCTCCGTCAGCGAAGCTTTGCTAGAAAAGGTGAAGAAAATACGAAAAGAAAAAAGAGATGAAAGTGGAGCCTCTGAAAAGAAAATTAGACCGGTTGTGATCCCGTATTCACATAAAGTTGCACATAATCTTAAGCATGTTGCTTCCAAGTACAAGGTGCCGGTGGTTTTTTCTGCCCCCAGGAAACTCGCCGCATTGTGCCGAATGGTTAACCCTGATAAGGATAAGAAAAAAGTTTGCCAAACGAAACATGCTAATCCTTTTGTAGATTGTGCGGTTGGAGTTGTGTATAGCATCCCACTGACATGTGGAAAAACTTACATCGGCCAAACGCGGCGATGTATTAATGACCGTTTGAGAGAACACAGTTTGTCATTAAAGAATGGGACCGGGTCAAATCTACCGCTTCACTGTAAGGATTGCTGGAAAGAAGAAGAAGGAAAAAAGAAGGCATGTGGAGCAAAACTCGTGGAAACAAGTGTAATCTGCAAAAGTAAAGACACGATCGTACGCGAATTGATAGAAGCGCACAGAATATGTAAAAGTGGGAGTGCATGTGTTAGCACCCCGTCGATCATGATATATAAAAAAGAGTGGCAGTTTTTAGATATGGCATAGTTCTGCGGATTCTCCTGTTTTTGGTTTGCAATATTCGAGTCTCTTCGCACGTGCCTTCAAATGTGTTCCCCCCTATCTGTCTTTACCCCCCCCCCCCCCCCCTTGTGGTTGATATATGTGCGGCGGTTTATGAAGACAGTAAAGTGTTGCAAGTTAGCGCCTGTCCTGTCGTTTTTTCCTCCTTCTTTGTGTTGTCTTGTTGCGCTTATATTCTTGCCAGCTATGAACCAACATGCCCCGGAGAGTGTTTTACTGTTTGTTTCTTGTATAGTTAAGCTGCATTGCAGAACACTGCACTAATCCCCAGTACAGCCCACAGCACAGCCGCAGCACCCGGCAGCGGGCCCACGAAGCCGCGTGCGCAAAGCAAAGACTACCTACGCTCGCCACGGCCCAGCCAAGGGCGATCGCGTGCCGCACGGCCAACCAGAGGGTTACATCGCGCGCATGACAACACGAGGGAGGACGGGGAAAGCGGGCAGCCCACCATGACGACACAGCTCGCTCGTCGATGGCCCATCGCACCTCGTCACCGGCGATGGCGACCGATGACGGAGGACCAGCCAAATCAGGCCCTCCCGAATCTGGAGCTTCAGCGCCACACTGGCGGTCGACAGGACTCCGGAGGCTCGGGCCTGCTCTCAAGCACACTTACTATGTGCGCGAGTTAAACCACCTGTGTACTTGGTCCCCCGGCATAGACCGGGCTACCGGGGAGCCACTCTGTGCGCACCTTTGTGCGGCCCGAGTCGGTGGCCACTTCCCCCCTTCATTGTCCTCTGGGGGGCTCTCTTCGAAACAACGCCCCCAACTGCCACTCTGAGTGACCCAATAGGGGCGCGAGGTCGGGTAGGGAAGAATGGCAGGGAGGGTTATTTACGGCGCTTCTCGAAAGAGCTTCCCTTGGAAAAGAGGACAGGCAGCGCGGCCGCCTGCATTCTGCTCGCGGACACCCCACGGGGGGGATCTCGAACGAACGAAACTGCAGTAGCAGGCGCGTACTCGGGTCGCTCAAGAAGCTCAATCCCAACAAGTCCCACATCGTGGCCTTTGAGGTATTTCCTTTTAGAGGAAAAATGGTACGCTGAGCTTCAAATTTCCTTAATAAAATGATTTTGGAATACACCTTAAACGCAAGGTAAGGATGCGCACTTGCAGACTGTCAGGATTGGTTCTGCACGAATAAAATGCTTTGCTCTATTGAGAAAGTAGAGTAGAATGCCCTGCTTGGAAAATTACAGTGGCGCTCCAATGAGAGAGCACGTCGCGGCTGCAGTATGTCAGCAAAAAGGGAGTTCCGACGCGGCGCCAGCACATGTGGCTCCTCAACATACAAGTCTATGCTTCAACGAACCTGCTCATGAGCGACACTCAAGGGTATCCGCAGAATGTCGTTAAGCACGGAGGGAGAAGAAAGAAGATGCTTTGCTAATCACTACGCATGGTACGCCAAAAAATTGCGTCGACACTTTGGCAACTAAAGTGTTGAGTAGCGTGGCTTTTTGGGCTTGTTGGTACATACTTCAAAGACACTGTAGCGCAGCAAAAGACGAGGACACAAGAAACGAGAGACGCTCGTGGTGTTCGTCTCTCGTTTCTTGTGTCCTCGTCTTTTGCTGCGCTACAGTGTCTTTAAAGTGTTGAGAGGCGAAAGCCGAGGACACTATGCCGTGACGACTTCCCGTGGATGTGACGTCACACCGTTCTCGTGGCTATATCGATACCAAAATCTTTCAAGGATCTTAAGTGTTAAATACTCTTAATTACACATTTCTCCATCGAATTTGACACAAATCTGACGCTTTTCCGACCATTCAGTGACAATTTTTACTATGCCGTGACGACTTCCGGTGATCTGGGTGGGTACAGCAGGAACAACAAAACGCGGACGCATAAAGAAACACACAGAACGTGGATGTGACTTCCGGTGGATGTGACGTCACACCATTCTTGTGGCTATATCGACGTCCGCGCTATTTAGACGCAATTTCGATATTTTTGCCTATGATTAATTAATTTATTAACCTACAGTCATCAAACTTGGCTTCTAAGTTCATTTATCCCTCCTCTATCTGAAGCGACCATTCATTTTCTTGTACCTTGTTTAGTTCCCGAGTTAAAGATATGTGACGCGCTTTGCTAATGAGCGATAGTATGAGCCATGAAAGAAGTTTGGTTTATTGGGGCTTAACGTCCCAAAGCGACTGAGGCTATGAGGGACGCCGTAGTGGAGGGCTCCGGAAATTTCGACCACCTGGGGTTCTTTAACGTGCACTGACATCGCACAGCACACGGGCCTTTAGAGCGCTTGGCTGCGGAACGGAAGGATGCTGGTTCGAATCCCATCGTGAACAAAGATTTTTTTCTGGTCTGACGTGGAAAGAAAAGCGTGACACTTCTGCTGACAACCTTCTGTCGACAACGAGGAGTCAATAAAGGCTTTCGCCTTAATATACGTCAACAGTATTGGCTGCACGTGTCGCATTTGCATTGATCACCTTTCCATTGCGCCTTTCGATTTTGTTCCGCCGTGAGGCCGGTGGCGGCAGGTTGGTGCGCACATCTTTACCGGATGGCGGCCGCAAGTGTGCCACCGGACGGCGCTGCCCCGAAGGAGGCCTCACCTCCCGGCAGCGGAGGATGGCTGGGAGCAGCTTGTGCACTGACACTCAGGCTGGCTCTGATGCAAAAACAAAGAATTCTCTCCCATTGCAGAGTGCCCCAAGCAACTATGTCTCGCTTGCACGGCGACGGTGATATATATGTTCTGTGCGCGAAACAAAAGCACGTGTCTCTTTTGAACACGGGTCAGGAGACAGAAGCGGGTGCGATAAAAATTAAAGGGTGCGCCTTTTCGACCGAGCTGCTCTCGCTCTTGGAACGAGCACCGAGGAGGAGGCGTCAGGGGCGTTGCGGGGCTGACAGCCGACCGCCGCTTCCGGACCTCGCGTGTCAGGCCCGTCAGTTGGCGCTCCCTAATCTCCTCTGTCGTTAGGCGGACAGGAAGCCCCGAGGTGAGAGGCTAATTGGACAGCAGCTACTGCTTCCCAAAGGTGCACGAAACACGGAAAACCACAGGGCGACGCTTTCTCGGCTTCGCGGTAAGTCAGCATTAGCACCGAAATCTACGGCGTCAAGACATGCAGCTAACACAAGACGAAACCAGACGAGTAGCACGTGTGCTGCAGGAAGCCCCACGTCCCACTTGTGAGAGTGGAAACGTCTGAGTTTTTCTCTGATCTGAATTTTATTTTCCTCCTTAGTTCAGTCATGCAGAGAAAGTTCTCTATCTCCAGAAAGCGACACTGTGCGTTCGTGAAGCAACAGAAATATGAAGTGGCGCAACTTTTCGTCACAGTACTGCTGCGGACACATGAATATAAAAAGTAAAAAACAAACAAATACACAGTAATTCAAAATGAAAAGTGAAGCTTTGCAGTCATAACATTCCTTGCCACAGGAAAGTTCGTTGTTTAACGTGCTCGTATATGCAGACGTGCTCGTATATGCTCGTATATGCAGAAAGTGCACTTCCCTTTGGCCATTTCCATTGCTTTGGTGTTCCAATATGCTGACGACACAGCGTTACTGGTAAAGCATCTTTCCTACAAAATGGCCTCTGGTTTGTTGCAAAATGATATATACAATGCCACGCGCTGGTTTGCTGAGAATGGAATTGCTGTCAACGCCCAAAAACACAGCTTGTCTGTTTTTGTTCTCCTGTAAAGACAACTATTATTCCCATTTCTATTTACTTACATACTCAAACTGTAATTCTTGCAAATGTTCACCTATTTATAAGCGGAATGTGTTAGGTATCTAGGAGTGTCTTTTGACGGTAGCTTAACCTGGCGTCATCATCATCATCATCATCATCATCATGATCAGCCTGACTAGCCCACTGCAGGGCAAAGGCCTCTCCCATGTCTCTCCAATTAACCCTGTCCTTCGCCAGCCGCGGCCACCATATTCCCGCAAAAAATTCTTAATCTCATCCACCCACCTAATTTTCTGCCGCCCCCTGCTACGTTTGCCTTCTCTTGGAATCCGCTCCATTACCCTTAAGGACCAGCGTTCATCTTGCCTATGCATTACCTGCCCTGCCCAAGCCCACTTCTTCCTCTTGATTTCAACCACTTTTTTAATGTAAGTCATAAACTGAGGTCAGTGGCATGGTTGTTGTTCAATATCAAACGTTTTGTGCCTTTATCTGTAAAAAAAGAAACGACTGTAGATGCCTTGTCGTACAGTTTGTTAAGATATGGTATTACTATCTTTGCATTTTGCTTGGAGCTTTGGATTTGCAGGATCGACAGCATTTTAAAGAATATTCTGAAAACCGTAGCTTATAACACACCCACTTTGACAAATGAAAATATCTTCCGCGAACTAGAGCTTCCAAACTTCAAATCCTTGTTCATTGATACAGTTGACCTTAAGCATTATTGGTCCAGTGAATTTAAACAGGAATATACCCCGACGACACAACTTAGAAAACATAATCGCTACATTGCTCCTCGTTCAAACACGTGGCATGGTGAGGCCAGGCGTGGCGCTTTTGTGCCGGCTACTTTTAACAAACTCCAGGATGAAACCTTTCCGGCTAGTTCTAGAGGCAAGCTGAGAGAATTATTGAAGAATCAACGGTAGAGTTTCAGGTTAAGTGCAATCTGTTTCGCTTTGTCAGATTTTCGCCTTTATGCTCTTTCAGTTTTGTTTTGTTGTGTTGTATGGATTTACTTATTTTTAGTGTGCTGTTTTTCATCTTTATTGATTGTATTTTTTTCTATGCACGCCTAATTCGTGCTTTTCAGTCACTATGTATTTTTTTTAGGCACGGTCCTACAAGCCATCTAAAGGCTTTGACCGGCCTGTCTCGCCTGTATTGCCATTGACGGTGACAAAATAAATTGTGGCGTGATTGTGGCGTGACAAGCCACAATGATGGCTTAGGCTAGCCGAACTTCTGTAATTGTATTCCTAGATTTGTGAATAAATTATTATTGGAATAACATGTTTTCGATGTTATGTGCAGTTTTGTAGAAAAGGATAGATCGCTCGCACCCTCTCAATACGGATTCATAGCAGGCAGTGGCACTCATGTACTTTTTGAAAACCTGTAAGATTATCTGCATGGAACATTTTAGCAAAATCACATCGCATATGCTCTCTTCTTGGATACAGCCAAGGCTTTTGACTCCGTTAGTCGGGTTATAGTGTGCAGCAAATTGTATAGCTAAGGATTCGGCGGCCACTTCTATGGTTTTTTGCGTAATTATCTGTCACAATGGTCGCAGATAGTCTGTTGAGGGGATTCTAGAAGTTAGGTAAAGTTCACTCAAGCAGGAGTACCGCAAGGATCAGTGTTATCACCATTGCTATTTAACATTTGTGTTAATTATTTGAGCGGAGTTATCCGCTACAGTAATATTTATCAATATGCAGATGATACACTTATTATTGTCATGATACATGATGATACACATCAGATGATACACATCATTACATGGATTGACTGCTTTTTGAAAAACCGAAACAGTGTGTCAAACTCTAAAATTCTTAATCGGATAACTTGGATGTCTACTCAGGAGTACCACAGGGTTCAGTCCTCGCACACTTATTGTTCTTAATTTATATCAATGATATCCATTCAACCATTCACTCTGGGGTACAAATTCGACTCTTCGCGGATTACTGCATAGTATATAAGGTAATCGATTCTATAGAAGATCAAATTAAACTAAATTAATCTCTATCGGCTATTCAGACTTGGTGCACAAGATGGGGAATGAGACACAATGCCACTAAAACAAAGAGCATAATTTTTAGCAACAAGAAAAAGTCACTAGATTTTTCATATATTATAGCCAGTGTCCCAATCGAGAAAACGAATTGGAGTGCACTATTGCTCGTGGAAAAAAAGAATGCTGAGAATGTTGTTGTGCGAGCAACAGGCCAATTTATCTGAAACGGATGCGTAGCGCGACGAGATATGTGGGTGAGATGCGCAATGCAAGCTGCTTGATTGAGTGAACTGTGAAGAATATTAAGCAGCAAACAAAGGCTGGCAATGTGGCGACAAAGTAACTCTTCCAAGGCTGGAAATTTTGTTCAGAAATGAAGCGCTGTTGAAACACGAGTATGCATGATGCATAAAACGGATGGCATGGCTTTGAATTGATTCGATCGCATTTGTTCTGTACATCTGAGGTGGGTTCCAAATTTTACTGGCATACTCAAGTTTAGATCTCATAAGTGTTTTATATGCGAGAAGTTGCACGTGTTGGGGTTCATGATGTACCTAACGTTTTATGGAACCTAAAGACCTGTTGGCAGATGATATGATGTTAGTTACCTGTTAACGCCAAGAAAGATCGCTGCAGAGGGTGATTTCAAGATACTTATATGAATGAACGCGTTCTATGGAAGGGTTATCAATTTTATATGAAAAAACAAAGGGGGTTACGCTGTCGAGTAAAAGAAACGAGTTGACATTTTTTTGGCGTTTTCCGGTAGATTACGCAGTCGTCAGTGCGAATTCCTATCAGACAGTGTACATGAAGAGGTAGGTCCTTTACGTATATTAGAAACAGGAGAGGGGCGAGGACAGATCCCTGCGGGACACCAGATGTAACAGGAAATGTGTTTGAACTTTTGTTATCAACAGAAACGAATTGTGAGCAGTTTTTAACGAATTCCTCAACCCAGTTTAGAATATTAGGATTCAAATTTAAAGCGGCGAGTTTCAGTAGCAAGCGTTGGCGCGGTAACTTGTCGAAAGCCTTTGCAAAATCTAAGAATATTGAATCAGTTTGCAGGTTGTGATCAAGGGTAGCGTGCAGGTAAAAAGTAAAGATTGCTAGATGTATCTCACACTAGAGGCCCTTTCGGAAGCCATGTTGCGCAGGATGAAAGAACTCGTTTGAATCAAATAAGTTTATGATATGGATGTAGATGACATGTTCCATGATTTTGCATTTGCACGCTGGTTAGGGAGATGGGCCGGTAGTTTAATGGCGATTCTGTGGCATCTGATTTGTGGACCAGAATAACTTTCTCCATCTTCCAGTCGCCCGCTAGCGTCCCTGTTTAAATAGACTGTGAGAATAATAGGGACAGATAAACGGAGCATATGCCCTTTGTGTTTTTTAAGATTTTAGAGTTTACGTCAGCAACCCCAGCAGACGAAGAAAGCTTAAGTTTGTCAAGGAAGATCGAGATGCCATGAGCATTGATGTTAACAGGGGACATTTCCGGAAACATTGTCGGATATGAAGTCGAGAGTGTGACGGAATCTCGTCTGGTCGAGGGGATACATTTCAAAACAAAGAGACGCCGACCAGTAAAATGAAAAAAATTTGTACTGACGTTTCGGCGCCCAGAACGGGGGCCTTGTTCACAATGGAATCACACCAAGAGGGTTCGTGTTTAAAAGCTATAGTAATCGCCGTAAGGATCGCGCGAAAATCGGGTTAAGATTGCCCTCGTTACGATTAAGCGTGTGAGCCGTCGTCTGTATCACCACGGACTCGAGATGAAGCCGTGATGTTGTCAGTTTCTCTTTTTCGATGATTCTTGCCTTGTCCCAATCTATTTTGTGATTTTTCGTCACCGCGTGCTCTGCCAAGGCGTTATTGCGGGTATCTTCTTTCTGCACATCACGAGCATGTTGCATCGAAAACGAGCATGTTGCATGTTGCACGAGCATCGAAAAAGAGAAACTGACAACATCACGGCTTCATCTCGAGTCCCTGGTGATACAGACGACGGCTCACACGCTTAATCGTAACGAGGGCAATCTTAACCTGATTTACGCGCGATCCTTACGGCGATTACTATAGCTTTTAAAGACGAACCCTCTTGGTGTGATTCTATAGTGAACAAGGCCCCCGTTCTGGGCGCCGAAACGTCAATACAAATTTTTTCATTTTACTGGTCGGCGTCTCTTTGTTTTGAAATTGTCGGATATAGGCTTGGCACTGACTGGTCAGTTTCTGTCGTGAAAACGCTAGCAAAAGGGCTATTGAAATGGTCGACACAGTCAGCGTCACTGATCTCTTCATCCGCGGGATTAGTAAGGATTATGGCACTTGTGGCTTGTGGGTTTAGTATTTCCCAGAACTTTCTAAGGTTGTTTATTAAGATTTTTGGCAGGTCAGTTTTAAAGAAAGTTTGTTTGGCGCTTCGAAGTGTTGTGTGGTATGCGTCCTAGGCTGCATAATATCGTTTCCATGCTTCTGTATGTGACAGCAACTTTGCTGACCTATAAAGGTGTTTTTTCTTTCTTTCCAGTCTTTTGAGAGTTCCCGTGAACCAAGGCTTCTGGCGATTGGCACGAAAACTAATAGAAGGAATGAACCTGCATGTTAGTTCGCTTATTTTGTTTTTAAAAGTTGACCATTTGTCGGCAATAGAACGATGACGGAAAGTAGATTGGAAAGGCGGCAGAAAAGCATGTAGTTCATTATTAAAAGCATCGTGCTTGCCTTTCTCGTAATCGCGGATAGATTTGCTGAAGGTTTGGCGGGGTGTGGGATAGAACTTGAAAGTGGCGTGAATAACATTGTGATCTCTAACTTTGCGCAGGTGGGTAAGTGATGTTAGATTCTCAGGGTAGTTTGTTAGGATTAGGTCTACAATGTCTGATGTTCCCGAATGGGTTCAAGGGCCATTTGAGCGAGATCAAATAGACACACATCAATAAAATTTCTTGCTTCTGAATTTCCAGCCGTCAGTGGTCCAACATTTTACCAGTAAATACACAGAAAGTTAAAGTCGCCAAGAAGGAGAAGTCTTGCGTTTGGATGTTTGGTATTAACCTGGACAAGCACGTCGTTTGGTTTTTCGGTGAATCCTGGTTTCCTGTTTGCTATCGTATAGCAGACGCCAGAAGGACAGTTTCGTGTGGAGCGCTGCATTTTAGCCATGCTGCTTCCAGACCAGAAATGACAGTAACTGTTGAACATATTTGTTTGTTAGCGGCGACAAAAACACCTCCGCCTCGTTCACCTTTACGGCAACTTCGAAAGAGATTAAAATCTGGCATGTCGTCTACAACCTCACTATCTGCAGCGTCATTTGAGAGCCACATTTCGGCTACGATTAGTATGTTGCTGCCAGAAGATGAGAGAAGATTTGACTTGCACCGTCACGCTTGTAGACTGGTTCGCGCGGGCGCCGCGACCATCGTTGACATGTCGGCCTGCCGGCGCACTGAGGTCGTTGCGCCTTGCCAGGAGCTGATTTCGTTCACTCAAGCCACGGTTGAGAGCAGCACAATCGTGGCGCGCGAATGCCTAGTCACGTGATTTGCTTTGTATTTCGCGGGCTTTCTTTGGAGCTCGTAAAAAACTTACATGTGAGGTTTTCTTTACCGCAAACAAATGGAATGGGGGTTTCTCAAGGTGCTCTCCAACTTTGCTATTCAAATTTTTTGCCTAAAGTCAATGTTTATGAATTTAGAAAAGTTATCTTAATTGCTAATTAATTAATTGCGAAACAAAAATTTGCCTATGATGCGCAAGCCGGTTGGTAGATGTATGCAAGGGGTTTCCCTGGCCTACCTCCAATATTTTATTTTTTAACTCTTGGCTAAAGTTAGCGTGGACAGCCTGTATATATATGGAAAATCAACAGAAAACGCCAATATGCAACATGCTATTCGAAGACAAGCACGCTATAAATAGACATGACAATGATGACTCGATTATCAAGTTTCGTCCCTCTCAGGAGTCGGCGCCGTCTGTTTTGGACCTTCACTAAGAATTGCGTGTGGGGAAGACAGCAGCAAGAGCTTACTTCAAGCACAATATAAAGGTGCTGCTTAATAAGCGGGGAGCGGCAGCAGCAGTTCCCTGGCCGTGAAAATCCTTGCTGACAAGAGCCTCTCGACCTCGCACTATTATACCCTTGCCCATTCATTCCGTGGCAGCTGACCCCCATTTCCTGGCCACCAGCAGCCACTCCATCAGCGCCGTGACTGCCTGCTGCTAATGAGGCGAGGAAAGAAACTCCATTACCGTAGCTCCGAGCGTTGGTCCCCTGGCAAGGCTCTAATGGTTGCCAAACACGAATGCCCCACACGAATGAAGTGGCCACGCTTGAGCTTCTGGTGCACTTGACACGAATGGCTGCGGGCGGCTTCCAAGAGGAGGTTTCTTCTGCCTAATCCTCTGTGTAGATTCTAGGCCGGCAAAATGTGTCAGTCACTTCCGAGTGAGATTAGAATTTTAAGCAAGAACAGTTTTACTGTAGAGAAGGAAATTATGATTGCGTACTGTATAATAAAAAGGGGGCGCTACTGCGTCACCGACTCTACAAGTGGTTTACAAAAGTGCTTTAGCGCTCCTCCATTATACGCTGTAAGGTCCTTACTTCCTTGTTGCCTGCAAATTGTTAGCTAATTCATCATGCGCATGATCGATATGTGCCTGCGGACTTTGAATAAAATCACTTGTCAGCGATGCGCTCGTCCTGTACCCTGTCATGTTGTGTTTTTTTCGCGCAGTATTCCTTGGTCCGAAGGTTCCTTCACAACGCAGGCTTACGATGGCCGAGTCATAGGAAGGATTTGACCTTTTTGACAACCAGGCATTGAAACGAGAAGAGGCAAATTTATTTAATGTGAACACCTCAAATAAGTTGACACCAAGAAAAGAAGCGCCGTAGAAAGAGCGGCGGTGCTATATCTGCTTTTTTTTTTGTCCCAAAGCGACGCATGTATTGTGAGGGAGGCCACTATGGAGGGCTCTGAGTTAATTTCGGCCACCTGAGATTCCTTTTTCGAAAACACAGCGCAAAAAGGACGCGGATGACACAGAAGTGGACGGGGCAGACGCCAACTTGCAGCTTTATTTTAGAAAAGCCACCGCGTCTGATATGTAGGAGCCGATCGCCACTATTAAGTGATGAGCATGCGCAAAGAGCACAAGCAAGAGTACAGCATATAAAGGGAAGGAAGAGTACAGCGTGTGGAAAATAAGCACATAACAAAAATTACAAAAAAATTACTATAAAATAAGAAAAAAAAACGGTGCCGGGGGAACAAACGAATAGAAAAGAGACATCGCGTACTAAAACTCAATTACGGCAGAAGTTCGCTGTTATCTTAAGCTTCTCAAGGTTTAAAGCCAAATAAACAGCGCGGCAAAAATACGAAGATCAAAATACATCGAGTAAAAGATGAAGGGAGTATACAAAACTCCACACTAAGACAAACATGTGGTGAAGAAAGGCAGAATTACAATGGGGAAATTACATTTATGAGAATGGCAAGGCAAGTAAAAGATAACAGAAAATTAGGCCTAAAACAGACAAGGGCTGTGAAATTATAGCTAGTAAAATGGAAAACTTGAAAATTTTAAAATATATTGTCACAAAGTTACGAGGACGGGAACGGCTTTATTTACAAATCGGGATCGGGGACGTCACTGGACGGTCAGCGTCAGGCGGGCTCCACCACAGTCCCCCCGACACCGTGTTCATCTTCTTCTTTCCACTGCACTGCACTGTAGTGCGGCAGCGCCGCAGCGTGGCGTAACACTTCGCCCGGGGCAGCCGAAGCTCGACCTCGAGCGAGTTAGTCAGCGTTGTGATTGCAGCGTTTAAGACGGGCGACGTGAACGACCTGGACCTTGCGAGAGCGGCGACTGCCTGGGGTGACTTTGGCGATTGTGTAGTTAACGTCACTTAGTCGATCCAGAACAACAAAAGGGCCGCAGTACTTTGCGAGGAATTTCTGGTAGAGGCCCCATCGACGCAGTGGCGTCCACAGCCAAATGTAGTCATTGGGCTCATACGTCACCGCAATGTGTCCCCTGTCGTAACGGCTCTTGGTGCTAACTTGTGCACTGTGAGGCGAGCGAGTCGTCGCGCTTCCTCCGCACGGCAGAGAGTCTGCGCAATGGACGGATCACGATGGTCAGAAAAGGGAAGAATCGTGTCCAGAAAGGTGCGCGGTATGCGCGCGTAGAGCAGAAAGAACGGGGAGTATCCAGTGACGTCTTGCGTTCCGGTTTTGTAAGCGTATGTTACGAACGGTAGCACAGTGTCCCAGTTCTTATGGTCGGCCGCTACATACATGGACAACATGTTCGTGAGGGTGCGGTTGATACGCTCCGTCAGCCAATTCGTTTGCGGATGATAGGGCGTCGAATGACGATAGTCACAGTTGCAGAGCCGCAGGAGTTCTTCCACAGCATCGGCAGTGAACTGGCGCCCACGGTCGCTGATTACGAGTATGAGTATGAGTTTATTTCAAACAAGCATGTTTACATACATGTTTGGGGTGTATGGAAGTAAAAGCCGCTCAAGAGCAGCTTGACAAAGCTCCCATTACCCTTCTATACTCGGCAGTGCAGGGCAGAAAACACAGACTACACTAAAAAGATAACATAACAAAAATCAGCCAGAAGCAGTGCAATACAACCAAAATTGTGCAAATACAATACAAGACATTATTATATGTTCACTTTGTAATGGTACTCATGCAACAGATATACAGGTGCATTAGAAAAAAAGTTCTTTTAACCTTTTAAAAGAAAAAGAATAGCTGCTAATATTTTGTTGTGTAACTTTAAATTTATTTAATGTGTGTGGCAAAGCATAGCAAAGTGTTTCAAAGCCATAGTTTGTGCGCGGATGCGGAACGTGCCAGTGTTCGTGGCATCGTGTTGTGTAATTTGAGGGATTTTCAAGTAAGTTAGCGATGTCTCTAAATAACATATTGTTTTGTTTAACCTGACTTTTATAGGACCTAAGAATGCGAAATTCGTACATTTTTCCGATCTCCATGATGTGGTATGTTGAGAAATAGGAGCTAACGTGTGACATATAAGATACATTCACTATGGCTCTCATCGCAGCCTTCTGCAATTTCAGAAGTTTATTTTTACATGTAGACGTTGTGGTTCCCCACACCAAATTACAGTAGTTAATTTGAGACCCGAATAAAGCATGATATATTGCGATCTTTGTTTTAGTTGGTAATGTGCGCTGAAATTTTCTTAATACTCCTACAACACGAGCTAGCTTAGTGGTTATCAGGTTCACGTGATTGTTCCATAGCATGAATTCGTTGAAATAAACGCCGAGTGTTTTTACAGCACTCACTATTGCTATTGTGTTATTACCAAGTGTCAAGGTGAGGTCAGTCGCAAGATACACATTTTTAGCTCTGAATATGACATTACGACACGAGGAGCTCCGTGGCGAAGGATCACCGAGTGTAGCAAAAAGGACGAGACGTCTGTTGCTTTGGCGGACACAAGAGCAGCTGTCTCCACGTAGCGAGTCAAGTAGTCGACGCAAACTATAATCCAGCGTTGGCCCGTAGTAAAGCGGTCCAAGCAAGTCGACCCCGATCTTCTCAAAAGGGGAGTAAGGTGGTCTGATCGGTTTCAACAAGCCGGCGGGCGAGGCAGTGCGATGCTCAAAGCGCTGACAGTGCAGACTGCGTGCAACGTACTGCTGAGTTGTCTTGTAAAGGTCTTTCCATAAATGATCACGTCGTCGAGGTAGCACATACAGACCTCCAACTTAAGCCCACGCAATATTGTGTCCATAAATCGCTCAAAAGTAGCGGGGGCATTGCATAACCCAAAGAGCATGACATTAAATTCATACAGTCCATCGGGTGTGATAAAAGCTGTCTTCTCCCTGTCCGATGGATGCATGGGGATCTGCTAATACCCAGAGCGCAGGTCAACCGACGAGAAGCACGATGCAGATTGAAGACTGTCCATGACATCATCAATACGCGGTAGAGGGGAAGACGTTCTTCTTCGTCACAGCATTTAACCGACGATAGTCTACGCAAAAGCGCTAGGAATTATCCTTCTTGCGTACCAGTATAACAGGAGCAACCCATGGACTTGACAACTCCCGGATGACGCCTTTCTGTAGCATATCCTGCACTTGCTCGTTGATTAGCTTCCGTTCAGCCTGGGACACACGATAAGGCTTCTGTCTGATCGGATGAGCGGTACCGGTGTTGATGTGATGCTGCGTGCGAGAAACTGGCAGCGAAGGTGGAATGGCTGGCTGGGCGAAGTCAAATACCGACGCACACTGGGCAAGAACAGTCTGTAAAGCGAGCCGTTCGGACGACGGAAGCGACTTGATGATGATGCGCATGATATTGACGGAAAAGTCTTCTGCTCGACTGGAAGGCTCGCACTCAGACACGGATCGGATAGTAAGAATGTCATAAGCATGAAACCGAGCGAGTTTAAGCCCCGATGGAATCAAAACAGGTTCCGACGAAGAATTCACTGTCCATAGTTGTGCGCAACCGTCGACTACGGCAACAATGGCCCGGGGCACCAGATCATTCTGTTTCGCGGCGTTGTGCACATCTGGCTGAACAAGCAAGTGGAAGGTGCCCGTGCGGTTGTCCGAAGAGCGAACAGAGGCGAACATTGCTGCCATGGCTGGTATAAGCATATCTTGCGTGACACTAAAAACACCATCACTGAAGTCGGATGAATCCTGTACAATATGTATATGAAAAAAAGAGAGAAAGAAATAACGAAACAGAAAACGACAAAACGAGAAGTATAAAACACGATTGTGTAGAACTCCATGCTAAAACAACGAGGGGGGGGGGGGACAAGTGGAATGACCACTGGTGAATGGGATATGCAAATATGAGAAATGGAAATAGAAAATGAAGTAAAAGCTAATAAAACGCCAAGGAATAGAATCAAGAAATCGAAAGGAAAAGCAGGACCATTCCAGTTCACAACAACAAGAAAGGGTGCTTACAGAAGGCCGTCTTAAGACACGGTTCACGCCTACATGTGGCCATCCAGGAATTCAACCTCACTGTCAAGTAAATGAATAGAAGGTGCGCTGACGCACTTTTTCTCAGCTTTTCTTATAGAATACGCATCCACGTCTTCACGCTCTGTTTTTAATTTAGCTGATGTTAATAATTCTGGGTTATCTATTTTGGGATATGCATCCGTTCTCTTGCTCTGTTTCACATGCTTTTCAATGGTCGGCTAAGTTACTTCCTTTTCTATTGCGTCAGATTTGGAAGCTGACGAAACCCTACTCTTCTGTCAAACAATTATGTGGTATCAAACACCAAACATGGACTGCGTAGACTGTGTTGTGTACTGCATCGCTCTATCTTGTGGCAAAAAGTATGTCGGGCAAACGGGCTGTTGTCTCAATGACCGGCTACGCCAGCACAACAACGCTAAAAATTCCTGCGGAAGCAACCTAGCCATTCACTGCAGTAAGTGCCGTTATTGTGGTCCATTGTTAAATCAGTGCCGCATCATCGGACGCAGTCGTGATAAACTAACCCAAGAGATTATAGAAGCACAGAACATAGCATCACTGGGTAGCACATGTGTAAGCTCACCGTCTATTTCATTGTCAAAAAAAGAACTTGCCTTCCTCAGGGTATCAACGTAATCGTGCACTTATCTGATTGGTTCTGTTAGTCTCAGCAGCTATACTGCGTAATCTCGCACGTGCAGTCTTCTGTCGTGTCATAAAAGCGTTCGAGAACTGTTTAAAGCACTGCGGTTTTACGAAATAAACAGTTGGAAGTAGCGCTCGTCCCTGTCTGTTCCCTCTGCGTCCTTGTCGTCTTAGCGCTTCGAAAAATGTTAAAATTGCGTACGCATAATCTATGTTCTCTCGCCCTCTCATTGAAGCATCTTCCTGTCTGCCCAATGTAATGACGCACGAGGTGATAGGAATTCTGTACAAAAAGTTCGTCTTGCATTCCGTAAACTTCGTTTGATGTTTCGTACTGAAGTATAGTTTTTTTCATTTTCTTAGTGCAGACCTTGGAAAGTTTACATGGAGTAGAGAAAAGAAATATTAAAACACGCTGCCAGCTTCATGAAATTATGTGAAAACCTATGATAATATGGTATTACATGGACAGGAGTCTTGCTTTTGTTCTCTTCACTTCCCTGCTCACTTCAGGGAACACTGGAGGCTTCCAGCTTTTGCAGAAGGCTTTCACACACTGCCAATATCGGGTGTACAGGGAATACAGCCTCTTGCAGGCGCCTGGATTGCTCTTGGATGCTAGCTGCCATGCGGTGCGTACAGGATTTTGAAGCCGCTCCGAGATACCCCACTTAACAACTTTAGAGTGCGCGCTGTCAAAGCGTAACAGACGTTTGTTGGTTCGTGGATGGTATATCCAGCAGATATTCAGGTTGGTGAAATCAAATTCAATGTCTAAGAACTGAATGCGGCCATCTGCAGGTGATTCCCAAGCAAAATTTAACCCGGCACCGTGCTCCGAAAAAGTGCCCGACACTTCTTTCTAAGCGTCGCATTTTCTTGCATGACATTTGATAAAAATAATACGGAAATCATTAACGTATCTATCTGAGGCTAAAAAACAGCGCAAACGGGGACGAAGCAGAGAGAGGGACACGACGCTGCACGACGTCACGACGTCATGCACCAACCAGCCCAAATTTCCACCCTTTTGAACGTATCTATGTTTTCGAAGAACTGTTATCAACTAGCGCAAGCCAAGCTACTGCTACATGGTATTCCGTTATGTGCACTGCCGGGGCTGGGATCTAACCTGGGTCCTCGAGCTCAGCAGCCGAGCTTCGCAGCCACTGAGGCACCACGGCGGGGAGCAGCGAAGAAAAAGTGACGTGAAAGGCTGCTCTCTGCTCAGAAAAGATCAACTATCTCGGCAGCTAGGCAAGCATAACTTAGAGCTAAATCTGAAGCGCGTACATTTGTGTGAGCACCACTTTGGCTTTCCCAAGCTCATTTTCTCGGATGAAAGCATCTGTGAGTTCTTGCGTGCGTGTCTGCGTAAAAACTGCGGCCGCTGAAGGCTACTGGTGCCGATTCGTACTGATTAAAAGTGATAATAAAGCGAAGCTTTCTAATGCTTGCTTTTTCACATTTCATGATCAAAGCTGCCGGCACAAGCCTTATAGATATATTTTGCGCATAGGAGATGACCAGAATTGTCTGAAATCCTTGTACGGGTGCGAAACTGTATCTGTGATGTCTGCCATTGCCATACTTGCAGTCCCTTCGTTTCGGAGGCTCGCAATTTCATCTAAATGGAGCGCGGCGGAGAGCCACGGCCATTCTTATCTTCGACAGCTGCCGAACACATCTGGTGCCATCGCCACCGAGAGGTTTTTTCTTTTTGCCACCAAAGGTTCACCCAATAAACAGTATCACTCGAAAGCCGTCAACTAGCTGACTTGTTGTCGGCCACCTGCCGTCACCACCATGTGACTATAGGGTGATTTCCAAGCACGCGAAATGGAATAAAATCATATTATTTTTCAGGGTAAGTTTCAAACCGCTTACCAACCGGTTCTCTAATGGAATCCACTCGGCCTGGAGCTCGGCTCTTCTATTGGCTTGCCTGGACCAGAGCCAATTTGTAAATCGCACTTTTAGTCTAGGGAAGTATTCAGAGATTTTGTTCTTGTTTTAGTGGTGAAACAGGACAAGACTGGCTATGCGACGGCGAGTAGAAAGATTAGCTAGACCTGACTGCGATTTGAGGGATGATATGCTCACGTCGTACGAGTATGAGGAGTGAATGAATCTGATAGCCCTGTTTTGAACAGCTTCGATAGCGTGTGTTAAATATTCTTGATGAGGGCTCCAGATGGGTGATGCGTATTCAAGTTTAGTTCTAACGAATGAGATGTACGCTTGTAGTCATACGTGTTGTGGGGCTTCCCGTACGTGACGTTTTAAGAAACCTAGTGCTTTATTAGCAGATATCAGCTTAGTCACGAAGAGGTCGCGGAGTTTTTGCGTACAGATGTCCCATGAGGTCAAACCATCATTGTGTGTTTTCAACCGCACTCGTGCAGTGCCAGTCAGATAAAATATCACATTTGCGAGCATCAGTGTCGCACCCCACCTGTTATGCGGGTCGACGCGTTCGTATAGGGCGAGCCTGTTGTCAAAGTCGTCTGTCCCGTAGAATGGTGCGGGAATCCCCAAAAAATAGGGTCGCGGTGGTGGGCAACGACGATGGATGGCGTTGCTGGCTGAGATGGAGATGGAGCGGATTCGGTAGAAATGGTGGCGAGATGGTGGACACTACGGAGATCCAGTTTGGGGTCCGGGATAGAATTTGGCAACCTCCACCAAATGTTACGTGATGGCTATAAGCAGCAGAGGCAGTCTGCTAGGCAGAGGATCGAGGACTTGGCACAGTCGCAAAGCACAGAAGGGCGCACAAAAGCGTCGTCTTCGTTCTAAAAAATTTCGTCGTCCTGCCGGCGTCCGTAGCAGTATCTTTTGCTACTTCGTTTTCTTTATGTTGACATAAATAAAAATACAAATAAAATCATATTTGCGGGATTTACTTGGAGAGTTTCACTTTTCAGCTGAAATGGCTCTGTGAGCTGCTGACGCCATTCATATGCCGCTGGCACCATATCTGAAGCTCTCACGAGTGCTCACCGCAATAGCGTACTACGCCAAGCGAATGGGGGGTCACTAAGTTTCGGGTTTCTACACGAGAACTCTCTAATAGCTGCACAACATCGGAAGAAGGAACTTCTTCCCGACAAAAAGCGCTATTGTGTTTGTCGTACTGCAGAATTCTTGGTAGAGCAGCACGCCTCGCGGCATTGGTCGAAATTGAAGGAATCATATTTTCTTGGATCTTCCACGAGCTGTTTTTATTTCCTAGTCGGTCGGCATTAACCATGTGAGACCATTTTTTTGTGAAGCTGGTGCTCAATGTTTTCCGTCAAAATATTGATCCCCGTTCCTTACTACAGCCTTCACAGTACTTCACTTGCAGGCAATCACTGTGGTCAGGGGTGCAGCGAATGTTTGATTGCTACGTTTTCTTGCGAGACGTTTTTACTGTGGTGTGTATTTCTGTATGTTTTTTTCACATTGTTTTTGATTGACTATATTATTATACTTATTATTTTGCTTGTTTTTCACATTGTCTTTGATTGATTTTATAAATTGTTTACTGTTTTGCTTTGTCTAGTTTTCTTTCTAGTTTTTATTCTTCTTCCATCTCTTTTTTTGCCTTTTCTTATGTATGACCGTCGGACACTTGTATCCGCCCCCTTATTTAATGTCCCCACGGGACCCTTAAGAGTTAATAAATAATGATGATGATGATGATAAAAATATAGAGCTTAGCTTAAAACAGACAAGCACAAAGACGAGAGCAGACACACGAGCGCTTACTTCTAACTGACGTTTATTCCCAGCAACAGTTACTTATAAGCTGAAACCAAAAAACAAAAGATATGAGGCATACGAGCCTCAACTCTTCAAAAACTGCAATTCGGCTTCTGTTAGGGCAACCGATGGCGCACTAATGCAGGAATTTTGCAGCCATGGCTATCCCAGCAGCCTCTACTGTCTCTCGCACTTTCTGGTCAGAGTGCCTATACACACCACAGAACAGCTGGTCAAGTGTGGTTCGCACGCCATTTCGATGCCGGTGTCCTCGCCTTGTTCTTTGCATCGCCAGATATCCGGTGCCCGTTTCGTGTTCTTTGAGCCGCTCGTTCAAACACCTTCCTGTCTGACCGACGTAAACTTTTCCGCAAGAAAGAGGAATTGAGTACACCACGCCTTCAACCCATGCAACCAACGGCTCCTGATACGCTACGGTACACCGCCTACATTCTTCATTCCCCCTGGTCACACGCGCTACCAGCTTCTGCAGGGGCCGAGAAGACGACGTCCACGTCGCTACGGCGTCAAATCTTGAGCCGGTGCGCCACGTTGTGAATATAAGGAACGACGACGACTACCTTCCTCCTTTCGCGAGCCGGCTGGTGTCCATCAGGGTTGCTCGCAGAAGCCGTTCAACCAGAGACACAATTGTGGGCGGAGGGTAGTCAATGGCATGAAGGCGAGCCAGCTGCTCCAGAAAACTTTCTTGCATCCTGTGGGCGCACGACTTTTATATCGTGTTCTTCAGGCACAGGATAGCGACTGCTCTCTTCTTGAGTTTAGAACGAGCCGACCGGAATGGCAGCAGTGGTCCTACCGTAGCATGGCAGCGGCTACCCTGGAGACGTTTCAACACCAGCTGTCACCGTAAGAAATGGTAACTAGGAAAGTTGGACCCAATTTATCAAGAGGCTGCAAGCTGCGCAGAGTGATTTCAAATTTTGTTTAAGACCGTTTTCAAACGAGATTCCACTCGAAGTTTTTAAAACTTTGCAAGCTGAAAGTTAGTATTGGCGTTTAAAACATTACACAAGGTGTTTTGATTCATTTAATGCATCTTTTCATCCAAACGTTGCAGCACCTACAAAGCATCGCTGTAGATGTTCGGTTACCTGGCCGGGCGGACACAACGCTCAAGCTTATTTGTGAATAATTGCTTCATCTGTTGAGTTCCCTCAGTTTAATATATTTGCACATGCTGTCACGAAGAGAGCCGAGGGTAAATAAGCGGCAAAGAGGAGCTTGATAGAGCGTACGTTTTAGAGCGTACGTTAGAGGAGCGTACGTTTAAAAGCAGCTTGCAACAAGTGGGGCATAGAAACATACAAACGCGATAACAGAAGAACGCGTGGGGCATAAGAAGACGGCGCCAAAGAACTGATGTAACATACATAAATTAGCGCAAATAAATCGACATACAGGAAAGCAGAAAGCGCAGTCACCAACAGGAGAAGATTGCAAAAATGGAGAAGCGCAAGAAACAAACCTGTCTGCGGTTTCCCTTCTCTTGACAGGGCTCGCTGACAAAAAAAAAAAAAACACGAAAACAGCGCACACCACACACAGGACGCAGAAAGGGGAGAGGAGACACAGGCGCTGACTAAAAACTGTAATTTTATTGCTCTTACACATCGGTAAATATACACAAGGTATCAAAAACTACAAGAAGGATAAGACACGAAACAGATAATCGCAACAGGAAACGAGCAGGGAATCATGAATGCTGAGCGGTCGCAAGCAAACGAAACTCCTTATCCAGAAGGGCTATGGATACTAGCTCAGGATATGTTCTTCAAAAAAACAAATCATGGAAGCAGTGAAGGCGCGTAGAAACCTTAACAACATTGCATAAACTGCGCATACCATTCTGGCAAATTCGTGACACGAATCATGACACGGATTTAAATGATTGAGCGATGTGTTCGCGATGCTGTGCCTACCACACTCTGTGTGAGTTTTTGCGACGTGCCACACGTTGAATTATTTTTTTGCGTGCATAAGAACTATAGCCAGTAAAAATTTGCGAGATGTGTGTTCTCGGCGAAAAATTCTTGCAGCGCTGCTTCCGAACCAAGACGCTTGGTAAGGTTAACGGCTGATGCATCACAAATGTTGCCATAAACTGAAATATACTTGAGGTGATTGGCTTATGTGACTGCGTCTAAATAACTTTTCTTCTTCACACCCACCTCCCGTAAACTTTTGCTGCCGATAGCATAATAAAAGCAAGACGTAGTTTGTCCAGCAAGTTGCTTACATTTTCTTGTGCATCATTAGTAGTATTATTATTACTTTCTTCTTATTCTTCTTCTTATTATTATTATTATTATTATTCTGTTTATTGTACATGAATTCTGCTTAGCCTTCCACAGCCACGAAATTTTTATACCTTTCTTTTGGCGGAATTAATCGCGTGGGCTTAAATCGTAGCCGAATTTAATATGCCACATAGAGCCTTCTTTTCTTGTTTCGTTTTTGTCAGTTCCATGGGGCGAAAATGCTCCGGCTTTAGTTTCTTTCCACCAAAAAAGGCGAGGTTTTTAAATTTAACGGAAGTACCTGTCTTATTTTCTTTTTTACTTGCAGTTTAACGCCTGCTGATTTTGATCTTTTTTGGAGGCGCACAGTTGCTGTCCATTTCCTGCTAGGCGCTCACTCATCGTACACACGCGTCTCCGAGACAGCTCAATCAGTGGACGATGATCGATTCCCCGAGGGGGTTGTGCTGAAAAACCGGTTTGTCTAAGAAGTGCCTTCAGATCACACCCTTTTGTAAAGAAATGCGCACGGCGGGTTATGAGGCACAGAAACGAGAGGCGTGAACCTGAGCCAAATCCTTGTCAGCAGCTGCGTTCCGACTGTTGAAAATTATCACCGGCGGCCAGTACCTGCGCGTGTGTAGCACGATACAAGAAATGCAAGCGAGGAAATATGAACAAGCGATGATGAAAACAAGTATCTCAAAGAGTTCAAACGCAATTACAACAGTTTGAGAGAAGGGAATAAATAAGCTTTCTCAAAGCGCGAAAGGGAAAACTACGTTGGTAACAACGCCTACCGCGCTTCTTGCTTAATTAACTTGCCAGAAAAACATGGCGGTACGAATCAGACTTTCTACGTTGCACTGTCTTTGACACGGAATGTCAGCACTGCAGCGCAATTCTCGTCTTCATTGAGACCGCATATATATTGAATTACCCAAATTGCAAGCGTTTGTAGAAGCATATACACCGTCTTGCACAAGGCCCGCAAGGCTATACGACGTCGTGTACGGCGTCGAGCATAGGTGAAAAAACCCAAAAGGCACCAAGCATTCAGCAACGACGCGCCACTCCTAGCATGGGCTCAGTCGGGGCTGTCAATGAAGCTGTCACCGCTGCGGTCAGAAGTCAACGGGTCGAGCTCCATTGTCGGTTACCAGTGGCCGAAGGTGAGAGCTCGGCTCATTTAATAGCTTGTAAAATGGCTCAGTCGAACGCTGCCGAAGCAGGCCACAATGGAATGAAAAGAGAACCAGTAGAAATACACAAGAAAAAGGCCATCCTTTGGGGCGAAACGGAAGGCGAAGAGCGCACGGCTCTCCTCCCCCTTCCCGCAACTCGCGGCCGAATGCGATCGCACAATGCGTCAGAGTGAGCTGCTGACAAAGGACTCCTCGGCAACGTTGGGACCAGTTCCACAAAAAGATGTGCAAACGGCGACTACAATCAGCTGAAAATCCACCAGCGACATCCCGGGGGGATTAACTCAGCGATGAAAACCACGAAAAGGACCCCAATGCGTGCGGAGTCCAATCCACCGATGACTTATTATGGCGGCTCCCTTCTGCTCCCCTCTGCACAATGTTACGAAGAAAGTTCGGAGGCGACCGAAGAGGCGGAGTCCCTCGCAGCCAGCTAATCCCGCTGGGTGCGAAAAAAGGCGTCCCCATTGTGAGCGCTTATTTCGCATGTTGTGCAGCGAGATGGCGGACTCTGGGGCCACTGTTTGAGTTCGTTTGTGTGGCACACATGGAGCTGTACCGGCCGCTAATTCTTTGCATACGTTTTTCCTTACTCCGCTGAGCTTTATCGTTTCGTTCTCATGGACAAAGCGTTTCCTTGTCAATGCGAATCCATGCCACCGTGTTCCTCCCTGCACGCGATATTTCGCAACACTCCCCCCCTCCTCCCCCCCATAAAGAAAACTCCGTCCGATGGGTTTCCTTCCACCTCGTTTGAGAGCCATTTTCTTTCCACAAAAACACTTTTTTCCACCCGGAGGAAATGATGTGGAGGAAATTGCAAACCGAAGTGTTTCCAAAACCTCGTCTGTAAAGCACAAGACGTGTGCAGGTCTTTAATCCAAGACGGGCGCACTGTAACAGTATTGCAGATCTTGTGCACATGGCCTCAACATACCCTTTCAATAACGACGCGAATAGAAATGTCCTGGGAGACCTTATTGCTCACCCACGAAGCAGAAGTGCAACGCAAAGTCATCGGCCTCGTCCTGACCGCCGCCGAGTCCCAAGGGATTCCGGCTGACCGTTAGGGGAATGAACGTGGTTTGGGCTAAAGCATTCTCCGCAGTCATGTTTGACGGGTACGAATAAAAGCTATTTCTCTCTCTCTCTTCCACTCTGTCTCCAGCTCCTTTCTCCATCCCAACTTCTTTCCACCGGTCGACCCCGTGCTGCGATGTTGTGCGTCTCTCACCTCTTCGCCCGTTCTTTCCTTTCTTCTAATAACCACTTGCCCCCCACCCCCCCCTCCCCCACCTCCCCCCCCCCCCAAAAAAAAAAACAAAAAAACCTGGGACCTTCGCGGGGATAGTTTTTAGCTCGGTGCGCAGTTACCAACGCCAGGTAACATTCCTTTCTATAAATAAGTACATTCCCTCTCTCTCGTTAATCTCTCTCACCTCTATGGAGTTTCTCTTTTTCAAGGGCAACTGGTAAAAAATATTTTTTACCTGTCTGGTAGCGAGGCATCGTCCTCGGAAAGCGCGGCCGCAAATATTTTTTGAAAGGGCTGATTAATAGCGCAGTTACAGCCATCGCAATCAAGCTACTTCGCCATGCTCCTCCCCTTCCGTTCCCTCCTCGAGATTTTTCTCTCTCGCGCCTCGCAGGGTAAAATCGCCCTTCCTCCTCCGATGTTAGCGGGAGGCGTGGTGTCTAGTGGAGTGCGTCACATGGCTACATCATGGTCCCGCCTTGAAAAGAATTAATATCTTGGTTTTTGCAACTCGGCCTTTATGGGGGGGGGGGGGGGGGGGGCGGAGGGGAGTGGCGGGTCTGCCAGCACCCTCTCTATTTTGCTCTTTGGGCCTTCTCGCGATGTTCTGTCGATTTCTTTTCTTGACCCTTCCTCTCCCCAGTTGCTGTTTTTTTTGTTTGTTTGAAGAGTTTTTTTCATTTTCTCCACTCTCTGCCCTTCCTGGTTGAGTGTACAACACAAGTGCTTGACCCCTGTCTTTTACCTGCGCGTGTTTGTCCATCGCCATTGCGCATTGCTTTGCGCGCGAGCCTTTGCGGCTTTGCGAAAAGCGTCGGTAGCGCGCCTGACTTCAGTCGCGGCTGAAGGAGGCTGTTCATTGCCTGAAGTAGCCTTGGGTCGTGGACGTAGTCGTCCGGAGTGAAATGTCTTCCGCAAACCACCACATTTTTTACCGTTTTGTCTCCGAGGCCGATGCGTTGGAGCCAGGCACGACTCAGCTCATAATCTCTTGGCAATCTGTGCCGGATCGTGGTTCTACTCCAGTCGTTGCGTGCGAATCCAACGACGAAACAGCGTCGTTGAATTTTCTCTGCACACTGAACGATCGAGAGGCGCGATCGGCTCGACATCAAATTTTTTTTAGCTAGCGCATCCTCTCATACATCTGTTTGTCAACCCCAGTTAGCGAGCCTCCTTTTCATTACTTTGTTTTTTGAGGCTTCCCCATCGTTTCACGACCGGAGGTGCGGGAGTCGGTTTTGTTCGAAACACACGGCGAAGCGCGGACCCGGCAACCGCCCGTTTGCTTTTCTATGTGTGTGTTTGTGTTCTGTGTGTTTTTCTCTTTTCCGGGCTCGTAAGCTCATGTCGTTCAACGGAGCCAAGGCGCAGGCAAGATGCACGAACGATAAGCGGTGTGTGTGCGGAGCCGTCGAGTGCGCGAACGAGAGGAAGGCTCTACTACAGACGACATGGCATACGGACAGAACACGCTGAAGCTACATGAACTGGCACAAGTAACTACAACCTTTGTTTTTAGGTAGAAGGGCGGGGGGGGGGGGGGAGGGGGCTTGCATGGATGAAAAAAAGAAACCGAGGAGGGAGCGGGCACGCAGAGGGCTTTCTCTTGGCGTGATCACGGCGGGGGGGGGGGGGGGGGGGGACGGAATCTGTTCGTTTTACTATTTTTTTACTTGTTATGACTAGGCTTCAAGGCTGCTGCCAAACGCTTCCTCCTCAGTTTTTTGTTTTCCTTCATGCGCGCGGAAAGCGTGCGCGGAAAGCGTGCGCGAAACGAGGAGACAACGCGATGCCTACGCGCACCCTTCGCCCGTCACTCAGGACGAAGCACCAATGGAATGCCTTTAGCGAAAGTATTCGGTATGACCTCATACCGAAGCCTCGGGAGCCAGAGTTGAGGATGAGGACGTTTGCTTGTAGAAGGAAAGAACGAGCGGGCTTTGATTTGAATTTTGAAAGCTTTTCGGGGAGCGCATGGCTCTAGTATTTTGCAGTGGTTATCTTCGATGCCTCATCTATGCAGTGGACTTGTTTTTTAAAAATGTTCTGAGCCTGGTCAGTTGCCCTTTAACGCTGATGCAGACATAGTGAGAAACCATCGGTAAAGCCTTCTAGCTCCGTGCTTCAACCCTCATAAAATTTGACAGCAGCTAAGCGGGTGCTAAAATAAACGGAAATAGTTAACCGCCACTTCGATGGCACGGTGGCCTGCTATAAGTCACTACCGGGAAAAAAGTTCCTGTTATGAATCAATCATTGCCTATTTATCCAGAGTTGTATGCAGTGGACTCACAATACAAGAAAAACTCAGAATTCCTGCCACATAAGCTTCTGCAGCAGTTCTACATTCACAATACTGACAAAATGTGCTGGTAGGTATTTATGCTTGTATGTCTTAGGCATTGTGCTGTGATGTTTAATTAAAGATTATGGGCTAATAGATTCATGGGGGCTTAACGTCACAAAGCGACTCAGGCTACGTGGGCCGCCGTGGTGAAAGGCTCAGGAAATTTCCACCACCTGGGGTTCTTTAACGTCCACTGACGTCGCCCAGTACACGGGCATCTAGAAATTCGACCGCTGCGGGTGGTATCGAATCTGCCCTTTGGGTTAGGCCGAGCGCTATAACCACGTACTGACCCACCACAGCGGCTTAAATAAAGTGTTATTGGGAATGTGCAATAATAATTTCTAATACAAGAGTCTTGTGGAGTAGTTGTTGATTGGTCAGTGTTGGGAGTAATGTTACGCTGTAGAAGCAACACTGCGGAACAAACTGCTATATTCGTTAGCATTTTAACATATATATTGGTAATGCGATAATGAATACTTTTTCCGACTGTTAAAATATTAGGTAGCTGAAATTCAAAGTCAGTGGCATCTTATTGACATAAACTTAAAATTTTATTTCATTTATTTCTTCCCCAACATCCCAAAGCCATTGCACAAGGGAGAGGTGAATATGTTTAGCATTCCTTCGAAATCCTAGAAAATGTAAAAAAACAATGTATAACGCAAAACAAAGCAAGAACAAAGAACAAAGCATCGAATAATCAGCAGTAGATACGTGAATAAGTTTTCATGAATAATGAATTGGCTTACGCTAACGCCAACAATGGAAATAAAGAGCAACCAAGCAGTGGCGAACGGCGGCGGCTTGCGTTTCGGCTTGGGCGTGCGGGAGGGGTCGCCTGGAGCGCGCGCAGTCAGAGCACCGCGCTGCCCGGCGGCGGTGCTGGTCACTGTGGGCAACGGCGACACCGCGAAACCCAGGAACAGGTGCCAAAGAGCTAGGCTCTAAAACGAAAGCATACGTCAGGTGCAACTTACGTTCACTGTTAAACAATGAAATAAAAACAAAATAAAATAATAAAAGAGAAAGAAACAAACAAATAAACAGTTACAATTCAAAAGCACTAACACTATCCTTGAATTTCTCAGAATCCTTGATGACAACGACGGTGGAAGGCAGGTGATTCCAGTCGGAGGCAGTCTTGGGGGCGAAGGAGTTAGGGTATTGGACAGTGCTGCACTGTGGAATGTGCACCTTTAGGTGGCGATCTCTGCGGGACGATTTGTGCACTGGAGGAGTGAACAGGGAATTCTTTAGGTTTTCGTTGCCGTAATATATTTTGTGAAGTGTGCAGAGGCGCGAAATGCGGCGCCGTATGCCAAGATCCGGAAGATTAAGCGTTCTTTTCTCTTCGGAAACACTGGCATGGCGGGAGTAATTCGACATTATGATTCTTGCAGAGCGACTTTCGATGAATTCAAGCAACACAATGAGAGAGTTAGCATATGGGTGCGGTACTGGAGCAGCGTACTCAAATTTTGAACTAGCGAGTGTTTTGTAGAGCAGTAGTTTCACAGGGATAGGGGCAAGGGAAAAGTTGCGACGAATGAAGCCGAACATGCGGTTGGCATCGTTAGTAATATATTCATTGTGAGCCTTCCAGGACAGATGATCTGTTATTTGAACTCCAAGATACTTATACTTGTTAACTTGGGTCAGTGGGGTGTCATCAAGAGAGTATGAGATCGCAATGTTGTGGTTTGTCGTGCGCGTAATTCTCATTAATTTACAGCGCCAGAACTCACTGAGGCTGTGCATGAACCACTGCCACGCAGCATTCTTGGCCGCGAAACTGCACTGGCCGCCTCTGCCCCTGTTTGTTAAACCAGAGCTTCTCACACGAGCTCACTTTCAAGTCACACAGCCTTCTTTGCCCTTTGGTCGAAATGTGCGACGGTTGGGACATGAAAGTCTCTGCCTACTCGAAAGCAGCGGTTATCTCGGAAGCCTTACCATTTCGTTATATACTGTTAAAAAAATTGATCTTCTACTCTGTACAGGCTGAGCCATATTGGTGTTCTTCCCTGTAACTCCTACCAGGCTCACGTCATGGCCCAGGTATCACGTGCGCTACCTTCAGAGGATCCACACTACTTGGTTCTTAAAAAACAGCTACAAGGCTCGAAGCCAAAAGAGGAAGGGACAAAGCAACGCTAAAATGGTTTTATTCAAGGCACCATGGTGCCTAAGTATACGCTGGCATCGCAGAAAAAAAAACAGAAAACCTACGTAAAACATCAAGTTCCGCAAGGAAAATCATTCCGAACTTGCAGAAGTCTGTCGATGCGCGTAATCAAGGATAGCGTGCTCTTTCTTCGAGATAGCAACAGAAGGGCTGCTTATGCATTGCGCACCTGGCCGCATAATCTCTGACGCCTCAATTATCTCTCTGGTGAGCTGGTCATCGCTTTGTGCTATAATTTTTCTCTTCTCGAACATTGGTCGGCATGAACAACCACGACAAAGAACCCCGTTCGGCTTGGAGCCGTTGCACTGTTTTACAAGAACCATGTCAGGCAACTCGCCCACCAGTTCATGTTCATGTTGTATGACATTACGTCGATGACGTTGAACAAGTGTGCAGGAAAATGCTCTGAACACTTCTTTGTTAAATTATGCCGCATGCCAAGTTTTTCATGGCACTGTTCTTTTCCAACTGCAGATTTGTACAGGAAAAAAAAAGTACGCGAAATACATTCGGTCATATCGTAGAAGAATTCTCGTGCTCAAATGAGATGCCATGCGAGCTATTCACATCAGCTGCACCGACGACTTGTGCCAAATGGTTATGGCGCTGGTCTATTAAACCTGCCGCTTGTTCAAGGAATGGGTCTTCTCCCTTCAGGATCCAGCGCAGTGGTTCATGGCCTTGGCGTTGGGCTGCAGATCCCAACGTCGCCGTGTCGATCCCGACCGCTGCGGCCGTGTTTCGATGGAGGCGAAATACAAAAACGCCCCTGTGCGGTACACTGCCAGCGCGGGTTAAAGAAACTGAAGTGGTGCTATTTAATTTAAAGCATTCCACTGTGGCGTAAATCATAGCCCATGTGCCGCTTCGGGTCCTTAGAACCGCACCATTCGCAATCTTCTGCGTACTGAAATGAAAACAGTTATTATTTTATTATCTCAGATACTGCCAACCCCTTTAGGATTTTTCAGAATGGGCATATGGAATGCACACACTAACTGTTTTAAGAAACAGACTTACATACCGCTCAGTACAATGCAGGTTGCAAATAATTACTAGAGTACGGAAGAGAATTGCAATTAACCAGCAGTAAAAAACAATAGAGCGAATTTGGTAGAAAATGGTACGCTTATACATAGTCAGCGATGTACTTACAGGTATGTCTTAGAGCCACGTGAGTGGTACGATATATCAAAACTGAATATGATGCCTTTTTTACGTACCAGGTCTTCTACAAGGGATCCTTTTACATGACACAAGATAGAAGGCAGAGCACGCACCCCGACTGGGGCGGATATAAACGCTACAAAGCCGCTAAGCCTAGATGATTACGGACACTCGTTGTTCCGGTAATACGAAGCTTGCATTAATTCAGCTTCGTTAATGTATGGGCTGCCCCTTAATGAAACTGTCAGCCGAGACAGATGGATATGGACGCCGCCCGCTAATCAAGCTGGAAATTCTAATCAATGTGCCAATTTGGACTCATTAGCGTCCAGTCGTATCGGTTTTCTATCAGCCGGGTTCAGAGTGTCTTAATCACAGCTACCAAGCGCCGCGCCGTCCGAGGGCGAGTGCGATAAGAATCGGCAATCTCCGCGGCCACCCAGTGTTTGCCGGGCACTTCGTTAGCGAGGCTAAATTGCACTGTGGCTGCTGGGAAGTGTTCAGAACTCCTGCGCTATTAGGCCTCAAGTTGGTTACCGTACTAAACAACAGGATAGAGCGCCTGGATGAATGCAGAAAAATTTGTTCCTTTTTGCTTTGTTTAAGTGAGCTCAGCTAACAGTTCAGTGAAATGCATCCGCTGTGGACACTGCAGAAAGGCAATATCAGTTGCCTGCATTGACATGTGCGCGCGAAAAACAAGGCTCAATCTGTTGGAGAAAGCGAAGGCGCCTTAAATGAACTGCAGTTTTGCTTTATGAAGCAGGGATACCTCTGATGTGTCCAACTGAAGTGTGCGGTGAAGGTGGGCGGCAGAGGGACGCATTTCCGGCAAAGTGTATGGCGGTTTGGAGCAAGGATTTATAAGGAGGGGGTATACAATTCAAAATAAAAATTTATTCGCGACATCTCCTACATTACTGCTTGCGAAAGCATCGCGCAAGAATTCTAAATGAGAGACACGAGCGCTCACTATTACGAATGTATTTACGGCGCTACTCGAAACGAATACAGGAAGCACCGTCCACAGCACAACAAACTGCAAATCTTGAAACTGTGTAACGTCCTCCTCTTAGTCTTTCTCTCGTCCGCGTTGAAGATAACTGGTTCATTTTGTCGTTACAGGCACGGAGGCTGGCGCTGACACACTGCGAGCCTTTCGCTGGCGAGCACATAGGAGTAAGACATGATGTTGGGCTAGTCGGTTCATGATTAGAGCGAAACAAAACTGCGCGAAGACGACGGCACAAAAGAAAGGCACGAATACACACACACAAAGCGCTTTGTGTGTGTGTATTCGTGCCTTTCTTTTGTCCCGTCGTCTTCGCGCAGTTTTGTTTCGCTCTGAGCACATAGGCTTCACGTAGCTCTCCCATGTGCTGGTGATTTACGTCCGAACAACACGCATTGTTTAATGTTTCAGATCAAATCAGATTAAGTTAAATGACAACACATACATACTGACAGGGAAGCGGAAGCATACATGGTACTTTGTGCGGAATGGAATCCTATACTCCGCAGATTATACCGGCACTCCAAGCGAGTAACATAAAAATATTATTAAAACATCGTGTTCACTACTTATGCAAGAAATTTCAGGATAGTTGTCTCGTTACATGTAACGAAAAAATAAAAGAATACCTATTATCTTAAGGAACGAAACAGCGCAACTAAAACGAAGGACCAGAAAAGGAGACACGCACACGCGCTTACTTACAACTGACTGTTTTAATCAGAAAACCACATAAATAATCCCTAATCGCTGCGTCACAGCCTCACGTCGTCATCACGAACTACTAACCTAAAAAGAAAGGAAAATAACAATTGCTGAATCGCAAGATCCCACAGGCTCCTACGTTGTTCCAACAGACATATCTCGCGCTTAGACAAGGCCGTCGAAATGCTGCTCACGCATGAGTCAACTTCTGTGCAGATATGATAGGCCTCTACTACTTCCCGTACTAGTTGCTCTTAATGACGATACAGCACAACAGGGTTGTCAAAGTACGGAGAGCACAGGATTTGCAATGTGTAACCAATTCTGACGACCAGGAGCCTCCCAAAGAATTAGCGTGTTCCAAGAGGCGTTCGTTGAGGCACCTGCCTGTTTGGCCCACGTAGAAACGGCCACACGAGAACGGAATCCTGCGCACCACTCCAACTCTCCAGGAGGAAGCCAGGACCTCTCAAGCTGTCTATACAGCTTTTTCCCTGGCTGTCCTCGCAACACCCAGTTGCGGAAATAAACCTTCAACCTTCAACTCTGCATTGCACAAATTGAGTGCCGTGGCGAACTCCACACCCTTCTGGGGCATCACCATTTTCTTTCTTGCGTTTTACTGACGCCGGAACCTTGCTCAATTTATTTGGCGCAGAAAACAGGACCTTGCCTCCATGCTTCTCCGCAATCTTCTTCCATCTGTGGGATAGCCGATGGACATATGGGACCATCGCCCCTTTGTTCTTCTTACTGCCAGTGTCATTTTCAGCTACTTTTTTCTTTATTTGTTATCATTCTCAAGATTAGCCTGTTGCACGTTGACACTAGCACCTCTTTCGAAAAACCTGCCGCTCTGCAACGAGACCATTGTGTGTCAAAGCTTGAACCAACTTCATGCATGCACGACTTCTTAATTCCCGTTCCCAAGCACGCCATGGCGATCACATTCTTGACCAGCTTGGAATGATTGGAATCAAAATCAAGAAGTGGCTTTTGCGTTCTTGGTGCGTATTCCAACAAACATGGTTCCTTTGAAACTTGAAGTTCAAATCCAAAAACTGCAGGTGGTCTTCAGAAGGCATATCATAAGTGAACCTTAGTTCAGGCCCCGTGCTTGAAAATACTTTCATGATGTCATTCGCCACTTCAGGAGTGGCCTCCGTCGGTAGTGCCACTGCTGTGCTGTATCGTCATAGAGAGCAACTACTACGGGCTTATCATTACTTCACAGAAGTTGACTCATGAGTGAGCAGCATTTCGATGGCCTTGTCTAAGCGAGAGACATGTCTGTTGGAACAACGCGGGAGTCTGTAGGTGCTTACGCTCGCCCCGTCCTGTCTCTTTTCTCGTCATCGTCTTTTTTGCTCACTTACCTTCCCTTAGGATTGAGCGATTGATGTTTTCCTTTCTTTTTAGGTTAGTAGCTCGTGATGATGACATGAGGCTTTGAGGCAGCGATTAAAGATGGCTTATATGTATTTTTCCGATGAAAACTGTCAGTTGTAAGTCAGCGCGTGTTCGTGTATCTCTTTTTCTGGTCCTTCGTTTTAGTTGCGCTGATTCGTTCCTTAATATACAATACCAACTCGCCCACTATTCAATGTTGCTGCAAAATATACTCCGGTGTATAGGAACCTCTTACAATTCAAAACAACATCTTTAAACATTGTTTGCATTTTGCATATGAATGGACATGATTTCTATGACAGTGACAAAGTATTTAAAATTTTAAAGGCAGCAAAGGAAGAAGTTTTTCTGCAAATAATAGGAATTTATAGTAGTGAAAAATTGTTCTTTGTCGCTAAC